>NC_056731.1:1010636716-1010814216 GCF_019279795.1 Protopterus annectens | reverse complement strand
CACTTGATCAGGGTAGTGTGATTACTGTGGCTTCAGTACCTGTTGAATCTGGATGTAGCCAAAGTGTGTGCGAGGTGCCAAGCAAGAGGGTTGTTAGGGGTGCTTGGAGGAGACCTGCTGTTCATCATGTAGATGATACTGGTGTGCCTTATTGTGCCACTCAGTGTATGTTTAGGGCCATCATGGAGGCACAGGTATTTTCCAATAGGGTCTCTGAGGAAATGCTTACGGTTGTAGACGTGGCAGATCTTGACTTGTATGATTGTTTCCACCATGTTGCCGTGGTGTCTGTTGTGGAACATGTGTTGGGAGAGGGAAGGCAACCACATAGATGTAGGTCACCACATCATCTGATGCTAACTGATGTGGCTGTGCCCAATCACACTCTTGTAATAGCAGTACTTCCACAGCTCCATTGGTTGAGGTGTCTACACCCAGACTTGGCAGGCCATGAGGTTGTGGTCTTGGGTGTACCCGTGAGAAGAACTTGTCTAGCAGACATCAGTCACATTCAGGTAGCAGCAGTGCGTCTGACCATGGGCATACATGCCAGTGAAACTCCTGGCAGAGCCAGTTCTCGGGGTCAGGAACGCTGACAATAAATTGCCACCTCTACCATGCTTGTTCAACATACCAGAACATAGAGCTAGCACAGAGCTTGGCTGTGTTCTTAGTCACTCACACACCAATTTCACCTGGAGTGCATATACAGACACACACACATAACAGTTACACGAGTCAGTCGTGAGGCTTACAGCTCATTCTTTCTCAGTGGTCATTTCTTTCTTTATCCAAATGTCTGACTGTTTCTCTTTCTTACTCACACACACTCACTACCTTTTGTGTCAGACTAAGCCTCCTGCACCCTACCACTCACACACACACACACACACACACACACACACACACACACACACACACACACACACACACACACACACACACACACACACACACACACACACGCACACAGACATACAGACATACAACATGCTGTGCAAATGACGATTACTGTACCATATCCTTGTTTTCTATCTTCTGGATTCAGGGATACATTAGTCTTTTGTCTGATATCCATTGTGCATAGCTGACTCATTTTGCAAATTGTACTGCTTTCTTATAGTTTTTTGTAATGTGTACATCCCTCCCATCCTCATAGACCAATAGCACTGGACAAAGCCATAAATAAAAGTGAGACAAAGGCAAAACTATAGGGAGAGTATGTAAACATGTTGGTTTACAAACCATTGATAGAATAACAGGTTTTGAATTACTATTTTTATGATTTTGTTTGAGGGATATGAAGTCTGAAACTGAAATGTGTCATTATTTTCTAACTTCACTCTTTAATGATTCACCAGTACAAATCTATGAGACCAAGCTGTGGACATTCTGTGAAAATCTGTATATTTGAGATGTATGAATGTATGAATCATTGATGCATGAGGTCTATTAGTTGATAGAGGACACATTTTTTGACATAAGTCACTGCTGACACATTTCAATATATGTAATTGCTGTAAAAGTCATCCACCCTATACTTACTCAAACAAGTAACAGTATGTAACAGTAAGTAACCATATGCAAGTGTAAGCAATTCAGTTGTATTCTTAGACATTTCTTTTGCTATTCCAAGTTCAACACTTACCCTGTAAATCCAGCAGTTGCTACAGTCTAAGTTCAGGGTTGACTCTGTCTGATGCTAGCAATACACAGTCATTACATGGGTAAATAAAGGTTGCAAAGCATTCCCTGGCAAGAATGTTACTGTATGTATATGTGTAGGATGGAAGTTTAGCCCCTTAAGTGGTGACTGCGTGTGATATCCATTTCCTCATGGCCAGTACAAAGGGATATTGTGCATGCTTACATCTGCCTACACATGCAACAACTGCTGGTTCTCCCTCTGAATCCTCATCTGTGTGTGGCTGTGGTGACCTTCCAGTGGTGGTGAGATGTGTGGCTCTTCCACTTGCTGTTCCAGCAGAAGCTGTTTTCTCAGGATAATGTTGGCAATGCATGGCACAGGCAGTGAATATTTCAGCACATGTATGGGGACTGTACTGCAGGGCTCCCCCAGATGTATCTAGGAACCAGAACCACAACTTCAGCAGCCCAAATGCATGGCTTTTGATATTTCTTGTTTGAGCCTGTGCCTTATTATAGCATTCTTCAGCTGGTGTGGGTGCATTTCTTGTGGATGTCATCAGCCCTAGTTCCAGAGTATAACCTGCATCCTCGAGTAAATGACCCTGTGGGATATCCCCCCTAGAAACCATCTCATACAGTTGACAGTTGTACCAGATATGTGAGTCATGGTACTTGCCTGGGTTGCAAGCACAGGATGATTACCTTAGCGTTACAAATGACCTGGCAGTTAATGGAGTGGAAGCCCTTTCTATTTATGTACAACCTTCTCTCTTCCTCAGGTGGTGCTTTGATTTCTACGTGTATAGTCTATGACATCCAGGACTTCAGGGTAGTGTGCTACAAGGTAGAATGCTGCATAATTCTGTCTCTGTCCTCAGATCTATGGGGAAAATATGTGTAGTCAGTGGCATGTTCTAGTATTGCATTCAGGATTTGGAGGAGCCTGGATGCTAATGATTGTGACACCTCCACTGGCATTGGTTCCCCTCAGTCTGCCCTTTCTCTCAGTTGATGATGAGCAAGGTTTCAGAGTTCCTGTAGTGTGTCTCTCTCCACCCTGTAGTGCTCTACAGTTTCCATCTCATGTAGATTATGAAAAGTTACTGGGTTCTAAACACACTTCTCCTTCTTGGCCATGGCCTATAAGCAGCAACAGCAGCGTAGACTTGGGTCTACTGCACATACACATGAGGGTGGCCTAATGGTTCAGCTGTTTGCCTTACAAACACAAGGTGCAGGGTTTGAGTCTCACAAGCGATAATTGTCTAGGCTTAAAATGGTTCACAAGGGCACTTAGCCTAGTACTAATCTATAAGAGCAACAGCAGCCGCTAACATTCGTTTTTTTTAATTTCTCCAAATCTTTTGATTTTCTAATAACCATGACAGGAATGGACTCAATTCATAATTCAAAATATGATTAAAAATCATGAAATTAGTATTGTTTCAAAGTTTGATGTTATCCAGAAGTGCTCTTAGCAACATCCGCAGTGTGCCCAGTAATGATTCCTTCTACAATTTGTACAGAGTTACACGTATTGGTACATACCGGAGTACAATTTTAAATTCTTCTTTTTCATAAGACCCATTGCTCCTACTACTATTGGAACTTTCTTTATATCCTTCTTCCACAATGCCCTCACTTCTGCCCGCAAATCCTGATATTTTATGACTTTGTGTCCCTCTATACACAAGACACTGTAGTCACTGGGTGTAGCAATTTTAATGATCAATTCTACTTTTGTCTTCTTTGCTTGGACCACTACATTTAGTTTTCTCTCATCTATCTTTTGAACTGTTGGTAATGGGTGATCCCATGTGATGTAGAATTCATCATTTTCTATGATGCTTTGTGGCTCATTTTTCCAGTATTTTTCACTTACTTAAATATTATAACGTTTGCACAATCCACAGTGCAACAGTCTTGCCACATTATTATGCCTTTCTGTATACAGTCCTTCTGCCATTACTATGTCACAACCAGCAACAAGATGTACAACTGTTTCTGATTCTGCTTTACAAAACCTACATTTGTCTGTTTCTCCCACATGTTCAATGGACTTAGTTAACCAATGTGTATGTGGCCCACTATCTTGGGCCGAAAATATTAACCTTTCATCTTTTGGTTTGAATTCTCCTCTCCTTAACTGTTCCTGTGTTCACTCCTGATCAACATGAGGTTGTTCCAGGAGTTTCCTATATGTGCAAGTATATTTATGCATTTTCCACATTTCTTGTCTTCTTATCTGATCCTTCACCTTATATACTTTTTTTGTTTTTTGGCAGATTCATTTGCTGCGTGAGTTTTATCTACTTCTGGTTTGATTTCCATTCCCAGTTGACACTGATATGCTTCTGCTAGACTAAGCAAGGAAGTCTTCTTAGATTTATTCTCCTCATGTTTCAAAACTTTTGGGTCTTATGAGGTCAGCAGATATGTATGTAGTCCCACGATTGCAGATCTATACATGTAATCAATTTCAAGGAGGCCCATACCTCCTTCGAAATGGGGAATATATATATTCATACCTCTCAACTGTCCTGATTTTCACAGAATGTTCAGATTTTTTACTCATATTTTTGGAATTTTCCTCATAAAATTTGTGGTTTTCTGGCAAATCACTGGGATGATCTGAGAACTGAAGTCACTTAATGACATACATTTGAGCTTCAGACTTTATATCCTTCAGAAAATGCATGATAATACACATCCTTTTATTTTAACAGCTTTCTAAGTTTATAAGAGCAATATTTAAGATCTGTAGCTATTTTGGGGCCTTTATACCACCCACCCCCCCATTATGTCAGGCTTTGTCCAGATTTCTTATACTAACAGGTTGAGAGGTATGATCTTGATATGCACTGATTTTCATAAATTTGATGAGCAGGAAATGTCCTTCTTGTTTTCCTGTCTCATCTATCCAACACCTTTCTGGGACAGTCATTCATTCCAAAATTGTAACTTAGGACAGAAAGATCAAATTGGTTTACAACTTGAACTTTGTTCCTAGATGTCAGTGCTGTTTTTGTGATTAATTCATGTCTTCTAAAATATTCCTTACTGAGTTTTATATTGTTCATGTTTTACTGTTGATCCTTCATCAATTCCCACATATATATACACTCCCTCTTGTTCAAGTTCTTTTATGTCACATTCTTGTCCCAAACTGATGTTTTCTTGATGCTGCAGCTTTCCTGCTTTAAAGGCTGCTTTTGCATATTTATCAAGACCAAATGCCATGCTTGTATCATCTGAAAAAGTTTTGACTGCTTGCAGTTGTACTTTCAATTACTCATCTGATGAGCTACACAATTTTAAATCATCTGTAAAGAGAAGCTGATAAAGTTTTACATTTAGTTGCTTTTTGTGAGCTAAAATATAACTATGACCTAATCTGTTAAGCAGACACCTTAATATGTTAAGGGCAAGGCAAAAGAGCAGAGGTGACAGTCACCCAGGAATATCCCCCTTTGAATTTTTATCCCTGGAATAATAATTTGTCCTTTATCATAGCTTAACTGCAAAGTTGTTTACCACTGTTTCACGGTTGCTGTGATATAGTTTATCAGTGTAGGGTGTATTTTATACATTTTAAGCACTATTTTGTCCAATAATGTGGTATGCTGTCAAATGCTTTTTTGTAGTCTATCAATGCCATACTTAGATTCTTCCCCTTTTTACAGTTCTCCACTATGACTTTATTTAAAAACAAATGATCCTTTGTTCAATATGACTTTCTTTTATTATCCTTTTGTTCTTTTGCTGTAATTGAGTTTTCTTCTAAATGACTATAAACTCTGTCATAAATTCCAGTGTATGGTTTATATGTCATTAGAAGGCAAGTTTTTAGTCTATAGGTTTTAGGGTAGCTTGCAGGTTTACTCTTAAGTAGGAGCATTGTTTTTTTCCTGTTGTTATCTTCTAAAAGTGACACTTTTTGTGTTAATTGCTTTATACATTTTTCTATTGACTACTTCCATGATGGCAGTCTATCTCTCCCTATCCTTTCCCTAAGTACCTTGTGTTCTTGTGGAAGGACTTTATCTGTTATTAATTTGGCTGCACAGTAATGTATCCTGTTTACTTCTGTTATATTGCATGAATCTCTAAGGACAGTCCTAATTACTTTGCTCATTTGTTTTATCGAACTTCTAACTTTTGGGGTTTTATTGACCTTCTGCAGTCTACTTCTTTCATTTATCTTAATATGTCTATACATCTCTATAAAATCAAGCAACTCATCTATTAGATCATTTTCTTCTAAGCTGAGGGCACATTCTTTGTTCTCCATGTCATGCAGGCATTCTGTAGAAAGTTCCAGAGCATCTTCGTGTGCCACATTCTCTTCAGTTTCAACCTGTGTCATCCATTACTCTTTCATACGGGAACTCACTGACCTATCACTCCCTGACATTCACTGTGTCAGAGTTGCCAAGATTTCCTGTTTTTTCCCTTGCTGTATAGCTGCAAATGAACATTTGTACTCGCTTCCTATGGGAGGCTCCAAAGTATCTTCATATGTCAACTGATTAGATGCTTCCCACTCCACTGGTTTTTCGTTAATTTGGGTGTGCACTGCTCTATTCTGTTGTGCTATCTGAGGTAAATTTTCTACACTAAATCATTCACATCACAAATAATCCATAACCTCAGTTTCTATTTCTTTAACTTCTCCATTACTAACCCTCTTTTCTACTTTTCCTCTTTGTTTTCTTATTTTTGTAATGTAAAACTTTCCATATATGGATGTCTTTGACTGCATTTCTCTTCAAATATTTTTGTTTCTGCTCTTTTTACATTGCTTATTTTTTCTTTCTCCTTTGCATAAATATTGCAGCATATTAAATCTTTTCTTTCCCATGACCATATATTTTCTTCAGATGACTCTTGCTCCTCTTGTTTCTCCTTACTTTGAGGACTAGTTGTTCCATCATACTTGCTATAACCTGTGTTAAACGTTCTACACTGAATCCTTCACTATACAAATATTCCATAACTTCAGCTTCTGTTTTTTAACTTGCACTTGACTAATCTTCTCTTCTACGTTCCCTCTTTTCCTACTTCTATTTTTTATTGTGAAATTTTCCATATCTGGATGCCTTTGCCTATATTTCTCTTCAAATATCTTCTTTGGGGCTGCCTTTTTGTGTTGATTCATTTGGCTTTCTCCTTTGGATAAGTATTGCGCCATGTCAGATCTCTTTTTCTTCCCATGTCCATTAACCGGGAAAAGCTGAAAGAAGAAGATACCCTTCAAACATCACTAAATTTTGTTTTTTAAATTTTTGCACTTCCTCAGTCACTTCTTTTTCCAAACAACACAAGGGTTCTTGGTCTATATAGTGTTTTCCATGGATCTGTTGTATTAGTGAGCACACATTTTTATTTGAAGCTTCTGACAGTTTTTCTTGTGTAAGTATTTTATTTCCTCTAATTTCTGTCTTAATGTTTTCATATATCTTTTATCTGGAAATTCTGGGCTTCTTGCATAATAGTAACAATTCATAATTTCTTTCTTATCCTCAATAGTCCATGCTATCATCTGTATGGCTCTATTTTGGCCTATCAGTTTTTGTGATTTTTGTGGACATCTACTTTCTTCTACAACAGGAGACCAACCATCCCCTAGGCCTGGCCTAGCCCCATTGTAGGAATATTTCCTTGTCTTGAAGATTCTACACTGCCATTTTTTCCAGTTCTGGTAGCAGTGCACCTACCAGGTTTGGGCACATTTTTATCCTGGGACTTGTGCACCCAGTTATCTTCTTTATTTTTTAATCTACTTCTGTCCATGATGCATTCCTATGATGGGTTAGTGGTTAACTACTGTGACTGTAGAGTTGCCTTCTAGAGGATATATAATATACAGTTCATATATCAGTATTATCTTGGTGAGATTTTGTGAAAAACAGGGTCCACCTCATGAAGGTACTCACCAAGACCTGAGAATGAATTCATTTCCAGCAATACTTCTCTCTTTTTGCTGATGTTATTATCTCTCCATTCAGACATTCATTCTGTGCACACTAGCTTCTGTGTATCCCAATAGATTTTGGAATTCTCTGGGAGAACTTAGACTGAGTCTATATGGTTGCTTTATAGTTTGTTAATTAGTTCCTCCATCTTGGATTGGTTGATTAGCACACAATTCAGCTCCTTATGCTGTAATTAACATGCTGCAATGTTTACCATATTTGTGCATCTCTACATGATATGTAAAGCTACTTAATGAATACAGAACTGTTCACTACAGTGTGAATATCATGACTCACACATGATTTTAGTGAACCGGGTAGGTTGTATTGAATCTGGACCAGTAGTTATCGCTATGTAATTTTTACTTGCAAATAATCAAAATACATGCTGTTTCCTGCCTCTGTCAGTGGAACAGAAAGGTGGAAGAGACACTCTGGCACAAATGTATTCCACATAATGGCGGTTAACAGTAGATTATACAGAAATGGGGAAGCAGTGGTTTCTTTTAAACTGTTTTACTCTTCCTGTACCTGGAGCTACAGCCACTTATTCAGTCAACATGTAAATTGATAAATAAATATTTGGATGAGCACTTGCCATTCTGGACTAGCCAAGGAGCACTTTACCTATAAGATGATTGACTGAAGGTTAAACATATTTGACGTTAGAACTCTAAACATTTTCCATAAACTTTGAAGCAGGGCATCTATCTGTGCCATTGGATATAAGGGAATATCTAACTATTCTGAAATCAGTAGGCTGATTGGACTCAGTCAAGTAGACAATGATCTACTTGCCTGTCAAAAGGGGAGAATTTTAGACATAGCCAAGATGGTGATTAGCTAGTGGCATAAAGTTATTGCTCTGTTTTCTTTTCTTTTTTTCCAACAGGATTTTATTATACAGACTTAACAAAAACTTATCTATAACCATATTTTGATTTTTTTAAAACTAACAGCAGTTTTTGAAAGAAAAATTAAATTTTCTAAGATTTTTCTTTAACTTTTCCTGTCACTTTAATTGACTGAGTTGACATAATAGGCCACTCTAAAGTAAACTCTCAAGACAATACAGTGAAAAAGGAATTACAAACTATTTTGAGTAGTATCCAGGAACTGTCAGTTAGAATGGATAAACTTGAGTTCAAAACTGGCAATATAAAAAAAGAATGCAAAATGCAAATGGACATATTAAATGAAGTTATAAAACAAAAATCTGTGTAGAGTTCAGCAATAGAGGAAGCAGTAAATGACTTAGATGGAAGAATGACAGAAAATTAAAAACATACAGAATTAATTTTAAAGCAGAATACATTGCTTTTGGAAAAAGCAGAAGATCTAGAGAGTAGATCTAGGAGAAATAATATCAGGATATACATAATTCCAGAGAAAGAAGAAGGAGACAACATGTTACAGTTTCTGAATAGCTGGTTACCTAAAACTCTTAACCTGCCAGAAGTTCTGTCTTTTGGAATTGAGAGAGCACATAGTTCTTTTTTGATTTCGACACTGAAAAATAGTCCTCCTGTTCCCAGATCAATTATTGCTAAATTTCTCTCCAGTTAAGATAAGGATTTGGAGCTGAAATCTAGCTGGACAAATTATCCAATAAAAGTAAAAGAAAACATTCTCAGGTTTGATAATGACTATACTCCATCTGTTATGATCAAAAGAAAAGTATGTCATTCATAAAAAGTCTAAAGAAACTGAACATTAAAGAACAAATAGTCTTCCCAGCTAGAATTAAAATGTATCTACCAGGTAGTCAAAAATCATTTAATACACTGGAAGATGCCATAGATTTTGCTCAAACAAAGAAATTATTAGATAAAACTGAGGATATGGATTGGTCTCATTTAAAGAGACAGGCAACAAGAAATGGTTGGGCATCTAAAGAAACAAAAAATTGAAAAAAAAGCAATGGTATTGTTACTTTATTTTATTTAAATGGATTATCCTTATGTATATAATCTTGTCATCTTTAAAAGTTCGTCATCAAGAACAAGGTAATGTTTTTTATTAACGTACATAATCTTTTATTATTAGATATAATTTATTATTATTTAAATATTATGTTTCTTTAATAGATAAAGTAAAGTCTTAATATAAGGGTAACATATTTTTAAGATAATATTAGGGGGAAATCAATAAAGCCTACATGGATTAATTTTCTGTGTAGGCATAGTAGCACAGATCTTACATCGAAATAAGCAGTCGTGTGGTCCAGAAAACAGACCTGAGAGGTGTGCATGAGTGTGCAAACACGGAAATGTCCATGGCATGCAAATCACCTTGTAAGCAGGTGAACTACATGCAAATGAGGGTGCTGGAATGATCCAGCAAGCAGATAGGCAGTACTAAAGACTCTGTGTTGGTGTATGAAGTGTACATGGAAAAGTTCTGTGTACAAGAAATTAAAAAGTGAACAGGGGCTGTAAACCCCACTTAGAAAGTCAGAAATAGCATAGCAGGCACAGATATGTGCATACTATGCCCTGTGTACCCAAAATGTAATGTGAAATAATTTAAAACAAATATCTTTTTTAATATTATATTTGTGCGGTGCTCAGCAGTGCACTAACATGCCATTATGCAAAAAAAAAAAATATTTAAAAGTTTAAAAATGAAAATGCTAAATATGTGACAGTAATACACTATATAGGGCTTTGCATGGAGTATGTACAATGTTAGATGTCTGTGGTTGCTAAGGAGGTAGGCCCTGGAATAGTGTAGTATCCAGGTTGTGTGCCCGGATCTGTATGCAAATGAGTTGGGGTTACTGAATAGTAAAAATGGGTTTCCGTACCCGCAGATAAAATCCGTGTATCCCCAGAACCATATAGGTGTCCACAGCAGAGCTAGCTGACATCAAAAGGGGGTGCGTCACTATCTGCTTAAGCACTGTTTGCTCAGTACATCACTCAACTGAGCAAGGGGGCTGTGTCCAGTGCTGCTAAGCTTTATTTAGCTGTGGGGCACGTGTTTTAGCTGGTTTGAGTGTGCTTGCATGGTGCAACCTGTGCTAAGCATGCCTATCCATGGGGGTGTGTCTAAACTGCGGCGCATTGTTTATAACTGAGGTGTGGGTCTGGGTGCTGCACCACAGTGCTTAGCAGGGAAGGCAGTTTAAAAAAAAAAAAGAGAAAAAAAAATGCCTGGGAAAGTCAATCATGTATAAATTACTGATGACCACTGTTCTACTTAAACTGGCCATTTAAACTCCTCAGTGATATACTTGGCAGGTGGAATGCATCATAACTAATTACACAGGCTGCATTTGCAGCAGAGTGCTATAAAACATGCATACACAGTACAGTCTAATTTTATCCCCATACTCTGCACCATTGGAGTACAGACTTGGGGATTTTAACTGAGAGAAAGCTAGGGGCTGCTGCAGCTCTACTACATTTGTATGTGCTAGATGCTGAAGTCAGTGCTGATGCTGCTGTTGGCAACAGGCCTTTGACTAAGAAGGAAAAGGGTGTTCAGGCCCAGGGTAAACTTTTGAGATCTACATGAGCTGGAGGTTGTGGAGCACTACAGGGTGTGCAGGGACATACTACAAGAACTCACTGAGCTCTGTTGCTCTCAGCTCTCAGAACCTGAGCCAACAGAGGGGAACCCATCCCAGTGAAAACAAAGGTATGTGTACCCCTTAAAATACTAGCTACAGGCACTTTTCAAAGACCAAGTGTAGACATGACAAGGGTCTCACAGACATCAGCATACAGGGAACTCCACCAGTTCCTGACTGCCATGCAAATACATGCCAGTGACCACATTTATTTACCCTGCACCCCTGTGGAGAGGGCCAGCAGTATGCATCTCTTCTACCATGTGTTACACTATCATGAGGTACTGGGTGCCATAGACTGCACTCATGTACACATCAAAGCACTGCCTGGTGAGAAGGGTAGAGTCTACGTCAACCACAAGGCGTATCACTCCATCAGCTGCCAGGTTGTGTGCAATTCTCAGGGCATTATCATGAAGCTGTGTGCTGGCAGCCCTGGTAGTTATCACGACTCCCATGTCTGGCATGCATCACAGCTGTACCAGATGTTTGCCGGGGGGGACATCCCATACAATCATCTACTGCAGGATGCTGGCTACGCACTGGAACTCTGGTAATGATGGCAACCATCAGAAATGTACACACACCTACAAAAGAATGCCATAATGAGGCACACTCACAAACTAGAAACATCATAGAGAGTGTGTTTCGCTTGCTGAAGTCATAGTTTCAGTGCCTCAATATTTCTGGTGGAGCCCTGCAGTACTCTTCAGCGACATATGAACAGATGTTCACAGTATGTCCCATGCTACACACTATGATCCTGCAGAAACAGCTGCGACAGGATCATTATAGGGAAGGGACACAATGCCCCCACCAGTGCCTAGGTCCCTGCAGCCACACCCATAGTGGGACCCAGAGGAGCAACCTCCTGAGGCACGCCCTGTAGGCAGACATAGGTGTTCTCAGTATGCCCTGGCCTTAACAAAGAGGCAATGCATAGCACATGCACTGACAACCTAGGGACTGATACCTTACTCCAACCCACATACATAGTAAAAAAGGATGCTAGCCACACCACACAACCTGTACCTTACCATGTATTTGCTATGTATTGCATGCATCAGACAGAGTCAACCCTGAAATGCAGGTATCTCAACTGTTGCATTCACAAGGTAAGTCAGTCTCCTTTACAACAAATGTATGGGGTACTAGACTTTGGTAGCATATGTATGGACCTGCTGCATGTATGCAAGGGAATAGAGTGGGCTAGTGGGCTACTTGCAGAGAACTAGCAGCTATGCGGGACAGCAGGTACTCTGTCCAATACTGAGTGTCCCATAATATGCATTAGGCCACATGGCTGAAAAACCCACTGCAGTATGCAAGGGAAATGCCAAACAGTGGGGTCATAGGACAGACACATGTCTGACAATGCCAGAGTCCCCTATCTGTAACACATCAGTGTTCCCATACAACTGCAGTAACAGTATGTTTGCAAGGATGTATTAGCAGACCACACAATCCCAGGGCTGCCCCAAAGAACCTGGCCACATGTTCTATTTTCCACGGGTCTATATTATAATCTTCTAGGTTTAAAACTTTGAATCAGTAAAGATCGGACTTTAGTGATCGGAGTCTTCAACCATCAAAACAAAAAAAAAAATACTAAATTAAAAATAAATAAATAAATAGTGTGTAGGCAGGGGGACAAGCCCCCCTGCACCTCCCACACACCCCCTACTTAAATATACCAACTCCAAAAATGCACTACATTGAAGTAAATGGAAATCTCCTCCTACGGATATTTTCCGTTTAAACGTTTGATATAGTGCTTTTTCGCTATTCTCGTGTCAACAATATCGTATTCAATATTGTTAGACTTTAAGATTATACTATAGACCCATTTTCCACAATACGCAGGGGTCAGTGTATGTCTGTCTGCTGTTGATAGTGTAAGGAATTAAGTCTCACTTTCTGGTGGCTGATGTGGCTCACTGGGTTAAGTACATTAGCATGATTGATGGTAATGATGGTTCAAAGCTGGCTGCAACTACAGCTTTTGCATGGGAGGTACTCATATAGTAGGAGTCCCACAGACTGTCAATATGCCACAATCTGTTACTGCAAGACAGCTGGACAAAACCAGAGATAGTGGAAGGACAGAGGGCCAAACATACAGACATTATAGATGCTCTGAGTAACATAGAAGGTGGCTAGTATAACAGCAGGTTTTAACAGGTCAGAGTAGCAGCAGGCTGTAAAGGCCATCACTTAACTGTGCTATTATGCACAACAATTCTGTGTGCACCATTTGGCAGTATATTACTGGAAAGCACAACTGCATGAGGAACAGAGGAGATGTATGGGGTGGAATGCTGGACATCCTGCAAAAACATGTACAGTGAGAGGTGTGAAGAATGTCACCCTGTGTGTGGTGTTACATCATGCACCCCAATCACATCATACCTACAATCACTTAGAGGAGGAAATCTGGACAAAGCCATGAACATTAGTGGGACAAAGGCTCAAACATAAGGAGAAGGATAAACTACTGGCAAGACAAATGTAGAAAGTTCAGAGAATAACAGGTCATGCATTAGCATAAATTTCCTGATGTGTATTTAGTCAGTAACTCAAATGTCTGTCATCATTTTCTAACATCAATCTATAATGATTTGTCCCTTATGTACCAGAAAATCACAATGCTATGTAAAACATACCATACATACGATGCAAAACTCTGTACAATCTACTACAATCTGTACAGTTGATAAGTATGAGTCATAAATTACATTCAGCACACAGCAGGGATTATCAGGGTGGTGCTGGACTGCTGAATCAGGTGTAGCAGCCAGTTTGCTGCAGTACTACTCAAAATCCCAGACTGGAGAACAGGTAGATCAGGCCTGGAGTCACCTTGTAAGTGCTGACACATTGGTCATGCTCCTACACTTAAGCTAACTTGAGCCCATGTCTGATGCCTCATCTGCCTAAAAAACTGAGTTGTGGAAAATATGTCTGTGCATACTGACAGCTATGTACATGTATCTGCCTCTCCCTATCCCCATCACACATGATTACCCTAACTATCAGTATGTGGCACATACATCTATCTATAAGTATATATATATATATATATATATATATATATATATATATATATATGGATACACAAATGTGTAGAGTGAGTTAGACCCTCCACATGAATCTATATAACACAGTTAGATAACACACACACCTACAGTTCCACACACACACACACACACACCTACAGTTAAGTTGACATCTCTGTTTTATATATACATATATATATATATATATATATATATATATATATATATATATATATATATATATGATGAAACTAAGCACAGATAAGATGGTGGTAATGAGGAAATCAGAAGAAGCTGAGAATAGAGATAGAAGGGAAGATAGTAGAACAGGTAAACAGCTTCAAGTATCTGGCAGGGGTGGTTGTGGAGAAGGGTAGTCTGAATGAAGTTGTCAAAGCTAGAATCAGAGGGGATGCAGCCAACTGGCATAGAGTATCAGGTGTAGTCTATGACAGAAGAATGCCAAAGAAGCTAAAAAGTAAGGTGTATAAGAAAGTGGTGCAACAGTACTACTGTATGGTACAGAAACCTGGACAGTAAAAGCAGTGCAGATGAAGAAGCTAGAGGTGATGGAAATGAACTGCCTGAGAAAGGTGGTAGGATATACACTGTGGGACAGACGAAGAAATGAGGACATAAGAGCAGAAGCCAAAGTAGCTCCAATTGCAGAAAGGATCAAAGAGAACAGATTACGGTGGTTTGGGCATATGTGTAGAAAAGCAGAAGACAATCTGGTGAGGAAGATTTGGGACAGGCAGGAAGAAGGTAAGAGGAAGCAAGGACATCCAGAAAAGAGGTGGCTGGATTGTGTGAAAGAAGATCTGCGACAATCAGGCATGAGTGTTGACGAAGGCAAGAGTGTAGCACTGAATCACGAGAGTTGGCGACAGTTAACACGATACCCCGACCCCCATGTAGAAAAAATGGGAAAAAGGGGTCTGATGATGATACACACACAAACACACACACACACATATATATATATATATATATATATATATATATATATATATATATATGTACACACGCACACACACACACACACACGCACACACACACACATTCCTATATGTGCGTGGTGATGTACGAATTTCCACACTTACACACAGAATACTGGGGTGATCTGCACTTACACACACAACAGTTGTCTGATGGTAACAGACCAAGGCTGCATAAGGACATATTCCACCCAACCACAGAACTCTGTACCTGGGGAATGTCACCCTGTAGACAGACAATGGTGAGCAGGTGGTGTAATGTGCAATGGTTGCAGCACAGGACATGGACAAGCCATATTGTCACTGGCTAATTGTCTACATAGCAAACTACAACTGGCCAGGCATGGTGATACTTGTAACTGTACACACATAGCAGGGGTATTAACAGGTACTCCACTGCTAGGACATTAGATGCAATAGCCGCATAAAGCAGGTTCACGCGGCAGGCCACACATACTGTCTAATACAAGGTCACTTTTTTTTTTTTTTTTCCCAACAACTTTTTATTTGATTTTACAACCAAAGATTGAAGATCAGAACAAATCCGGCATAACAAAACTAACAAAATAATCAACTATTAACAGCTATATACAGTCATCCAGCATAAATATATACACACCAGTAGTATTTATCTAATAAAACTTGAAGTTTCTGACAGGCTAATCTTTTATGAGTTGTATTAGATGTTTTAATGAAATTGGTTTGCATTTCTTTTTTCAGACACACTTAGCTAGTCTTATAAAATGTGTGAATAAAAGATCTTGCTTATTCTTCCAATTCAATGTTATTTTCCTAGCAATAGACAGAATCGACCAAAGAAGAGGTATCTGATGTTTAGGAATAACATTTGTAATATGAACATTAAATAATAGCAAGGAATCAGTAATTTGACAATTGTCTGAACACAAAGCCTTTGCAAAATATTTATAATCATTCCAAAATTGTGAAATAGTTCTATATGAACACCACACTTCCAACATTTTTTTTCCTTACATTTAGAAATAATGGTGGCTTTATAAAGAGTAGAAAAGCTTCGATGAAGAAATTTCCAAGTGAACAACTTCCAATATAAAGAAGATGTTGTGCTATTTACAGATTTTAATAGCTGTTTCCTATTAACAGCTGATAAGGGTTCTTTATTAACCTTTGTAGAATAATTCCAAAAGGATAAATCGAAGCATAAAAATTCATCACATAAGATTTTGGATATAGGAGAAATATGCACTTTATGTTTAACGTTTCTCTAGTTACAGCACATAAAGAGTTGTAACAGCATTGGTATGGAATCTGTATCTAAGCTTATTGATAGTCTCACTTTACATTCAATTAAGTGTTGTAAAGATGTAAAAGATAACCAATTATCTTGGTTAATGCTGTAGCTAGCTAAAAGAAAATGTATTGGTTGAATTTTGTTTTTATCTAGAAATTGGTACCAAAATTTTAAGTTATTGTCTTAAGATTTAACATTTTATTGATATTAAAAGACTCTAAACAGCATGCAGTGCAACCAATTGAAAATATGTGAAAAAATAACTGTCTGTCACCGTAGTTAATTTCTATTATACTTCTAAAGGTACAAAATATTTGGTTTATAACATCTCTTGTTATATATACAGTAGTCACAAAGTATCCAGTAAGTTTTACTAATGCCTAGTGAATGATTTATTAATATGCCTATATAGGTAATATTTTTAGCTTGATTATTGAACTTGAGTTCTTAAAGACAGTTGTTAATACACTTTTACTTAAAGAGAACTGCTGTGGTTTACAATTGTATAGAAGCTGTATATGATGCTCTTTCCATCCTAGCTACATAATTATATTTTTTTCTAAATAGATATCGATAGCTTGTTGAAACATTTTATTCTAATTTCCATTGCTGAATACAATTTAATAGATATTGAATATAGCTCTTCACATACTTGTTTCCTGATTGCATTTGTGTATTGTTGCTTCCTGACTGCATTTGAATATTGTCCTCTGAATCCTTAGGTACCTGCATTTTTGTACTTTCTAGATCTTACTATATACACCAAGGGTTTCTAATGATTAATATGGCTAACTCATATAACTGTGAATAATTTATGTGTCATGCTTTCCTCCTCATTACTAAGCTGCTACCTCACCACCCTTTCTTTTTCTTCATTTACCAGCCTGTGACCCAGCACATCCCTGTACTAAATCACTAGACCTCACCAACTGGAAGCCTCAACATATTTGTCCAAGTTGGAACCTTATCTATCAGCTCCTTGAGAAAACAGCCCACTACAAGACAGTGAAAGTATGTGTTACAACAGATCCTATAACTTTGAGCTTATCCTAATGTTTAATGACATTGCTAGGTTAGACAAGTTTCCCTAGCAGAACTGCCAGCAGTCAATCTACCAAACCACTTATTATCTGGTCTCTTAAACATTCACCTACATCCAACCTCTCTCTCCCTCTCAGGTAGTAATATACCCCCTCTCTCCATTACCAGACTCCCTGCAAGTGTATCTTTGAAGCTGTTTAGTGACTATACACTAACTGGCGCCTCTCCTCTAACTATCTGCAATTCTATTACAACACTCATCTGCTGTACCTTACCTCTATTTTCTACTCTCTTAGTCATTGCTTCTCCTTAACTCACTCTTTCTCCCTCTCATACTGTCTCCTACACTTTTGCTCTATTGCTACCCTTTCTAACCTACAGCTAGTCTCACAATCCTACTCCCACCCTTTCTCACTTGTGACTTACCTGTTGAACTCACCTACTTAACTGATTGTTCTCCTTGAAAGTCCACTCTTTTGTCTGTACCCGCTCCATTCGCCCTGTGGGCTCACTCTGCTCCCCCACCCTACCCCCAATTCCCACCCACCCCAATGTTCCTACATTTATCCATCCAATAGACACACCCACACCATAAGTTACTCCAATCATATTCCTCCCTCCATTTACACACCCATTCACACCTATAACTCTTCCACCAATAATTCACCTATCTCCCATCTGTCTAATTAGTCCCTCCTAAAAGAACCCCTCCTAAAATAACCCTCTATACCTCCCTCCAACCTTAAACACTTACCTCTAACACTAGTTCAAATCCCACCTAATCATGCCCTACCTACTACAAATACCATTACTTATCACACTCCTAACAACTCTATCTACTACTTATCTCTTGTCTTCCTATGAAGAACCTCTTAGCTACACCCTCCATATCCCATCCAAACACACTTTAACACCTACTATATCAAACCAACCTAACTTTCAAACTAGTACTTCTAAACCTACCTACCTAAGTGCTAAATTTCATAGACTAGTTCACATTAAATATAACAAGCTAAAAACTAAACAAACAATTAACTTTTACTGTAAACCTCTCCAACCAAAATACTTTATATTTCTACATACCTTAAAAGATGGGGACATTCATCCTAATCCCGGCCCAACATCTATCCCTGCCACTATAAATAATTCCCAAACCAAATATAACACTTTTCCTCTTATCAACCCACCTAATTCACTCTCCATCGCTCATCTTAACATACGTAGCATATGCAATAAAATCCCTCATGTTCATGCCCTCCTTGATGTCCACCAATTTGATATCCTCTGCTTATCAGAAACATGGCTGAAACCCACAATAAAAGATAGCAAAATCACACCTCCAGGCTATAGTATTTTTCGCGTTGACCGCACATTGAAAAAAGGTGGAGGAATAGCAATTCTCTATAAAGCACACATACAACTTAGTATCATAAATCTTAATCTACCTCTAGACTTCAGCAGTGAAATAATTATCTCAAAACTCTAGCTCAACAAACATAAAACTATAAATATTATCTGCATCTATCTCCCCCCAGATAACAACATTAGTATACTTGAACAAATACTCAATTAGCTTTCCTCTCAACTCACACAAGAAACCATAGTCCTAGGTGACATTAACATTGATTGGAATTCATGTAATAATACAAACCCCTCCAACCACATTACCCTTTTTGGTTTCTCACAAGCTATTAATTCACCCACCAGAATCAACAAACTAAATAAAAAAGAAAGCACCTTAGATTGGATTCTAACTAATAGCCCTCACCAAACTTATAATGCAGGAACTCTCCCAGATGACCTTAGTGACCACCTGCTAACATACATAATCAGACATAAAACCAACCCAACCTTCCCTAACACTATTAGAACAGTTCACAGCAAAAAGCATTTTAACCCTGAACAATTCCAAACAGACCTTAAACAATGTAACTGGTCTTCTCTAAGATCCCTCCCACTTAACAAAGCAGTTGAATACTTCAACTCTACATTCCTAACAATGTTGGACCACCATGCCCCTATGCGCTGTATTAGAATGAAAGCTAAACCTGCTCCTTGGCTCTCAAACAAAACTAGGCAACAAATCATCCAAAGAAACAAATCCTGGGCTAAATGGTGAACTACTAAGAACTCCACTGACCATCTAACCTTTAGACAGGAAAGAAATATTACAAAAAAAGCCATCATACTAGACAAAAATAATTATTACCTTCACTTACAACAATCCTCCCTCAAGGAACCTCAAAGTTTTGGTCTACTATTAATAAACTTACTCATCCAGGAGAGACTATTAACCCAACCCCTTAGGCATTAACCCTAACAATTTAACTGAAATAGCCAATGCATTTAACTCTTTCTTTACCAATACTATCCAAACTCTAGCCAGCCACCTATCCCCTGATATCACTAAACTACAAACTCCCACCTCAAAGGTCCACCCAGTATTCAAATTAGAACCAGTACCCACATCATACATTCGCTCCCTTCTCCAAAAGCTAAAACCAACTACCCCCTCAGCTGACAAACTCCCATCAGAATTCCTGCAAATAGCATCTAAAGCCATAGCTTACCCCATCTCCATACTGATAAATAGAACCATAAATGAAGGTATAATCCCATCCATCTGGAAAATTTACCACATTATACCATTACGCAAAGGTGGAAGCTCCAATGAAATGTCCAACTTTCGTCCCATAGCTCTGCTCCCCCCAATTGCAAAAATAATGGAAAAATGTGTCCACAAACTGCTAATGAACCACCTTCTCCATCACAACCTACTGGCAAACTGTCAACATGGATTTAGACCTTTTCACAGCACCTCTACTGCCTTGCTTTCCTTCACAAACGGTGTCAACGAAAATCATAATAATAATATGCTCTCCTCTGCAGTCTTTGTTGACTTATCGAAAGCTTTTGACATGGTTAGCCACCAAATCCTTCTACACATCCTAAAGTCCCACTCACTAAATCCACTATCCATGAACTGGCTCACATCCTACCTAGAAAACAGACAGCAGGCTGTACTCTGGAAAAACACTCTATCTAATCATCTACCTATCTCATTAGGTGTCCCACAAGGCTCCATACTAGGCCCTCTCTTGTTTTCCATTTACATCAATGACCTCCACTCAGCCATTCCACTCTCCACATGTATTCAATACGCAGATGATTCTACTATTATCTGCTCAGCCTCCTCTCTGGATGAACTTCACTCCCAAACACAAAAAGCTTTCAATACAGTAGAAAACTGGTTCTCCAACCGCTGCCTCTTACTAAACGCCAAAAAAAACTAAACTTTTACTCTTCACACCCAGCCAAAAGACTACTCCTTTACACTTCACCCTCACATCTAATAATGGCACCCTTATTTCCCCTGATCTGACCACTAAACTCCTAGGAGTCACAATTGATAATAACCTCAATTTTGATCCACACATAAATACCACAGTAAAACTAGTCAACAGAAAATTAGGATCCCTCTATAGAATAAAACCATATTTAACACCATTAGCTAAATCCACTATAGCTAGAACTCATTTACTCTCAACCCTTCTTTATGCATCTCCTATCTACACTAACCTCTCCAAAAATAACCTCAACAAACTATCTATATCCTATAATAACATTGCCAGATTTGCTACTAGCTCCCCTTATAGAACTCATCACTGTCTTAATCTAAAACAACTAGGCTGGCTTGAACTTCCAAATCTAATACAATTTCAACAACTCTCATTAACTCACAAGGCCCTTAATTGGCCCAACAATACTTCCATACTCTCTACCTTTATTACACCATATAGTAATCTCAAAAATGTATGATCCTCAAACAAAATGCTTATGAATATTACTAAATCTAAAAACTTAGCAGGTGATTCCTTGTTCTTCAACTCTGTTGGAAAAGTATGGAATCAACTACCACCTGACCTTACATCTCAGACCTCTCTCCCACTTTTTAAAAGACATCCAAAACACTACTTCAATAACCACTGGTTATGCTTCTGTTGTAACCCTGACTAACATTTTCTTGTCTCTGATCTTCTACCTTCTCCAAATACTAAACTTCTTAATTACTTTAATATCCTTATCTCTCATATAAATTATACAAGTGTACTAGTAAACTATGACCTACTAAGATTTGTTCCTAATAAGAGTACCTTATTAAAAAAAAAAAAATGTTTATTTTATTCTTCCATATTTTATAAATTTCTTTACCAATTTATTTAGCTTACACTCTCTGTTATAACTATAGCTGTTTAAAACTGTTTTTGATGTTATAATTATTGCTGCATAGGACTGTCTCTATGCTATTTTTTTTGTTACATTGTATGTTATTTCCTGGAGCTGTTCTCCCCGGGCCTCTACTGAAAATGGCATATATCCCGTTAGACTAGCCCAGTCAACAAATGTAAAATAAATATATAAATAAATAAATTATTAGTGTTTCATTGTTACTGTCAGAAATTATATATACTTCATGTAGCTGTTTCCAGTTTGAAATATGAGTTGGAGTTAGTCAGTGTAATATTATATTGATAATAACATATTTTTAATATAATTCAATGTTAGGAAATCCAATCCCATTACTATACCAGGCTCTAACATGCAAATTAAAAGCTATCATTGGCCTTTGAGGAAAGCAAAGGAACTTAACTAATAAAGCATTTATTTGCTTAAAGATTTTTTGGGGGGAGTTAAAATAAGGGATTATGTATAGAACAAATTTTTTGGCAAAATAACAATTTCCATCAATGTAAGTATATCCTCCATGGAGAAAAAACATTTTATTCCAGTTATTCATTAAATTATTGAACCATTGTTTAGTAAATTAGTATAATTTAGCAGGACCATCTCTTTCCAAGTGGATTTTAAGGTAATTCCTAAATATTTTAGTATGTTATTTTCCCACTTGAAATTTTTATAATCTTGTAAATATCTATTAGGTTTCTTATTAACTAATAATGTTTCAGTTTTGCTTTGATTAAGTTTTAGACCTGAGACTTTTTCAAAATAACTAACTGATTTTATGATGTATTACAGAGTGGAATCTATATCTCTACATGTTAAAATAATATCATCTGCACATAACTGGATTTTAGGACAAAATTCATTATTTAAAGAAAATCCTTTTATATTTGTGTCTTTTCTTATATAACTGGTGAATGGTTCTGTATAACTGGTGAATGGTTCTATTGATAGAGCAAATAATAAAGGTGACAGTGGGCAGCCTTGTTTAGTGCCTTTTAAAATTTTAAATGATGTATATTCATGACCCAGTTTTAACATAGGCTTGGGAATCATTATATAATTTTAGTATTAGATTAGCAAAATCTGAGGAAAAATTATATTCTTTAAAACATGTTTAGCAGATAAGACCAGCTAATAGAGTCAAACACTTTATCAACATCTAAACTAATAATAGTAAGCTGTTTTCTAGTTTTGTTAGCAATATCAGTCAGAGGCAATAATTTAATAATAATATATTGTACTTCCTTATGTAGGATGAAACCTGTTTGATCATAATCTATTAAACTAGGCAGTATGTTATTTAACCTCTTTGCCGAAATAGACATAAAGATTTTATAATCAATATTTTGCAAGGAGATAGGGTGGTAAGATGAACATAATTGTGAATCTTTACCTTGTTGTAGAATAGGTGAAATTACAGAATATTTCCAGGAAGAGGGCTCTTTATGTCATGTTTAACCATAGAGAATGTATTTAATAATATTTTAAGTATTGTATACAGTAAGATTTTTTTAAAAATTGCAGGGATTATCCCATCTAACCCTGGGGCTTTGTTAGTTTTTAAATTCTTAATTTGATCTTTCAATTCCGTTAGTAATATTGGCTTATCAATTATCTTATTTTGTTGCTTTAATAATTTATTAATTATATTGTTTTGTAGAAATGTATCTACTATACTATCATGAGGAAATGTGTCATTAATCAATTTATAACATATTTTGAATGCTTCTAATATATCTTTTAAATCAGTTGATTTTTTCATGGATGTGTTAACTGTGCATTTGATTTCACTAATATGATTTAAATTATTGAGTTGTTTGGTTCTAATGGCCAGCTTATGTAAGTGTTTAGGATTTACAGAATAGGACTGTAACTTTAGTCTTTCTAAGTTTATGGCAACTTTATGATTTAGTATTTCTAAGTATTTTTGATTTAAGTTTGACAATACCATGTGTGCCTGGTTGTCATTGGGTTGTAATTTTGATTTTAAACTATTTTAGTTTGCAACTCTAATAGTTCTCTATTCCATTATTTTCTTTTTAAAAGATACCAATTTTTAACAACCATATAAATAGGCTTTCAATGAGTCCCAAAGTATGATACAGTTTACCTCTCCATTATTATTAATCACCACAAATGTATTCACGTCAGTTAAAAGACAGTCTTAAAACCCTTTAATTTTTATTATATAAGCTGGGATTCTCTGCTAAAATATTAGTCCATCATTTTTAACAATGAGGTTAAAAAAGGGCATTATGGTCAGATAATGACATTATTAAAACTCCATTTATTTTTGAATAAGAACTGGCTGAAATAAAGGCCTTATCTCTTTTTGTTTGAGTTCCAAATCTAAAGGAATAAGGAGTATAACTGAGTTTGCCAATTTTAGATTATATATATAACCCTAAGATATATAGGGGTATGTGTGGGTATACTGACTGTGTTTGGGGACAATGGGGATGAAGTGGGAAGTCAAACCATGGGACAGATTCAGCCACCAACATCCCCAACTGTGCCTCACTATGGCCACCATCATAATCAGAGTCTGATTAGACACTGACATCAGGTTGTGAGGGGGACACACTCCAACCCCCAGATTCACTTTTGAGGAGGAAGATAAAATAAGTACATTACTACCTGCACTATTATGTATGGTAATCCATGCATGCACATACAGTAGAGGAGCCACAATTGCATTACACATGCCAATCTTATCTCTGATCCCATGTACAAAACCCAAAACACACTACAACATACACAGTCAAGACAGGCCCTTTATAACATGCACTGCAGCTACGTCCTGTTAATGCTGCCAGTACTATACGCCTGTGAGATAAGCAATATGTCAGTGTATCTGATAGACCTACAACTAAAACACAGTGGAGCCTTCTTGAGCATACTATGCCAGTTATAGTAGCACTGCCTCATGTATGCACCATCTCCATATTGTGTGTGAACAGGCACTTGCGAGTGATTGCGTACTGTATAGCAGGCTGCATAGCTTCTCTCAAAAATAAGTGCAAATGTGTTACTGCTCCAGCAAATACACAACTGTGATTACCCATTCAATGCACTTCAGGTAATCCCTCCAAAATTGAACATACAACTATTGTACTCTGGATAAGCATAACAGTTTTTTCTAGGGCAAAATTGCAGCCCTTAACATTCTTAAGGTATATATGATCTGTAAAACAACAGTATCACACTTATCAGGTACAGGATCTCAGACTTTGGCCACACCTGATGCTCCTATAAAAATGTGAGGGAGAGGAATCGTCAGTAATGCCAAATTTTGCATTGTTACAAGGTAATATGTGTGCATATCCACATGTACAGTAGCTAATGTGATACTGCCTACATTGCTGACATTCTATGCATGTGTGCACATCTGTGCATTAAAAACCAAACCCCACCCCAATGCAGATAGACCTGACACCCATGAACTGGTATGCAGAGGCTGCCACAATGATTGAAACAGTATTACAGTGATGAACACAGGAAGCTTACCTGGATGCATCTCTGAGTGGATGCTGTGGCACTCACCTCCAGGATGTATGAAGTGATGGATGCTTGGGAACTGATGGTTGATCTCAGGTTCAGCAGGAATTCCTCTGTGGCCAAGAGTGGTTATTCTGTTGCAGGACCTCCACTGGTGGCAGCACAATCCCTTGCCACAGCAGCTGCCCTTTGATGTGTGGCTTTAATCATATCACTGGCCCTGTGGCAGACCTGCTCATACATCCTGTTCTGATGTCCACTTTCATTAACTGCCCTGACAAGACGAACCCACAATATTGCATGTTATTCACAATGTTGGCAACTCCTTGACATCAGAATGCTATGATGCAGTCTGAGGCCATCCAGGATAACATTATTTTCAATGGCTGTAAATGGTGGTTACCTCTTTTGATACATCCTTCCTGAAAGACAACAAGAGTGGAACACATCACAGGACCAGATATGTGAACATCCACTAAGTACAGACCCTGCACAAGCAAAATGGCCTGCACTATCCACTGCTTCCCCCCATGTCATACCCCACAGTCTATCAATACACTACATGTGTGGCTATCACCAACATAGTAGCAATGCCAGTTATGTCCCTGCATGCCATGACAGAGTCTGCTGTATGTCTCCACACCCATGAGTGCTGTCTACTGTGGTGTGTCCCCTAAGGGAAAACTCCCACTACTATGTCATACAACCACTGTCAGACAAATAGGTGTGTCTTATTACAACTATATGGGGACAGTCCAGCAACACCAGTGTGCCACAATGGCAGACAGCAATGCAAACTAGCTGTATTATATCTTCCCTCTAGGCATCATACCTCTCCAGTACACAAATATTTGCAGAATGTGTATGTGTGCCTGGCATATGTGGTCCTTCTGGCACAAAGATGTGGCTGTCTAACAAATGGTTGGCCAATAATTAATGGCTGTTGTCAGAATATAGAGAATATGGCTGTCACAAGATGTCTTACTTTGTATGGGCAATATGTACAGTGTGTTGCAGAGTTTGGGCCTGTGACCCCCAGTAATAATGGCTATGACCTGAATTCCTGCTGTAGGAGGTTGACAGGTATGTTAGCTTTAGCTCACAAGCAATGAGATATGAATGTCAACAAAACAGTGACCTAGCCAGAGTACATTAAGGACAGTCAGGGACACCTTTACAATGTCTGAACTATTTCTGTGTGACATTCATAGACTAAGTAGAGCTGAATAATAGTACATCATGTGATATTACAGCTGTGTCCACCCTTACTTACTGTCAATATGTCTAACTCATAATCCACTAGCTTTCATACAGGAGCTAACAATTGTAGGAGGGAGTAAGAGGGCCACAGCTGTGATTTCATTCAAAGCAGGCACAGTTGAGAGACATGCCTGTAGCTGTTGGACAGCAGGGTATCATCAACCTGTCATTCCCACAGATGTACTACAGGCTTACTGTTGTAATCCATTTTCCCCATACCTCCATCCTCCCATCTGGTTTCCATTATATGGGGACATGTATTACATACCTGGTAGAGTCACGTAATCCTTTTGTGAACAAATCCTCAGCAAACAGTTTGCTAAATCGTAGTCTGTCTTGGTAGAGCAACATACAGACCTGTTCCCCATAGGCAGTTGATTGCCTTTTGTAGGTAATGCGCATTAACAGGTAATTTTCTGTGCACCAATCTGTGGCTCAGACTTGGTAATTACATCCAAAACAACTGGGTTGCACTTTCATTAGAAAATGACATGGCACCACAGTGCAATATTTAAGGCCTTGGCCCATTTCTTAGTCTTTGAGATGGACATTAGTGAGGTGTGGAGACTACAGCATCACAAAGGGTAGGTACAAATACTGTCCATTTTTGAGATTTATGAGATATGTCCACAGTTTTATATGCTATGTTTGTCCATTGTCCCTTGACATTGTGATTATCTGGCAGTTTAGTGTTAAACATTGTGGGTTGAGGTCAGTAAGGGGAGGGAGACATGTGAGTGTCAGATGTCATACCCATCAGAATATGCATGTTGATGCAGTAGCTGCTATTCTATCAGCTCACTATGTTTGTAGGGTCAAACTGTGAAAAATGTCCCTGTTCCTAGTCCTTTGCCCCCCCACCCTTTATGTATGGTTTTGTTTGGGTCCCTTGCTCTAAGGGGTTGTGAGGTGTGGTAGGTCCATAGCAGCTAGCTTAACATACAGCTGCTTATGTTGCAGGCTGCAGCTGCTGCTGAAGCCTAGTACACATAGGAAGAGTGTGAACACTTTGGAGGACAGCAAGTTGTATGTGTAACTGAGGCAGCAGTTTCAGCTCTTCATTACTGCAGAGCCAGGGTAAAGTTACCCTTTACAGTCCACTCAAAGCATGTGTTTAAGGTACATCTTTTATGTAACAGTGCCAATCACAGAGTAGTAGGTGATTTATAGTTAGGCTATATGACACATGTTGTCTGCATCAATTATTATGTGCATGGATTTCAAAGGCAGTTGTTTTGCAGCAGGGACCCAGTTATATACATATGTACTCTGGACAAAGCAATGCATACAAATGGGACAAAGGCCCAAAAATAGGAACAATCTTTAAATATCACTTTTACAAATGTAGAATGTGGATAGAATAACAGGATTTGTATTAGTATATGTTTTCTGAAGGGTATGAAGTGTGACACTTAAATGTCTGTCATAATCTTCTAACCTCAATATTAAATGACTTGCCACTAGTTTGCCAGAAACATATATTATTATGAAAATGAGGCCAAAAATAGGGGGCAAAACTCTGGACATTCTGCAACAATCTGTACAGTTCACAGGTATACCTGCTATCCCAGGCATCATGTACATTCATTATTATTTATTTGGCTGTGTACTGGTGTAGTGTTTGCATCACAGTTCCAAGTATACTGCCATTTTTCCAATTATATGTACTTACAGTCTGTCAGTGGCAATCAGTATATGTTGCTGGAAATACCTTCTTTTAATTCAGAGCTGAGTAGGCTAGTGGGCTAATGTACTGTACTGTAGTTGATAGGGGCCAGAATTCGAGATGTGGCAGGGGTAAGACTATGAGAAACATGTAAGATCATTAAGGTACATTTAAGTGGGTTTGTGTGGCGCTCCATGCAAACCTGTGCTAAAAAGAAAAAGGGGGTAATACGACACTAGTGAAATGGGAGCAAGCAGGGGGGGTAAACATGCTGTAGGGATCTGTAGGACAGGTGTAGGAAAAGGCCATAGCTCTCCATTTGTTGTACAGTAACAGCTGTGAATTTTTACATTAATTTGTACCCTCAATCCCCAGAGAGAGGGGTGAGGACACCATAAATATGTTGTCAAGCCAATTAGACCTAATTAGTTGTGTCCAGTGGGCATATGTGCAAAATGGAGGCCTATGTATGGGGTAATATATTTTTTTGAGGGACAGGTGCCCATTTTTTTAAGGAGAGAGTTGCATCTTGGGGAAGGAATGTAGGTACATGTGGGGAGGTAAGTTGGGTAGGAGATCTTGCATTTGCAGACAGACAAGACAGCATAAAGGGGTGGTGTGTGACACATAAGGGGGGGTAAACACCTTGGATTAGGAGGGTGTTATGGAAGTATAGGTGCATGTACCTCCAGACAGCAGCAACATGACTGAGATCTCCACCCATTGGCACTCAACACTGCTCCTTCACTGCCCCAAAGGTGGCTGTACTGGAGGCTGAGCACCAGGGCCCTCAGGCTCCATCAGGTTGTTGGGTCTGTCCTCAATCCGCTACAGGCATTGTTCATAGCTTCTATGCACAATCATGCGCACCATGGCCAGCAGTTCATCCTATGTGACTACTGCCCTCTGCCACCACTCCCAGGGAGGATGGGCCCTTTTCCCTGAAGTGGTTCCACCAGATGGTGGTGCAGGGCTAGTGAAGGGGCATACCCTAGCCTTGGTCCCCTGATGCAGTGGTACCCAGTGCCACAGCTGGCTGAAGTGGGGTAGGCAGATCAGCAGGAACTGGACTATCCTGTCATGCTGTGGTGATAGTAGTCCAGCAATGTATACAGGTTAGTTATGAACAAAACATTTTGTTAGTAATCACATCATGCCAGAACACTGGAAATAACCCAGTAAAATTCAATGCATATTATAAGGAACACAACTATAAAAAATGTAACAGTCAGTATATGAACATCATACCAGTAACAGTTATGGAATAAAGCTAAAAACATAGGTAATTCAACAAGATATGTTAATATGCAATCATTGTAATACATAACAATAATAAAATACATGACCAAAATAATGTTTTTTGCAGAAAATATGTGGCCGGGAAGGTGCAGCGGTTAGCGTTGCCACCTCACATCAAGAGGTTCTCTGTTTTGATCCTCGGCTGGTGTGCCTTCTGTGTGGAGTCTGCATGTCCTCCTTGTGGTCGCATGGGTTTCCCTCCGTGTGCTCCGGTTTCCTCCCACATCCCAAAGGCATGCTGTAGGTGGATTGGATACTCTAAATTAGCCCTAGGAGTGAGTGTGTGCATATGTGTGCCTTCCATGGAAGGTTGGGTGCCAGGCTTGACCCCTAACAGGGAAAAGCTGAAAGAAGATATGTTAACAGTAAACTATAAACAATGAATAACAATAATAAATATATATAAAGATAAGAGATGGGGGGGAGAAATATAGCCCATTAATACCATTATAAGCTATATAGTAGACAACAGTACTACTATCTATTCTACAGGTCTATCCTTTCTTTATGTGTATAGGTGCCATATAGCTGCTGTAGCACGTACATGCCTCTTAAGCTATCTGCATGGGACAGTATGTGCTAGGCAGTAATACCTGCTGGTACACAACTACACAGAACACATGCACATCAGGTGGACATATATAACTACTAAGGTGTTCTGTGGGCTGATGTTATGTTACCTAGCTTTTGACATCCATCAGGTCAGTGATACATCAGTGACAGAGGGATTACACAACAGTAATTACATTCTGTGACAGTGTGACATTTGAGAAACGTGTATGTGTATGTTACAGAAAGTAAACAACTATCATGCCTTGCTTCACAGGAATGGGGATAGATACCAATAGCAGTGACTGCACAGACATGCACAACAGATGCCCTAATTAACTGCAGCAACAATTAACACTTACTCCAGGCATACAACCATACCAACATTACACATTTTTCTTTTTTATTACATTTTAACAGGTGTACTTATTTCCTTCAGTTTCTGCACTATCACATGCCTGGTACTAAGTTTAATAGTATGTGACATCTGCACACACAATTATTTACGCAAGAAATATAGACTACCTCAACCATTTATCTGTAGTGCTGTTAAGAGAATGATATCTGATATCAATACATGACTGATAGTATACTATTTTGGCATGCATGGGGTTAAAAACCAATAGCAGTGACAGCAGAGGATATGTACAATTGACTGCAGCAATATGTCAGAGTCACTCCAGGCATACAGCAATACCAAGATTACACATTTTATTTATTTTATTTTATTTTATTAAAACTTGTTCTTATTTCCTTTATTGTTGGCAGTATTATCACATGCCTGGCACTGGGTTTAATGGTCTGTGACATCTGCACACAATTATATACACATAATATGGGCTATCTCATCCACTTACCTGTAGTTCCTGCAGAGAGAATATCTGTTATCATTGCATAACTGATTCAGTACTATTTATTACTACATGCAAGTGGATTCAAACCCTGGTCTGTGTGTACCAAAATGCACTTTATACAGCGCATTTGAATCATTGAATCACTTCTTATTAATGATTGATATTTTCCTAGAGCTCATCTGGAAACAAAACATGACCTGGTAATAGTTATACATTTTTATAGTAGGCTGCAATGACAGTTGGACACACATGCATGCAATTTCTGCATGACATAGATACTAGGTAACCTATACATTACTACATAGAATGCAGGTGCATACACAATATTGCTAGTGGATGGAAATATCTGTGAAGTGTACACACCCTATCCGATTATTGGGTTGGCTATCTCACCCATAAACATTTGCAGACAGTAGCTATTACACTGTTATACTTGCCTGCAGCACCGTACTTCAAACCCTGAATGCATATATCTGAAATGCAATGGTTAATACAAGACAATCCTGATATACACAATATACCATGGGTATTCTTACTATAGCTTCATGTGTTATTGCAGAACAGGTATAATAATTAATTTGTAGTAAAAACAGCTGTGACTCTTTACTTATTGTACAACACTCTATATGAGATATACCTCGAGACAGGGACTTGTATTGTTTTGTGTTTTCCTTCAAGAACAGTTGTCATATTCAATTTCATGCAAAACAGCCCTACTTACACACAGATTGCACAACACAGCTTTATTACTGGTACCTTCATTCAGTTACTGCAATAGTTTCACATTTTTTATTAAGCACTAGTTGTACTGCAGGAGTTGGAATACAGTTGTAATTCCACAGTTATTCCATTGAAACATAATTTCATTTATGTTATAAAGGTAAACGCTTTAGTCTTCTCTGCTTATTGCACTACATTTGGCAGTAGTCACTTATTGCAGTCCAGGTCTATAACCACATTCATTGCAATACAATCAAAACTGTATATACCTACTGGCAGTTAATGCTTTACTCTTTCTTGCTTATATGACTATAGATTGCAAGATCCATCCCTTCTTACCACACTCATGGCACAATATGGCCATGCACCCCCCCCACAACATTGTGAGCTCTCCCTTCTGCAGCTGGCTGTAGGGAGAGAAGCACACAATTATGCATACCTGTCTAGCCAACATTCAGATTAGGTATTGGTAAAACAATGATAACAGTACTTACAAACTTGTGGGGCATTCCCAGTCCGAGCTTCATGGACTCAGGTGTCCAGAAGATCCCCTTCCAACACTTCAGGTCATCATAATGGTGATGGACCTGCTCACCTGTGTATGGGATACCTGTAGTACTGGTGAGATCATCTACCAGCTGGTCTAAGGCCTCTGCTTTGCACTGTGAGCCCTAGAACTGCCCCTGCAGCAGTCGGTCATCATGGTCTTTCACTAGGAGTCCAACCATGACTCTGGATTCCAGACTACCCAACCACTGCCCCCAGAAGTGTGTACCCTCTCCAAAGCCTGCCTTAGCTACTGCGCAGTTCAAATTCTAACTGGTTGTGTTGCATTCCCACCTTATGAGCTTAATATAGCCTATTTTCCTACCCTTTAATACCATTGCACATTTTTTTAAATGCAGCTCGTCACTTAGCGCCATGCAAACCAGTGTAGCTAAGCTGAGCAGTGCTTAAACTGGTAATGTTTAGCAGTGTTTAGTAGTGTACAATCCAGCTAAGCACAGCTGAGCCACGTCAAGCAGTGGTAAGACATATTTTATTTAAGCAGTGCTTAGCATGGCTTAGCAGGGCTTAGCTGAGTACAGCAAAGCAGGATTTAAAAAAATTAGCATAATATTTGTTTGGAAAATAAATACTTAATAACTCTTCCATGTATTCAAATCCTGTACCTACTGCATATAAGGCTTTCACTCTACCCATTTAGCTATGTGAGTATGTGAAATACTGTTATATTTTTACATATACCTCTTAGCTATGTTTAAGCACTGCTGAGCACCACGCTGCATCATGCAAACCCGCTCAGCTATGCCTAAACTTGACCTGCTCATTACTACTTACATATATCCAATTTCTATGTTTAGGGTGTCTGGCACATGCCTGTTGCTTTGCTCCACAGTGCTACGCACAAATCAGACTTTTATTTAAAAAAGTATTTTATTGTGATATAATCAGAGTGGACAGTGCAAAGAGTGTGTTGCTCATCTGCAGACACAGCTAGCATCACACTCCCAACAGTGATGCATTAACAGTGTTCCATGGCTCCCCCTTGGCAATGCACCATGATTATATGCATGGTGTACTGCCAAGCCAGAACCATATACACCGACATGGTAACAGTCTGTGTATGCTCTATACTACGCCTACACATATTTTTATTAAATCTAGGGGACTGGCTCTACTTCCATACATCAATACATTTAATTTTAATTGTAGGCTCTACTTCCATACATCAATACATTTAATTTTAATTGTGTATATATATATATATATATATATATATATATATATATATATATATATGTGCTTTTTAAAATTAATTCTTATATATTTTGAAATAAGTTACTAATGATAGGTGTTGTCTCTTGTATAGTAAATGCAGCTTTCAATTGTTTCAATTAAGCAGCTATTATGATGTAATTTTCTTTAAGACAGTTAACATTTAGCAGTTTTAAAATATTTAAACAGAGTATTTATTTTACTAAATTAGTGTAGGGGTGGTTGGAGTCTCCGTGGATTATGATGTTTGCAGATGACATTGTGATCTGTAGTGAGAGTAGGGAACAGGTGGAGGAAACCCTGGAGAGATGGACATATGCTCTAGAGAGAAGAGGAATGAAGGTCAGCAGGACTAAGACTGAATATATGTGTGTGAATGAGAGGGAGGATAGAGGAATGGTGAGGATGCAAGGAGTAGAGGTGGCAAAGGTGGATGAGTTTAAATACTTGGGATCAATTGTTCAGAGTAATGGTGAATGTGGAAGAGAGGTGAAGAAGAGAGTACAGGCAGGATGGAGTGGATGTAGAAGAGTGTCAGGAGTGATTTGTGACAGACGAGTACCAGTAAGAGTGAAAGGGAAGGTCTACAAGAGGGTAGTGAGACCAGCTATGTTATATGGGTTGGAGACAGTGGCATTGACAAAAAGGCAGGAGTTAGAGCTGGATGTGACAGAGTTAAAGATTTTAAGATTTGCACTGGATGTGATGAGGATGGATAGGATTAGGAATAAGTATATTAGAGGGTCAGCCTAGGTTGGAAGGTTTGGAGACAAAGCCAGAGAGACACGATTACATTGGTTTGGACATGTGCTGAGGAGGGAGGAAGGCCTAAGATAAGGTTTATGGATGTGGGGAGAGAGGACATGCAGGTGGTTGGTGTGACAGAGCAAGATGCAGAGGATAGACAGAAATGGAAACACATGATTCGCTGTGGTGACCCCTAACGGGAACAGCCAAAAGAAGATGATGATGAGTGCAGGGGTGGTTAGGTAGGCTTTTATTTGTATGTGGATTGTGGAAGATGACTTCAAACTTATTTTAACAGAAGTTGTGCTTGTTTGTTCTTAAAACAGTTTATTGGCTTTTTATTTTTTATTTTTGATTGTTAAACATAACCGTGACCCTTTTCTAAGCATAACAGTCTCCTTTTTAAACTGCTTTCCACTGAGAAAACAATAACCTTTTGAAGAATGTAATTCTAACAGCTCAATATTATTTTGATTATAACAGCAGCTTGCCCTTTTTTTCAGTGAAGGGGCAAGGAGGAAGAATTATGTTGAATTTGTTACATCTCTAAACCGGAAGTAAACAAATAGAATGTTAAATATGTTTTAAATCTGTTTTTAACCATTTAAAATAATAGTAAATGTAGATAATGACCATTTATAGCATTCTATAGATACAAATCACAAATTAGTATTAGAATACTGATAAAATCCTCCAAAGTTAGTTATGAAAACAAAATTGCCACTGATTCTAAAGACAACCACAACGCATTTTATAACTATGTCAAGAATCTCACTGGCAACACTCAGATCTACTCTGAGTTATAGCACAATGGCACTAAATATACAGACCCATCTGATATTTCCAACATCCCCATCTCTATACAGTAAGAATGCATAAAACACACTCTCCAAAGCCAAGAACACAGCATCCATGGGACCAGCCAACATCCCAGGCTGCATTCTACATGAGCTACAGAACAAACTGGCATCCCACCTGAGTACCATGTTCAGTCATAGCCTCACCTCAGGCTTTTTGTAAAAGGATCATGTCTCTAAACCTGATAGAACTTCTTTGAAGCAGTCACTAAAGCTGTAGATGAGTGTAAGATGGTTCACATAGCCTATATAGATCTTGCCAAGGCTTTTCACACCATCTATGTCACAAGATGAGTTGCCTCACCACTGACAGAGAACCCACACTGTGAAAGTAGCAGACTCAAATCCGATTTCAGACACAGGGCTTATGAAGTTTGCAGATGACTGCAAACTAGGAGCTATAATCGAAACTCCTAACGATGTGGACATCCTACAAAAGGGCCTCACTGAGACATATGCCTGGTGTCAAAGCCATGACCTCAAGGTCAATGCCAAAAAGTGCATTGTCATCCCCTTAGGTAAAAACTCTGTACCCATGAATTACAACATAGGCAGTAGTATACTTAACACTGAATGTGTGATAAGAGACCTTGGGACACAGGTGGACAGTAGTCTCTCCTTTGATAATCACATTGCCACAGTAGTCAGGAAGTTCATTTACATGGCACACCTCATCACAAAAGGTTTCTCATTCAGAAAAAAAGAGGTCATTGTTCCCCTCTGCTCATCACTCATTAGACCCATTATAGAGTACAAAGCCCCTTTTGGGATGTACTTCACAAGACATCTACAACAACTGGAAAGGCCACAGAAATACCTCACAAAGAGGATTACTGGCCTCAAACAGATGCCCTATGCAGATCATCTCAAAAAACACCAGCTTTACCCCATCGCATATCGCCTATTCAGTGGTGATCTCTGCCTAACATACAAGGCTATATCAAATGCAGAGCTGTTGGACATGCTCCACTTAGAAATCCCGATCCCTCTGAGCTACACGCTCTAGGGACCTAAACCTATTCACCACAATAAACAGAACATGCCAGAGGGATAGATTCCCGTCCCAGAGACTTCCCATACTCTGGAATAAACTACCTATCTATATCAAACAAAGCTCATCATTAGCACTCTTCAAAAAAATCTTGATGATAGGATGGGAAATAGGAAATTCACCTCAGGGATCACTTCTGTGGCTCTGCTCGACAGGGGCACAGGAAAATAATTTTCTTGTGTGGCAAAAGCCAGGTTACCTTTTTGGCTGGGCTTGAAAAGATCCTATGACCAATAGCCTAGTACCTACCTATGAACCTATGAATACTATCGGTAAGCATTTAAAGTCTTAATGTACTTGGTGTATATGCCTTTTCTTTAGGTATATATGCTGAAGCCTTAAATATATAAGTAGACTTCAAATCATAACAGCTAACCAATAAATAATTTCTTATCTTCATGAGATGTTGAACACACTTTTTTAAAGAGGGTTAATTTAACTTAAGTATATTATATGCAGTATGTGTAAATACAAATTTCATAAGAAACAGCATAGATAGAAAGGAATCTGTGATGCTATATGATATGAAATACTATTTTATATTACTTTAGGTGTTGTATTTGTTTTCTGAAAGTATAAATCAGACTGAAGTGTCAGTGCTTTACACTACTTTATAGAGCAAATTGCTCATACAAAGTTTCAAATCCTTGCTGCCTTAAAGTTTTTTTAATACCTATCTTCATAGGTTCAGAGGTTGGTACTAGGCTATTGGCCCTAGGGCTTATACAAGCCTAGCCATAACAATTCCCTGTATATTTCTTCCCACAATATTTACTTCCCTGGACCCCTGTCTAGCAGGGTGACTGACATGATCCCCTGGTGAATTTCCTATCTCCCATCCAATCATCAAGGTTCCTTTTGAAGAGGGCCAATGAGGTGGTCTGCTTGACATGTATGGGCAGTCTATTACAGAGTATGGGGAGTCTCTGGGTCAGAAACCTATCCCTCCAGCATGTTTTGTTCATTGTGATGACAAGGTTTTGATCCCTGGAGCGTGTGGCTCTGAGGAATTGGGATTTCTTTAAGTGGAGCATATCCAACAGCTCAGGGTTTGACATGGCCTTGTATGTTAAGCAGAGATCGCTTCTGAGTAGACGATATGCCACAGAGTATAGCTGGAGTTTTTTAGATGGTCAGCATATGGCATCTGCTTTAGGCCTGCGATTCTTTTAGTATGGTATTTCTGCGGTCTTTCCAGCTGTTGCAGATGTCTTGTAAGGTACATACCAAATGAGGTGTTATACTCTATAATGGGTCTAATGAGGGATGAGTACAATGGGACAATGACCTCTTTTTTTCTGGATGAAAAGCCCTTAGTGATGAGGTGTGCCACATAGAAGGATTTCCTGGCTGTTGTGGCGATGTGGTTATCGAAGGTGAGACCACTGTCCAGCTGTGTCCCCAAGTCTCTCATCACACTTTCAATGTTTAGTGTACTGCTACCTATGTGGTAATTCATGGGTACATGTTTTTTTCCAAAGGGGATAACTATACATTTCTTGGCATTAAGCTTGAACCCATGGCTCTGGCACCAGGCATCTGTTTCTATAAGGCCCTTTTGTAGAATATCCACATCATTTGAGGATTCAGTAATGGCTCTCAGTTTGCAGTCATCTGCAAACTTTGTTAGCCAGAGTCCCTTAGTGTTGGGCTGTACTTCAGAGAAGTAGATGCCAAACAAGAGTGGTCCCAAGACTGAAACCTGAGGTACTCCACTTGTCACTTGTCTGGAGCTGGATCTGAAGTCTGCTACTTTTACAGTCTGGATTCTATCAGTAAGCCAGCTGGCAACCCATCAAGTGACATAGGGAGTTATGCCCAGTTTAGTAAGTTTATCTATGATTCCAGAGTGGGGGATGGTGTTGAAGGCCTTGCCGAGGTCCAGATAGGCTGTGTATCTATCTATGTATCTATCTATCTATCTGTGTGTATGTTGATCCCTTCATTATCCTTTATATATTGATGCCTTGATTATCCTGATATCTTCTGTTACTAGACAGGTCCATCCTTTTCAGGTAGATTTTAATAAAAATAATGCTTACTTTGTTATGCCAGAGTGTTGTGAAAAAAGAATGTCATACTGTACCTAGGGAAGCTATGTTAATTATTAGTGAGCCATAGCTTTGAAGTAGAACACATTAGGAACATGAATTGATATGATGTATGTCAAATTACACTTTCATGCATGTGATTAATACAATTGTTTTACTTTTTTTTTTTTTTGCTGCTAATGAATCATTATACACTGCTAAGGCAACTTGCTCTCTAATTATTCCTATACTGTGTTTAAGATGTGGCTGGAATTTACCTGCATATACTCTTGATATTGACTTCTAGTATATTTCCTCCTTCTAACTAAACTATAAGTCCTGAGTTATTAATAGACCGCATATTGGCTACAACATTGTCAGATGTTTCACTACTACGTCTGTGGGTCAGTTATTCAAGTATACGAAGTAGAATAATTATAGGTTAAGGAGTTTAGTATATCTGTGCCTCTGTTGTTATTTGGTTTAATTAGAGTTATAGATAAGTATATATCATAATATAGTTTATATAGCTATATATTATTATGCATTACGATTTTGTTTGTTGTGGTAATGTTTAGTTGATAGAGATGAAGGTATACAGGACGATTTAAGAGTGATGGGGAGCTTTAAGTTATATTATTTTGGAAATAGATATGATGCTTGTTCTTTGTATAAAATTTTTGTAGCACTAACAGTTAAGATTTGCTTAGAAATTTGATGTAGACTTTTACTAGCTTTCTGGATTTGGAGATACTGTATCTTTTTATATGATTATTGGTTCTAATATTAATATGTTCAGTTATATACTATCAATGATGTTAACATTGTTAAATGATGAGTGTTCTTTAATTATTTGATCTTTAATGTTATTGTATTATAATCAGGAAGTAGTGGCATCCATTTAATTTGTTAGTACTGAAATGAGTCTGTTAGTGATTGGTTTGTATGATTTTATCATCAAACCAGGATATTTTTATTCCATGATAGGGGAGTTGAATGTTTTTTTAAGTTTGAATTTTTGATTTCATTCTTATTTTATTTATTTAACATTTGTTTAATGAGAAAGTCTGACTTGCTTGGTAGTGGGATAAGGATGTGTTTGTTATTACTGTATATACAAGGTAGTGTTGTGTCAATGTCTTTTGGGGTTGAGTAATAGGGCTGGTCATTGGGATTGGCATTTTGTGTCACACTTTGCAGTTTTAACTTTCCCTGCCCAAATTATTGGGTAACAATTTTGATTAGAAACCTCGTGGGATGGTTAAAGTGATAATTTTATTTACAGAAGATGCCTTTTGAGGATATGAAATTGTTTTATCAGTCGTATCATGAAGGTGGGTGCTAGGAAGAAATTTTATGATTTTTTTTTTTGCTAATACATTAAGTTGCATGGGGGGTTTGCATTCAGTAATGCAAGCATTTCATACTGTTGATGGAAGAGCTATACCTTTGGTGGTGCATAATGTCATTAAATATTGATTTTTTGTGTGTGGAGTATTTACAGTTTTTCTTTACAGATCACATGGAGGTAACAGATGAGGGCATGCAGAGCAGGCATTATTTGGTGGTCTGAAGGGAGGCACACTTGCCAGGTGAGGGAGGATGTTGAGGAATATATCGGCAGATGGAGCATTAAAAACGAGGTCATGGATTTTCAGCAGTGCAGTTTTACATGTTGTTTGGTTTGTTCATTGTTGTGCTTCTTCTTTCCCGCAGACATAAGATAATGTCTGTCTTGGGGATTGTTTTTGTTACCATATCTTGTGCTGATCTTGTGCTGGAAGCATCAGGGTTGAGCATCAGGCTGAATTTCACACTGTCTTATAGGTAGTTGAGGTTTTCCTTTGGCTGGATCAGGTGGACAGATTATCATGGTAGCATACCAAGTTATGGTTACTGTTGAAGGAGATATTAGGTGAACTGAGGCATGTCAGATGATGGTTAGGTTTATATGATTGCGGCAGGTTTAAGGGGATGGTTATAGGAGAGTTTTTAGTAAAGGGAGTGTTATCTTGGTTGGGATTAATGAGTTGCATTGAATAAGTTGCATTAGGCTGGTGAGCTAAGGTGGTGCATTGTGTATAGGAAGACTTAACTTTGAGTTACTGCAGTTTTACATGAGGGAGGGTTGGATTATTTTACCACTTTTTGGATGGAGAGCGCTAGTTACTGACCTGGTGTGTCTGGTGCTAGTGGGCATTTCAAGTCAGGTGTACATTGTATTTGGTTAGTTTTGTTGGCTTGGTTTATGGTTTGTGGTGCATTTGGGGTCATACTGGTAAAGGCTTTGTATGGTAGTGTAAGCAGTTTGTCTGCATGGGTATTGGTGTGTCGGCAAGATTACTATTAATGGGAATTTGATTGTGATTCTAGGTGGTTATTTTTTCATTGGGCATTCAACGGGCTGCAATATGTCATGATGTTATGCTATTACCTTTGCATGGTTTCAAGTGGCAATGGGCTTAGAATTTGCTTGTTTAGTTGGGGTATGGATTCTGAGAGTAACTAAAAATTGCTTTATTGATGTGGTAATTGGGTTACAAGAGTATGGGTATTTTAGGCTTTGAGTTTGTGGTTATATTAGCATTGGAAAGATATTGATGATTTGTTTAACCAGTTAGGTAACTGAATATTTTTGTTGCTGATGGAGATTAAGGGGCGATGGCATGGAGACAGTCTGGTTAGGCAAGATTGGGTACACCGAATGATGTTTGGCTTTATGCCTTTAATGGGATTTAGGTTGTGGGAAATTTGTTTGGTGTGAGGGGGAACAGTCTGCTCAGGCTGGTGGGCACAGAAGAGGGGCAGGCTTGCCCATGGTGTTGGATATGCAATTCAGTAAGTTGGGAAGGAATAAATCTTACTTGTCAGTAATATATAGGATTTTAGGAATGGAGTTCACTTCTTTAGATTCATCTTTTTTGAATTACCCTCAAAATTAATAAGACTGATTTCCCTGATATTGATGTTAAACTTTAAAGTCTTGGGAAAAAAACTACATCTTCTCTTTATGTAAGAATTTATACTTGAAAATTTCTTCATGGAGTTTTTTTTTAACTCCTCATAAAATTGATTTAATATATAAAACTGGGAAAATTAATTGGTTGAGGTGTAGTGAAGATTCTGATGCATATTGGTTTCTTATTACAATATACTGTAAAATGGTTAACCCATTCTGGATTGAATTTAGAATTTAGAAATTTTGCTCAAGTATTGTGGACAGATAAATGTATTATAGCTAATTCATTGATCTTGTTTAATGCTCCTTTTCCATATGCTATCCCCACATTACAAGTGCCTCTTTTTTGGTCCATTTTAGCCATAGCAAAGAAAGTAGTTACAAAAAATGAAAATGTAAAACTGCTCTATCTTTTACTGAATTCATTTGCTTGGCTGAAAATCTTTGTAAAACAAGAACTGTCAGCCTTAAAAATGAAAACATCTGATATTAGTCATCAATATAGGTATTGGCTAAAATAAAACAATTTACTAAATAAGTATACATGATTTTGTTTATTATATTGAATTTTGTTATGGACCTTTGTAAGTTTTTTGTGATATGGTTTTGTGCATGCTTGGTTCTAAAATTAAAAAAAAAGTTTTGAAAAAAAGGCGACGATTTCCATGTCTTTGGTGCAGTGCTGATATCTGGTGGATATCTAGATATTGCACTATATTGGAATCCTCAGAATGCTGCATTTTTATGTTCCTGTTGGGGCCCTCAAATAAAGAAGCATGTATGTTTTTTGTTCACTTTAATCTTCATCTAAAAAGGACTGCAAGGGGAATATGTTTTTTATTGGATGGCACACACTACCTGCACTATGATGGCTAAATCAGAAAATATAATCTAAGCTCACACGTCTAAAGGGAATAGGTGATGTTGCGGAGAGTGGACAGACTCTAGATACCATGTTGGTAGGATAAAAGAGTAATACAAGAATAAAAAAGCAGGAAACATCCCCCTATAATCCCCTTATACAGATTCAGACATGGGCTGGGTCCCATTTTCGGCTGTAACTTAATCTGTTTCTCCCTGCCTATATTGTTACCCAGAAAAGGTTTCAAAATTCCACATTATTCCAGATGACCCTGTCATCTTTCTGAAAGAGAGATAATTATTTGCTCTTTTGTACTGGTAGTGCTTTCTCCACTGCAGTTTCATTTTACTCATACTTACTGAATTACCCCACACAGCACCTGATATTTAGCTCATTTGATATGCCTTCTCTTGAATTATAAGCTCTTTCCAAGCAAATATAATGTTACTTCATTTTTTGTTTGCATTGAGTTGTCATATCTTGAGCCAGTCATCCAATCTAATCATGTCTATTACTACTCTTTTTACACCAAAATCTGTATTAGTTCATGTAATTAATAATATACAATCAGGAATGAGTATCCCTGCTGAAATGTCATTTTAACAAATACTCACTGATTTGTGCTTGTTGTATTGTGCAGTTCTAAGGTGTGCTCTATCTATGTGCTATGTAGTAGGATGTTACTGTCATTCTAAATGTAATCTATACCTCTCAGGGGTAGGCATAACCCTGTATAATTGATGTTGGTAGTGTTCTTATAGTTTTATACTGATAGAGTTGTTAAGTTATACATTGTGCCTCTTACTGTTATGATTTTAAAGTGCATCAGGAGCAGAAAATTTCTATGAGCACACATAATTTTTAGGTAGCATTGACATTGACCCGCGGTTGTGGTGCTGCGGTAGCATTGTCACCTCACAGTAAGACGCTGTCTGGTTCGATTCTCAGCTAGAGTGTCTCCTGCGTGGAGACATGCATGAATGGGTGTACCTTCTTTGAAGGTTGTGCATCAGGCCTGGCAAGCCGGTGTGTAAAAATCAACTGCCAATCATTAGCGGACCGGAGTTCTGCTGTGGCGACCCCTAACTGGGAAAAGCCGGAAGACACAAGACAATTGACATTACAGGACTGCTGAAAAACACATTCACATTATGTTTCAAAGTTATTCTACTGATTGAAACCTACTCTTTCTGGCAACTGCTTAGATTGTGGACTCCTAAGTGTGTTGTCCTTCAGATGATATTTTAAACCAAGGTGCTTTCTGTTTGAGTTGGTGATAGCTCAGGTGGAATGAAAAAGATCCTGTGAGACATAGAAATTGAAAAGAGTAGGGTGTCCTTTATTTTACATAACATAAAAAAACACATTATTTACATATTTACAAAATGTACATACTTACAGGCCCATACATGCACATTTCTGTTTTACATTTTTTATCATTTTTCTTATAACATATTCATTGTTATTCTTCCATTATTGACCTCACTTTTTCTTCCACAACCAAAATCTAACTTTTCACAATTTATCTGACAAAATAAATTTTCAATTAAACAAAATTTCATTCAATCTTTCATTCCAAATAACACATATTACATAAAATAAATAGTTTACTAACACTGTTGTGGTTATACTCCAGTCATCTGTGATTGTTTTTCTCTCCATACTACTAAGAGTAACCTCAGGAACTATTTCTCCCCATCTCACCCAAAGTCTTGAGCATATCTACTGTGACTTCATCTGAGCCTGCTGCTTTATCTGACTGCATTAGCCTTAGTGCTGCTCTTTCTTCTTCTAGGATGAATTCATTTTCTTCTTTCATCTTAGGCCCTGTCTGGGGCAGAACACCTTCTGTGAGGTTTTCTTCATTAAAAGCTGCTGAAAGTACTCATTCTGTCTGCCTTTGACTTCCTATGTGCTGGTGTGGAGGTTGTTCTTGAATCTTTTACAAAGGGTGTCTGACCATCTTTTTTATTTTTATGCCTTTGCCTTGCAGCCTGATAGAATTTATTTGTCCCATAGTCACTTCCAAGACGCTGGTAGTGTGCCTCTCATGTCTTTGTTCATTGCTATTGCAGCTCCTCTCTTACCCTCTGAGTTAGCCAGCCAGTATCCCATGTTAGCCTTGTCCACATTTTCCATCTCCCACTTTTTCCTTCACTCCTTCCTTTTCTTTTGATGACTTCCTGTACTTCTAAATTTCACCACCAGTATTCCTTATTTACCTTATTTCCATACCTGGCTCAGCCACATATCTGCTCTGTAGTCATCACACATGCTGTTTTGAGGTGCTGCCATTCTTCTTCATCTCCACCTATTTCCTCTTCTTCCTGAGATGGTATTCTGCTTTACCAAGTAGGTTCTGCATCTGCTCTGTGAATGCACTCTTTCCTTCACAATCTCAAACCTGCTGTGTTGCATAGACTGAGATTATGAATATTTATCCATCCTTACATTGAATTCTGACTGCCATGAGTCTGCCACTAATTCTGATGACAGCCCTCACTGTGTTCTGAACCTTCTCCCTAAACACAATGTCCACACCATTTCTAGTTTGTCTTCCTCTTGTGTAGTAAACTTTGGACACCTGAGCCAATTGACTTTGCTGCAATGTTAACTTTTTTTTCTTCTGTGAACAGATATCATCTGTGAAAAGCTTAATGACCAGATAGAAGCTCTTTGTCTCACAGGCCAAGATGTTCTTTAAAGAATGTCTAGGTGAAGTGTTCAAGCCAGAGTCCACATTCATATAAGGCAGGAGAGTGAGGTCCCGCAAAGGTGAAGAGGAAGTCCTGCAGACACTGTTTCTAATAACATAATGCAAATTGGTGATAGGGATAATAGCATATTGCTGGAGCAGTCAGCAGAAGAATACTTGGGTGTGTTTCTGAATACATTGTGTGGAACAAATAGGTCTAAGCTGTTTGACACTCTTATTGAGAGATAATTGAGTGTGGCACAGCCATTACAGGACACAGTAGATCCAATTGAGGAACACATAATGGAGAGCTTGAATAGTGTAGCCATTTTTGTATTTGTCTCATCTAATTTAGCAAAGCAATTTGTTTAATGTGGAGTCATTATCAGCAGTTTCTTCCAGTTCCAGTCAGGCTGTCTCATATGATTTAGGGTCTGGACATCCTGGGGTGGCCATAACAGCACATATACATTAGTCAATCAAGGGCAGGATCACCAGGGATGACTATGCCAATGTCTTGGAATTAGTGGATGTGGAAGGAATTCAGAACCTCATAGAGGCAAAGGTGACAGGATACAAGGATTTGGCAACTGTGGCAGCAGTCTTAGGAAAGACACACCTGGGTAATGTCAGAGTCTGCAGTTGGGGCAGCTGGGTCTGGAGGATTATTCTTTTCATGGAAGTTATTTTAGAAAAAGACCCTCAATAAGCCCTTCAGCTTCTTCCTCATGATCTGAGCGGCAAAATGATTCAGGAAGGCATTTGTGATTCTGCAATGACCAGGAATTCTGGAAGCTCAAGGCTGTGAGCAGTTCTCTGATTTGAGATAAATGTCATTTCAATACCTAGATTGGAGTGTAGTATACAGGTATAGGTTTACTGCTCTGTAAGACAAGGAGGAATATGAAGGCAGGACAAAGACATGTTGGACACTTAATAGTGGGACCTGTGTGTTGCATTCATATCATTTTATTTATTTATTTATATTTGTTTACTGGGTAGTGTCCAACTGGGCCAGAGGCCCATTCTCATTGGAGACCCAGGGAGATAAGGTTCAAGACAAGTGGATTTCAAAGACATAGCAATGAAAAAGATAAACAAATTACATACAAGATAGAGGTAAGATACAATTTCCGGGTGCAAATAAGTGAAGTAAAAAAAAATGTACAAGAAAAAAAGGTAAAATACAAAACCTGAAATACAGGTAGGTGATATGCAAATTATATGCAAAATAAAAGACTATTCATAATTCTCATATATATATATATATATATATATATATATATATATATATATATATATATAAAATTATTAATGGGTAATAGGTAAAGAAGAACAGAAAAGGAATATTACATGATGACAGTTCTCAAAATGTTGATGTAATAGAGAGGAGAAGAGAAGTATGTAGTTGGGACAGTTGAATTTTTCAGAAGTTAGTCAGGTTGAAGGAGTTACCCTGGGTGGCTGCAGGAGCATAGCCATTGGTTCATAAGGTTTACAATTGTCAGGATTTCTAAGTATATGCTGGGTTGGTAGGTTCCAGGATTTGGATATTTTATTAGCATAGAGACAGTTACTGTAGTAGTTTTGTTTTTTTTTGTTTTTTTTTTTTGTTTAACTTAAGGAGTAATTCATCAGAATATCTCAGGCATCTGGGGTTAGTATATACTTCAACTAGGATGAGGACAGATAGGCAGTGGTCAGGTTTGTGGGTGATCTTATGTGCTATGATGAGTTGGTTTAGAGTGAGTAGGTTGGGTAGTTCATGCCAGTTGTGTTGATGAAGTGCGGTAAAGTGATGTGATTTATGGGGCTGGTTTACCACAAACATGGCTATTATGTTATAACAGCTCTCAGGGTTGTTTTGCCAGTCTTGTGCAGGTTGTTGAATATTTTTGAGAAATAAAGAAGGGTGGAAAGCAAGTGGGATCTAGCAGGGGAAAGTCTGGCATAATTAGTTAAGAAAGGTTTGGCTCTATAGAGTGAGCCAAGTTTGCTCTGAACTTTTTTGATTATTAGCGATATGTGCATGTCAAATTTTAGGCAGTCATCTATTGTTACACCAAGAAGTTTAGTTTAATTAACTAGTTCTATTTTTGTACCACAGGAGGAGAAGATAGTAACAGAAAATTAGTTATTTTTAGTTATTTTATAGCAGAAGACCATACACTTAGTTTTATTAGGGTTGATAAGTTGAAGGTTGTTGAGGTATTTTTCTATATCTTGGAGAGAGTTTTGTGTTTTTTCTTGGGGAGAGGGAGCTGAACAGATAAGAAAAGTGACATCAGTATACCGAACAATGGTGGCTAGTTGAGTTGAGAACCTGAGCTCACTGGTAAATATAATAAAGAGGAGTGGTCCAAGGATGGAACCTTAGAGGACTCCCACAGAGATGGGTGGGGTGGGGGGTATCTTTTCCATTCTAGTAGACTGCTGCCTGTTTGAAAAACAGCTATTCATGCATATCTGCATGCAATATAGGAGGGGTCATCTGCTGGCCAAATGTGAGTTTAAGGAAGCGACGAGTATGGGTAGATCTGCACGCATGGAACATTTGGGTCAATGTCCTCATTTTGCAGAGCTTGTTGTGAGGAGTGATGGTTCTTTTGGGGTTTCAGGGGAATTCATTCCTTTAGGGGCTTCCTTTGCAAGCAGGCCCTCCCACTCTCCCAACAAAGCAGTTTCTCTGGCTGATTTGCTGACTACTTATCCAGAGCCACAAGCAAAGAAGGAAGTCTTGTTTAGTATTGTCAAGGGACATTTCCATAAAATCCAAGGTTGCTCTATCTTTTCCTTTAGACATAATCTGCATTCAGTTGCAGGCTGGGAGCATGTGGTGGACAGCTTGCTTCTCAAAGAGAGGCTAGCAGGATTATAGATTTTTATGTAATGTCCCCCCTCCTTTCCCATCTTTCATGATTTCCCCCTTGAGGCTGTTACCCAGGTAACAGGAGGGCCAGTTCAGACTCATTCACAGCCTTTGTTTCCTGTCAGTACCCTCACTCAGTGATGGTATTTGATAAACCCAAGTTAAGGTTTACTATTGCTTACTGGATAATACCACAGAGATTATCATGAATTTTCCATACCCATGTATGGCAAATCTTGTTATTAAACTGGATTTTGCTTGGTGACAGTGTAGCAGGCAGATTGGCCACTACTCGGTATGTCCATTCAGGGAGTTTTATTTTGACAGTCATGCCTATTGGCTGTTCAATGACATCTTCAACATTGCAGAAATGCAGATTGGGCCCTCATTAGTGAAAATAGTGAATAGCCCCCAACCAGACTGCAGTGCACTACCTTGATGATTTTTAAGTATGAGCAATGGAGAGAAGGGTACCATGGAGATAAGGTAGCAATTCATTCAGTTATGCAAGGAACTGGGAGTCCCAGTGGTAGAAGAAAAAATAAACTGCTGGGTTAATGCCTTGGTTTTGCTAGGACTAGAAATTTAGGTGATGTTGTCAACATTCATGATCCCCAGAATTAAGTTACTTTGCCCTGGCAATGGCATCACATGATACTTTTTGGCTAAGAAAGTCTGATAGGTGAGGATATGTAGCTATTAGGGCTCAAAGTGTTACTGAGTGAAGGTCACTTGAAGTGTCAAGGATGACTTGCACATTTGGCATGTTTTTTTTTTTTTTGCCCCAGTACAAGTGTAGATCTCAACTCTGGCTCTTCATTTGTTCATGGATAGGGTAGAGAGTGTGCGAATGTTTTTTTTTTTTTTTTTTTCCTTCCCAAGGCCAAAGATTTGCAGGCCCCTGCTCCACAGAAATGAGGAAAGACATCACATTACTTAACTACATGACTATATGGGTTTCCACAGCAGTGTGTCAAGAGCAATTCCATAACAAAAGGGTCAATGTTTTTAACTGGACATTCAGGCTGTGTTGCAAGTGCTAAATAGGAAGGTATCCAAACCAGGCAGGTACAGTACAATCTTGCTTGACTCCAGACCACTTAATTTTGCAGATTGTCTCAAGATGCACAAGAAAACTCCATTGTCATCCCACCCCACCTTTGTATGATTATCAAGGAATAGTTCATCACCTCATTGCTAACTCATGAGCAGACAGCAACAGGAAAGCTTATTGGGTAGCCATCCTTTCCTTCCTCCAGCTTCATCAGTTTACCACTAGTCAACAGGGTCTGGTCTCTGTTCCTTATCAGCCACTACCTGATTTCTTTTGTTTGTTATATGAGGCTGCAAATACCTTTTCTGTTAATTTAGTGGTCTTCAGTCTTTGGTCTAAGGTTACAGTCTTTCTGGATGCATCCAGATCCTGGCTTATATCCATAAGCAAAAAAGAAAGGCACCTCTGGGGGCCACAAGAGACCCACTAGCAGTGAGCTTCCTGCCAGTATTTTCAGAAATGCTTACTCAGTTCTATGGAATTATCACTCTAATGTGGTCTGGACTAGTCTCTTATGTTGGATATACTGAGGTGGCTTTAGAATCAGTGAAACCCTAGAATCTGTGTCATGAGTGGATGTGTCCTTGTCTCGGGATTCAGCAGTTATTTGGCTGTGTAGATCCAAGTCTAATCACCTACAGTGAGGACAGCAAGTGATTTTAGACAAAGCTGGGTGGTCAATGCTTTGTCTCATCCAATGAACCCTTACTATGTGGAGGTTGAATGAAAGAGTGAGTGTAGAAGAGTTAGTTAGTTTTTCAACTTCCATTTGAGTGGTCAGTGGTGCCCAAGTGCCTGAAGAATCTGCTACACATAGCACTAACTGCCAAGGGGCTGCTGACAATAGGCTATACTACACACTTCTTTTGCATGGGCAGAGTTTCAGAGACAGCAAGGGAAGGAAGTTTTTAAAAGAACAGGGTAGCGGTCATACTCCACATTCTTCTTTTATACTTTATATTTATTTGGCATTTTAACATAATAGCCAGTGTGTTTATTATTGCAAGTGTCACAAACATTATTTGTTTTGGGTCACTTGTTTTCACACTAGCAACTAAGACTGTGACAGCCCATACAAAAGGAGTTAATTTAATGGAACCAGCTGGCAGCCAGGCTCAATAAATTTCTCTTCAAGATTGTTCTGCCGTATTTGTTTTTGTTGTACCAGAGGCTAACAACATAGGCCAGATTCCAAAGAGATGGCTGTTGGCCAGCATTTTCATGGAGCTTACATCAGTTCAACGTCAGTTGCCAAATACTTGTCTAGTTTGATCTTCCATCCTTCCATGGGTACTGTGACATAGTGTATTTTTTTTCCTGTGGTAACTGAATAAACATTCAAATTAATCAACTACAGAATGGTGAGGGCTCCTACTCACTTTTGATTTTACATTATTGAAAACTTAGACTTTGTCGACAAGGATCCCATCTGTTTCAGCTTTTGTTTTGGACTTGTTTAATGTAAGCTTGTTGTTTGAGGTCAAAGAAATTATGAAAATGCAGTAGTAGATATTGGGTTTGTTGTTGTTGTAAACCATGGTTAGCTACTTAGTTATATGCATCTTTGCATCGCAATTGATGGCAAGGGTAACGGCCAGGAAGGGAAGAGCAGTCTCAGAAGAGCCTGGCAGGCATTAGAGGGTGGACTTTCCCCAGTTCCTGCCTGCTTTCCTTGGCCACTAGACCAGCAATTCCATTTATGGGATCAAGCAGTTTTTATACTGCTCTGTGATGTTTTGATAATGCTGAGGAGCAATCTGGTTGCACTAGCCCACTAGGGGGAGGTGGATGGCATGTCAACTGGCTACAGGACTCTACTACCAGTGATTTATTCTTATTATATTATGTTTATCTACTGGTTGGTGCTAATTTGACCAGTGGAATAGTTGTATTTGAATAAATGATAACACTGGCTTTGTGTGTGTGTGTGTGTGGGGGGGGGGTAATGTTAGTTTGGACATTGCTGTCTGTCTGTCTATCAGACACATGGGGGCCAGACCCAGGATGAATTTCTGATTACCTCTAGAAACTTTCTAACATACTATTTTCTAATAAACACTCATGGCACATAGGGACATAACTGTGTTGGGTTGCATGGCTAGGTTTATAAAAGCTCTGGTGGTCGTTAGCCTAGTATACACCAATGAACCTTGAAATTTTTCTATACTCCGTTCTCTGTTTAAATTCCTACAAGAATTGTTCTGTGACATCTTACATTGAATGTTCAAAATATAAATTACTCAGGTAAAACTATCATAGTTTAAAACATTACTTTTAGACAGGGATTAATAAAATCATAATCCCTTCCAGTGATACTAAATCTTAGCTTCTAAGCATGCAAGCCTACTAAAAATGTTTTTCTATTACAGAAAAGGTCTGCATAGAAAACATTTCATACTGCAGCTATTTGCTTAGACAGACTTGCTCTTCTTCTGTACTTCCCCTTAAAAATGTTTTCATGTTCAGGATAAGATGTTTTAGTGGAACATATATACATATATCTATATCTATATCTATATCTATATCTATATCTATATCTATATCTATATCTATATATTTATATATACATATATGGGTCTACTTCCATAGATCGAATTTACACTTACCCTAACTGCAGATTACCGAGAAGACAACACCAAAAATGGAATAAATCGATCTGGCTCTTTACTAAAGTTTTTATAGGGAAAAAAGGCATTTGGCCAACATTTAACAAAATAGCACACTGAAGTATGTCAAACACACCCACCACCACCAACTAAATATACCAACTCTGGGACTGCACTACGGAGGTGAAAAGGGGAAATTTCCCCATATCAGCCAAGTGTCTCCATTGCCTGTAAAGAAATCAATAATGTTTAGGTTTGGTTTATTGAAAGTTGGGAGTTGTCATCTCCGGAATCTGCAATTTGGGTAAGTGTAAATTTGGTCTACCAAAACAGACCTATATATTTTTTTATATATATATATATATATATACATATATATATATATATATATATATATATACACAATAGACCTATATATTTATATATATATATATATATATATATATATATATATATATATATATATATATATATATATATATATCAGTGTGTATATATCTAAATGTATATGTATATACAATCTCAGACCATCTGACATATAACTGTTCTAAACTCAAATCATCTATTATGCCAGAATTTGTGTCTGGTCACCATCATAAAGGTATTCAATTTGTTTCTGTTATAGTGCTGTTAATCTAAATTAGGTCGTTGAGCTCTTCAAATCTTTACAAGAGAAAAAGGGGCTTGGGACTTAACCTAATGATTAAAGTGTTTACCTCACAGATTCAAAGTACAGGGTTGAATTATCACCTCTGAGAAAAATCAGTTAGGCTTAAAATAACCCACAAGGTCAGCTAGCCTGGTACTCACCTACAAACCTGTAATTAGAAACCATCCGTATACTTATCCAATGGCTTCTGATAAACATAGAATTTCTTTACAGACCCCAAAGTCATTAATGCAAAGAGAGAAAGTCCTGCTGATGTTATACTTCGTCAGTTACTCTCCATATATAAACTGCGTACCACTGCAGCTGATGTTATACTTCGTCAGTTACTCTCCATATATAAACTGCGTACCACTGCAGCTTAAGAATGAATAGAGAATACTGATTCTTAAAAAGAGATTTTTCGACTCTCTTACTTCCATTCCTGTATGTAAACTTTAAAGCAGTTACTAAGTGATAAGTGGCTTAGTAAATTTAATGCAGGTTCCTGTATTTCTCCTATAATGTAGCTATTATGATACAATTGACTTAAGAAATAGTGCAATAAAGCAGTATCAGTAATGTTATACATTATGCGCAGTAGCATTTTGGACCAAAGGAATAATTAGAGATATTTACTTAGTATCTCAGAAATATATTAAGAAAGTAAAAAGATGAAAGATAAAGAAGGGAGAAATAGATGGAAAGAAAAATGAAAAAAAAATAGGTTTTGTTTTTGTTACTCATGAATTGTACACCACAGTTAACTTACTTGGATAGGGCTTTAATGCCTAAGGTTGATTTTATATGTTCTATAAAGTGCTCATCCTTTGTTTATTTTATGACTGGAATGAAGTGGCTAACAACAGATATATCAAAATCTGAATGCATCTTGCAGAAAGTGATTAGGTTCAGAGAGTGAAAGGCTGGACAGGTAGAATGACAATCTTTCCTTGTTAATGACCCAGGATCAGCTCAATAAGACAGAGCTTAACACTAAGGAAACATTAAGAATAAATTATGTGTACTGACCTCCATTAGGTAGATTAAGTAAGAACATGAGTATCTACAAATACCTTACGTTTTATTCACTAACATCTGAAGCTTCACCATGGCTAAATAGCTACATTTCACTTCAAAGGTTCATAGGTACTTAAAAGGCTATTGATTTGTGAGGATTTTAAGAAAACTAACTTTACATTCCCATGGTAGTTTTTAGCCGTTATAGTTTGCATACAACTAACACAGTGATAGGTCACACAATAAAATGTTGGAACGTATAGATGTTTCCCCTATCTGTGAGGGACAAAGGTGCTAAACTGGGAATGAATTTGGGGATGGCCATCCATTCATCCAAATTATATTTGACTTGACTAAGAAAATTATTCTGCTTTATGTGGAGTGGAAGACTGTTCCACAGAAGTGTCCTTCTCTGAGGGGCAAACATATAACTCCAACATGTTCTATCTGTTTTGTAAAACAGATTCTGATCCATTGTGCAGGTGTTTATGATAACACTGAACTCAGAAATGTGTTATAGGTCTGACAGAATGGGGTCTGCTGAAGCTCTATGAATGTAACAGAAGTTGCCTCTTAGTAGCCTGTTTGATGCTGAGAAGAGGAATAAGGCTTTGGCATGATCTGCATAGTTTTTACAATTTTGGTTATTGATCTGGGAAGTTTAAGATGGTACCAAATTTGCAGTCATCTGCAGGCTTGGTCAAACCCAAACCTTTAACATTAACTTTGGCTTTTGAGACAAAAAAAGGCAAAGAAGAGTGTCCTAAGGATGAGCTCTCAGGTACTATGCTAATGAATAACTTTGGAGCAGGTCCCCCACCCTAACTTCATGTGCTTTATTTCTAAGCCTATGTGCTATTAAATTAGTTTTACAGGGATTGACATTTAGCTGGGAGAAGTTAAACTATGATAACTGAGTGCAGGATGAATTCTAATATATTTGCAAGATCAATATATATATGTAATCCACCAGAAAGGACAGATAGATCCACACCAAATGTTGGATTTAGCGCTTTCGTTTTTTAATGAAAACTTCATCAGAATCACCATTTTATTAAAAAAAGGAAAGCGCTAAATTCAACATTTGGTGTGGATCTATCTGTCCTTTCTGGTGGATTATTAGTCTTGTTCGTGGTGGTGTTTTGAATATATATATATATATATATATATATATATATATATATATATATATATGGCGTGAATTGGTTTACCATTATCCATTGCTTTGGTAACCTTTTAGAAAGTAACAGGTTAAGTAGGCAGGCTTGTCCTTGACAATTACAAACTGGATTGGGATATTTCCCTGCCTATTTCCCTGCCTGTTTTTTTTTTTTTTTATAAATTGTACAGTGCACGATTGTTATCCTTTTTTTTAACTCAAAAGTCTTACAGGAAACTAGAGTGCTGCCATTTTCCTTTTTGTTATCTTGATTGAAGGTACTGAAGCTGTAATTTTTCTTCAAAGCTTATTTGGGTTATACTTTTTTCATTTAGACATTTGTTATGGGATGTATAAATGACAGTGCAATGCATTTTTTGAATGGTTTAAACAGGAATTCCAAACTAGGAGGACTAGAAACACAAGAGAGAAAAAAAATGAATAAGGGATAAAGAAAAAATGTCTAGGAAGTCTAGAAGGATAAGGAGGAACACTTCATAATCTGGTGACCTGATTTTCAATTTATGCAGGAAGGATGGCAAGCAGGAAAATAATATTGACAAGAAAGAGAGTATAAAAGCATACATTGACATGTTAACCACATTGAAAGTGTAGGGGCATCACTGAGACGGGATGACAGAAAACAATGAAACATTAAAAGGAAAACTTTTAGCATCAAAGGTTAGGAAGGATAGTGACTGTACTCTCTTTTTTAGGCAGGAAAATCCGGATTTATTGAAATCTGGAGAGGGAAACTCAAAATGGGCTTACCCAGCAGAGAAAAGATGAATCTTTTATCCTATTTTTTATCTGTTCAATTTATTTGTTAACTATAAAGTGTTTAAGCATTATAAATAAAAGAACATTGAATGAAATTTAATATATTCAAGCATTTTAATATTGAACCGTGGCTGCATATTTAAAACAGAAAAGACAAAGGAGTGGTAAAGAGCTAGGGTGTGCATAGGATTATTGTTGAAAACAAAAGTGAAGATCAGCTGCAAAACAGAAAACAGTCATTTTCCAAGAGTAAGCTGAGATCTTGTAAAGGATGAGTGAGGGGAATGCTATTTTAAAGGGACTGAGTATGGCACAGGAGGGAGTTAAAGGTAATGGTAATGAAAGATAGATTATTTAGCATGGATGACAAAGGAAAGAATTTGCAGAAAATGGAAATTGTCTTTTTTCCAACACTTCTGAATAGTGGAAAGAGACTGCATACAGCCCAGATACACTGAGATATTTAGACATAATTTGATTAGCTGTAGAAGGTTGGAAAAATTAAGGTTAATAAGAGAGCTTGGTAAGAGGAGGCAGACAGAATTAAGGAGCATAATGGAAGGGATGGAATGGGTTGGAATAGGAAGAGTGAGATAGAATGTATCTTTTCAACCAATGACAGCCAGCAAACCTGCTAACTTAACTGGTAGCCAGTTATGAAAAGGACAGCCAGATAGCTGATGCAGGTCAACATTTTCTAAAGGACAAATTCTGACTTTGCCTTGGTTATGTCATCAGTTGAGTCTGCTTTTAAGAACAAACTCTTGATATATTGGAAATAGGCAAATGTAAATGAAGAGGTCTGAAAAACTCACAGGAAATACCAAATTTAGTAACCCAAATATTTACCCAGAATACTGTGCAACACAGAAACTTTAAGGAAAGACAAATGTTACAGTGTGCAGGTGGCCTAGAAAAGGAGAATTATGGCTGAAATGAGTGTGGCTAGAAGGTTTAAGAATGACGAGTTGGATGGTTTGGAAAGATAGGCTATATGATTTGCAGCAGACAATGAATAGGCTTGAATAAAAAGGGAATATATGACTTATTCAGCTGCAAACAACAAATTAGAACATGGAAATTATGAAAACTATGAAGAAGTAAATAAGTTCCTTAGCAGAGTAGGAAAATTCTTGGCACAAAGGTACAGCAAAATATTTGGAAAACATCAAGAGGATTTTGAGTATAGTGAGGCAAACTGATGGAAGATAATGCAAATGAGATAAAAGTTTTAATGGCAAAAAAAGAAACCAAAACATTCTTACAAGTAAATCCTTTTCACCACTGCTAAAATGGTAATCATGAACTTGCAGCAGATTGACTGAAACAATTTTCATGGATTTTGATGAAAGAAGTTGTCTGCTATTAACTACCTCAGTTGTCTGGCAGTTGGATAAGAGGATAAAGGAGCTGATATTGAAATGTTTCCTGTAGTCCCAGGGTGCAATGTTTGATTCTCTCGCTCTCCATTACCTAACTGTGTGACTCTGAGCAAGTCATTTATCCAGACACAGCTTCTGAGCTGTGTTTGGAAAATGGTCCATGGAGATCAGTGCTCTACCCTGAAAAATAAAACATAAAATAAAGAAAAGGCAAATATGGGGGGGGGGGGGTGAAAAGATACAATGGCCAAAGATGCAATCAGAAAAAGTTCTAAATTCAATGAGCTCCATGTAAAGCATCAACAAATTATGTTAATATACAGATGGTAAGATATATTATCTACTTTGAAAATTAATAAATGCTTAAGAAATGGAATCTTTAGACATTAGGAATATAATGAATGTGTATTGTATATATTCTGAAATTGCAAGTTGATCATGGGGCTTTGAATTTGGTCTTAACTGAATGGAAGACAGTCAAGATAAAATTTCAGTGTAAATTTAGAAACTCTGTCATCTTGGAATAGGGGAAATTAAATTACAAACAAAATCAAAGAAGCCAGATGCTCTTGATAGTATCATATTAGGTCCAGAACTATAAACTCTAGAATGGAAATGCTGGACAAAGTTGTGATGAGAAGTAGAAATATTATTATTATTATTATTATTATTATTATTATTATTATTATTATTATTATTATTATATTTATTTATCTGTTGTTGACCAAGTTAGTCCCATTAGGCTAGAGACCCATTTTCTGGGAGAACTTAGATGATATTTACACTACCAGGGGAAATTAGGCCAGGGCACCAGAGAAGTTCCTCTACTCATTACCAACACCTGTTGTCCATATGACCAACAAATATAAATGTGCATACACCCTAAACATGCATATGCTCTCTTCCTGGCATGGTGGCAGCTAGGAGATTTAGGCAATCATGGAGGAAATCATTTTGGAAGTTGAAGCAAATGCCAGTGTTTGAAGAGCAGAAAAAAACAACTGGTCAATAAATATGCCAGTTTGGAAGAGTTATTCCAAGCCAAAATGTTTTGGCTATCAGGAGTGGAGGATTGAAAATCTAAAGGGATTGCAGTTATGACACTCCAGTCATAAGGGGTGCAAGATGATTTATTAGATGAATTAATTAATGAGAAGAAACCAAAGAGTGGCAATGATATGTCATGGAGATAAGTGATGGAGTGGGTTATAGAACAAGAGGAAAGCAGTATGAAGAGGATTTTATTTCCGGACATTGTGAGAAAAAGTGTGAAAGATAAAGAAAAAGAAAAGAAGAAGAAGAATGAGAACTCAGATAAGCAGAAATTCATAGTACATATTCAGGGCAAAGAAGAAAACCCTTTGGACATGTATAATGTTTTGGACACAGTTGTTATACCTTTGGGTGCAAAAGCTCAACAGGTAATATATTTTATTTTAATTAAAAATGAGACATATTGTGATTTATTTTTTTGAAACCACTATGGGACTAAAGACTTTTTTGGGAAGACTTGAACAAAAAAGACATTTGCTTAGAATGAATATGTTATTCAAGCCTTTTTTGAGAGACTCAAAAGAAAGTAAATATACAGTTCCATACAAAACCTGATAAAGACACTGTAAAATATTGTTTGTTAAATAATTTTGTTCTGAAGTGAAAAGTATTGTGAACACATGGTAGTAGAGGTTTATGCATTGGGTATTAGGACTGTAATGTCATTCTTAAGATGGAAAATGATACACTTGTTCATATTCCAAGTATGATAAATGTGCAAGGAAATAGAACAGTGGTTAGATTTTGTGGGTAATTATGATAAAAGATGTCATGTATGTGGGGCTTTTGGTCATGATGTTAGAAAATGTAATAATAATAAATGTGAAAAAGTAGAACATTTAGGAGAAGATAGTGAAAAAAAAAACCTTAATGTAGAAAATAAAACTGAAGAAAACATACGGAATTAAAGTTACATGACAGAAATCAAAAAGAAAATGCTTTGATAATATCAGAGGAAATACAAAATATAGAAGTTAATGAAATAAAGGAGAGTGAGCTTGAATTAGAATTAGATGTAAGTGATGTTAAAGGAATTGGATAGTAATTTAAAAAATTCCATAGGGAAGACAGTGAAAGATATAAAAAAAAAAGATTCAGAATTCAGTTGAGAAGTTAAAAAAGGGAAATGGGTAGAGTAATAAAATAATTTAATTTAGGTTAAGGAGAAAAGAGGTGACTAATCATAGAATATTATCTGCTAACATAAATAGGATTAAAAGTTTGGTTATGAGAATTGGTAAATTTGGAATGGTGTAATAATTGTGAGGTAGACATAATTGTGTTAGCAGATGTTAGGGGGTTAACAAAAGATGAGATAGTATAGAGAATTTATGGAAGGTGAGCACAGTTTGGAACTTAGGAACTTAAACTTGTTTAGGTATTATGATATTATATAATAGAAGTATTTCTATGTTAGGTGTTACCTTAGACAGGGGAGATTAACAGTAGTAGATTTTAGATGGGACAGGAAAGTTGAAAGGTTTATAGCAATTTATGCACATGTAACTTATAAAGAAAAGGAAAATTTGTTTAAAGAAATATTTGATTATATACTAGTCAATATGAATATTATAATAACAGGAAAAGTTAATTGTGACCTAAGGAAAATAAAAAAAAGATTGATAGAATGGATGAAAGAGTTAGGAAAAAAATATGAGATGTGGAGGTTTAAGGTTATGGAATTTAAATACATATACATATACATATACATATAAAAGAGTAAATAACAGAACTGTGTTCAAATATTTTGTAGTTTCTTATAGTATAATGTTTAAGATAGAAGAGAAAGTCTGGATAGGGTTTTCAGATCATATGGCTATAGGGATAAAAATTGAAGAGAATAGTAAATATATAAAAACTGGAAAGGGAATTAAAAGGAGTAACAAGATTGACTATTATGAAAATGGTAAGGAAAATATATTACAGTTTGGAAAGAACATGTAACTATGAGAGATTGATATTCAAAATGGACAGAATAGTGGTTAATATTTAAAGAAAAATATAAATCAAACTATTTAAAATGGGAAAATATTTAAGACAAAAAGATAAAAAAAAAACAAGAGTATATGGTGCTACAGAATAATACATTAGAATTTTTGGAGAGAAATTAAAATGTTTATTATATAAAAGAAGCAGAAATATATAAAAAGAATAAAGAGAAAATACAAGGATTATTGTATAAACAAAGGTATTTTGTTCATGGTAAAAGAGGTTTTACCGTATTTTATTAAGAAGGTCAAAGAAGATATCAGTAAAATTAGGGAATTGGAAGATGAGAAAGGGGTTGTAGCAAAAAAAATCAAAAATTGTGAATACTATAATGAAATTTGTTAAAATGATAGTAAGAAAACAAGAATTAAAGTTAGATGAAAGGAATGTTAAGCAGTTTAATGAAACTATGAATAAGGATATAGATAAACTCCAGGATTTAATAAAATCCATGTAGGTACTGTGTATAGCCTACATGGAGTGTACCTGTGTACACGACCATGCCCCCCCCCAGCAGCGTGCCATGCATATCAATGATGGAGTGCTCCAGAGTGAGAGCATAGGAACAAAGATACTGAATCCATGTAGGGAGAAGTGTAGATGTTACTCATGGCTGTAGATGTCTGATCAGATGTTATGTGCAGGGTGAGGCTCCCTGTAATGCTCACTGCTACTGTTGAAATGCTGTATAATATTTTGTTTTTATGAATTTCTTTCCCTTTCTGCATGTTTGTGCAGTATGGAGCACAGCAATGCCAAGCTGTGCTCACATATAGGCAGATGACACCTGCTAAAATCTAAAAATAGAAAGGCAATGTAATTAATTATCATAATTACATAAGTTTTTTTTGTTCTTGCAGTTTGCACAGCTTGGCATGAAGCACTGCAGAGCCAAGCTGTGGTTATACATACGTAGCCGACATCTGTCATACATTTAAAAATAGAAACTGGATGAAATTACTTATTTATTTGTGGATCTGTTTAATTGTGTTTGTGCAGTGTGGCACAGTGCTCAGCAATGCTAACAGGTAGCCCAGTAGTATATGCAAAGGTATACTAGTGCTCATAATATCCAAGTAGCTAAATGGGTAGAGTTACAGTCTAATGCTTAGTAGGTCCTGGGTTCCAGTGTATAGCAGTCATATGATGTCTGTAATTTAATTTAGTATTTATGTTTACTTTTAAAAACAACTTTGTGAAATATGGCACTGCTGTGCTATGCTGAGCACTGCCTAAGCATGCTAATGGGTACTAATGTTTGCGTGTTGCTAAGCTTTGCTAAAACCTTGATTGTGCAAGTTTTCATGCTGCTCAGCTCTGCTTAGTTGGTTTGTGTGCTGCTAAGTGATGTGTTGCTTTTTTGAATGTTGCTCAATGACATATAAGGATGAGAAAATAGCCTATATTAAGTGCATTAGGCAGGAATTCTGCACTATTCTTTCAAGTCTGCTTATCTGCTGATGGTGGTGTTGGAGAGGGTGCACACTTTCAAATGCAGAGATGGGGTGTGCATAAGTACAGGGTGTTTGCTGGGCTCCTGGTAAATGATTAAGAACCCAGGCTGCTGCAGGGTGGTTTCCAGGGCTCAGAATGTAAGGTGGAGGCCTGGGACCTGTTGGCCAGGGAACGTACCAATGCTAATGGTATCCCCCTGCACTGGTGAACAGTGTCACCACCATTATAATGACCTGAAGAGAAGAAAGAGGGGAACCCTGGACACCTGGGTCCAAGAAGCAAGAGCTGGGCATACCCCACAAATATGTAAGTTTGCTTTCCACTGTTTTACCAAAATAGAATGTGTGCAAAACTGGTATGCATAATGGGGTGCTTCTCTCCCAACAGCCACAGCTGAGAGGACTTGCAATGTTAAGGTTGGGCTGTGAGTGTGTTAGGTACAGCTTTATTATGCCAACTGTAGTGCAATAAGTAAGAAAGACTAAAGCATTTACACAATAAAAACTGTAGTGCAATAAATGGGTAAGTAGAACTGTAGTGCACTAAATGGCCAATTAGAGTTGTAGTGCAATAAATGAACAATAACAATTGTATTGCAATAAAAACAGTAAGCAAAATGGTGTACATCTGGATTGTGTTGTCATAACTATTGCAGTAGAGCTGTATGCACTGCTTGTCTTGGTAAGGTTGCTGCAGTCAAGTGTAACACTTTAATAGTTGTAGAATGCAAAACTAATGGCCTGCAAACTGTAGTTTTCAAATCATAGTATGGTCCAAGGCTGTCTCCAGGCCATCATCAGTCACATAATGCTCTCTGTTCCCCCTACTCCAGATAATAAAGGTATATGGGTGAGGTAGCCCACTCTATAGACAGATATTGTGTGTGGACTTTGCAGTAATTTACCAGCAATACCAATAAAGTGTTAAGCAGCATTGGTGATTCCTCAATAAATCTGTCTTAATATATGCAGTACGGCTGGATTACATGCATGTGTGTTCTACTGTCACTTCAGTCAATTATAACACTTTAATATTTCTAGAATACAAAATGAATGCCCTGCAACATGTATTGCTCAACTCATTGTATAGTTCAAGGTTATCTGCAGGCCAATATCTGTCACATAATGCTCTCATTTTCTCCCACTCCAGAAACAAAAGGTATATGTTTAAGGTAGCCCGTGTAATGAGTAGACATTGTGTTTAGATTTCACAGACACTTGTCAGCAATACCAATAAAGAGTTAAGCAGCCTTGTTGATTCCTAAATATACCTTCTCAAAGCATCAACCTATATCAATTCACTCAGCTAACCAAAACCCCTACTAGACCAAATAAAGATTACACCACAGGTAGCATCCTTGACTGGATACTAGTCTCTCACCCTAACCGAATTTCTGATAGTGATACTCTCCCTGGCCCCCTTAGTGACCATCTCCCTGCCTATATATGCCATTCCCTTTCCACCCTCTTCCTTCAGCACAAGCACATTACCACCCACAACATGCAAAACTTCAACCCCCTACTTTCCTCTAATGACTTAAAACAGATAGCTTGGAACCCTCTAAAGTCCCTCCCTTTAGATGCCGCTGTCTCACTTTTCAATAGAATTCACTGATATACTTAACCACTTCGCCCCCTGTAGAAACAAAAGACTCAGATCCATAACAGCTCCCTGGCTACTTATGCATCACTGAAATAAAACCTGGAAATGCTATCAAAATGCAAAACTCCCAACTCTCTTGCTGAATACAAGCAACTGCGAAATCAGGTAAAAAAATAGCCACTGAATGTAAATCCTACTAACTTAAACCTCAAAATAATCATAAAACCAACCCCAAACAGTTTTGGAATAGTATTGCAACAATACTATCCCCAGGTAAAAAAGAGAACCCTTGCCCTGACCCAGATGCACTTGACCTCCCACTAGCAAACAAATTCAACTACTTTTCATTGACTCCATAGGCAAACTTACCTCCTCTTTCTCTATCAATATCCCCCCAACATAACTGAAACCGAAAATTCAGCATCCAATAACCCTGAGTCCTCCCCATTTACTCTCAAATCCATTCATACCTACACTATAAAAAAAGCTCCTACAAAAGTTAAAACCTTGCTCTAATGCCCCAGATGACATTCCACCCAACTTTCTCAAACTAGCTTCTGATGGCATAGCCCTTCCAATCAGCATCCTAATCAATCATTCCATTCAGGAGTCCTATGTTCTGCACCTCTGGAAAAAAAGCCTTCATCATCCCCCTCCATAAAGGAGGTACAAACTGTTCAATCTCCAACTTTCACCCTATTGCTATCCTATCCCCTATCTCTAAGATACTCGAAAAATGTATTCACCTCCAACTATTACCCTACCTACTGGACAACCAATTACTAACTCCTGCCCAACATGGGTTTAGACCAGGAAATAGCACCACCACTGCCCTTCTTTCCTTCCTCGAAATCCTAAACTCTGCTCGTGACTCTGGGAACATAGTTTCTACCCTCCTCCTCGACTTATCCAAAGGTTTTGACACTATCTCACATGAGCTTCTGCTTTCTAAACTCTCCCATCTTAATCTCTCCTCCTCTTCTATCAAATGATTCACCAGTTATCTTTCAGCCAGGGAACAAGTTGTAAAATGGAACTACTGCACTTCCTCTTTCCTTCACACCCCAACAGGTGTAGCCTAAGGCTCTATTTTGGGTCCCTTACTATTTAACATTTTCATTAATGATTTCCACCAAAAGATCCTTAATGCTAAATTGATACAATACGCAGACAATTCCACTATCATTTCCTTTGCCAAAATTCTTCCCTTATTAATAAACCTTACTCAAGAGGCCTTCTCCTCCACTGAGTCCTAGATGCTTGACAATCATCTAGCCCTAAAGGCCTCTAAATCCAAAATAATGAATTTTACCCCTTCTAGACATACGGCTGTTGACAAAGCATCCTTCTCTATACTCAGTCTAAACGAAACATCTATTGAAATAGTTCCCCATACAAAACTTTTGGGCATCCTTATCAATGACCAGCTAAAGTCTGACATCCACCTACAAACCAATATTAAAAAAACTCATCAGAAACATGGAATGCTTTATCGACACAGACGCTACCTTTCTCTGTCTTCTAGACAGCTCCTGTCTACCACCAACTCTTTTGTATGGCGGTCCACTACTCACTAATCTCCAATCACCCTAAAATCTAAACTTTCCTCATGCAATAATAAAATTTCCAAGCTTGCCACAGGATCCAAATCCTCCACTCATCATTGTAATTCCCTCCATGCTCTAAATTGATTGGAACTCCCAGACTATCTAAATTTTATTCAACTAACAACAGCACACAAGCTGATTTTTAAACCTTCTAACTATCCATCACTCTCCTCTTCTCTAAATCTTCACCAGCCACACAGAACACTTAGATCTACAAAGCAGAACCTCTTGGAACTTTACAAGCCTTTACATGCACCAGGACAACTTCTACTATCATTCTCCCTTGCTAGATTATGGAACTCTCTTCCCCCTCACATTATAACTACCCAGAACCTCCCTTCCTTTAAAACCCTACTCCACTCTCACCTCTCCTCCCTCTGGGAGTGCTCATGTACCCATCCTACCTGATTCCTGATACCTATCCCTATTGTATCCTACTCACAATCTCTGCCACTGTTTCAATTCCTTCCTCTAAAATTCCTTTGTCTAAAAATAAATGTATTAAATGAATATGAATTTATTGTTTTTGTAAATATCTTATAAGTGATTGACTCAGCTCATATATTTCAATGTGTTTATAATATTGTCTTGCTGTATATTGAATGTTAAATTGCTGCTCTTATAAGCTGTATTAATGCATTGTCTATTGTCTTTCTATCTGCAGCTTTTCTCCTCGGGCCTCCATTGAAAACAGGCTACCTTGGCCCAATGGACTTTCCCAGTTCGCAAACTGAAATAAATAAATAATAAATAATCTGTCTAAATATCCCCAGTATGGCTGTATTCCTTGCATGTCTGTACTAAGCTACTGCAGTCAATTGCTACATTACTTGCAAATGTCCCCTGCAGTCACAACTCTTGGGTTGTATTCCCATGCCTGCCAACTAAGGCATGACGGCTGTCTAGTTTATGTACTGGACACAAACATGCCTCTCAAGTGTCATGACTTCTCATATTGTAATTAAACCTACCTAATATATCTGTTACAGGAGTACCAGAAAAATGATTACCTGGATTTAAATGTATTAGCAAATGTGCTTACAGAATACCTTGGTAGTTATATAAGTCCACATTATGTGAAAGTTTTCTATGTAGTTGTCTATCTGCATTTGCTATTGCTTGGCCCATATAGAACCATGCTAACAGATTGAGAGGTATGTACATGCTATATCAGCTATAAGAGAATTGTTGTCACTGCACTCAAAACTATATGAGACCTAGATCGGTGGTGCCCCCCCCCCCTGCTTCCCCTGCATGACCTGCAGCATCAGGAAGTACCACCCCAAGGGACGGGAACAGGCTCCCCCTCTCGGAGTGGTGGTGGAGCAGGAGTTGTCACCTGGGCTTAGCTGCTGGTTTTGGTGTGCAGGATAGTCTACTGTGGGTTTGACCACCACCCGCACTGGATTGAGGACATGCTGGCCAATGTGGTGGGACAGTCTCACCCAGGTGCCCAGCCTCCACCACTGCCACCCCCAGTGCAGTGATGGAGCAGTGCTGACAGTTTGGTGGCTGGGGATGTGAGTCACACTGCTGCCTTGTGGAGGCACGCGGGACTTGTCACACACCACCCATCTGCTGTCTTGTCTGTCTGCAAATGCATCCTCACCTACCCAACCTACCTCCCCCACACTTACCTCTGTCCCTTCAACATTCCACTCTCACCTTAAAAAAAAATGGGCACCTCTAAAAAAAAAAAAAAAAAAAAATCGTCCCACACATAGCTCTCCAGTTCACTCACATGTCCACTGAACACATGTAATTTGATCAAATTGGCTTGACAAAACAGTTATGTTGTCCTCATCCCTCTCTCTGAGGCTGAGTGTTCAAAGTCATGTAAAAATTCTGTCAAACTGTACAGTTGTTGTTGTACAAGAACTGGATAGTTATGGTTCTTCCCGACGCCTGTACTGCACATCCCTACCTGCCTTTCACTATGTTTTTCCCCCTGCTTGCACCCCATTTCACCATTTTCCTATCTTCCCATTTTTCTTTTCTTTATATTTTTTAGCATGTATTGTCAGCTAAATAGAGCTATATTGACTATATCAGTTTTTAAAATTGTAATTCACACTTACAGAATAAACACCCATCTTGTATTTTGAACCCAAGACCATCACACCTGAAGATCACTACATTAAAATTTCACACCACACAACTCTTAATTAATACAGGTGGTTTAAACAAAACATAGTAATTGCCAGTTACAGTCATTAAACATGTTTCACTGGAACTTGATTAAAAAGTAATGGAATAAATGGGAGTGTACTATGGACTCTGGCGCAATAGTACACTACTAGAAAGCCAAAGACACTGTGATAGCAGGTAAATGGGCCTTTATCAGTGAAATGTAGGAAGACACTTGCTGAGGCATTAATGGCAAAATACATGTTCAACTGGGCCCCCGGTGCAGAAGTACAGCCATAAAATGCCATGCACATACTGATGGATGTAGAAAATGTATGTCACAGCCTATATGCGTGCACATATATAATGCAAATCCACTTGCTGTAGCAGTGACTCAGTAGCTTAGTCAGTTAAATGCCTGGCAGAGAGTACATTTTGCCGCACACAGTCCTGGGTTCAAATCCTGTGGTGTGTAGCAGTGGAATTAAAGTATAGTGAAGCCAGCTATTAATAATTGAGTCATGCACTGTTTATCCTCACAATTCATATCAAATGAAATGTTGGATTTTCACTAATGGAAGTCACAGGCCTGCAGATAGAAACAAACTTCACATATCCCTATAGCTAAAGTATAAGTGCATAAAGTGTCACATCATGCACTCATTACAGCCAAGTGATGTCTCCAGGTGTTTCTACAGTTACATCCTACTGCACCTCTAGGCATCAAATATTGCCTATTCATATTTGCATTAACAATTCCAAAACCATGCTACACACAAGGTATCAGAATATTTTATCTTGAAGCATATATGATGGCAAACACAATTGTACTGCTGTAGGACCTCTGTCAGTTAGTATTTGTTAGAACTATAAGGTGATAACTTGATTTTTTTAAAGGCTGAAGCCACACCCACTGGGAGTTAAAGGTACACACTCAGTTGACCTCTACTGGAGGGAATGAGTTAATATGCATTCACAAAGAAATTCAACTCAGGTACTGCAAATGAGGATCACTAATATCAGAGTGCACCAGACAATCCTTTCAAACTCACGGTGCAGATTAGCACAGCTGCACAACTAACATACACATTTGAAGTACCTGCTTGTAACAAGGACTGCCCTGATACATGCTCCAATTTGCTACCAGACTGTAACACATGGCCTGACAGTCACCGAAAAGGTGGACATTTTGTTATGTTTATCCCCCAAGTTGCTCAAGGACACAACAAACATGTGGCCTACTACTCTGTTAGTGATACCATTGCCTAACATACTTTCCTTAAACACATGCCTTGTTTGGACTGGAAAGGGTATCATCACTCTGATTCTGACTCTTCAACAAGGCTGACATAGCTCCCACAGTTACTCTTACAGCTTGTTGTCCTCCAAAGTGTTCACAGTCTCAGCCTGTGCCTATTACTTGCAGTAGCAGCCTGCAGCACACACTTCTCAATGTAAAATTTGCTGCTACAGACCTACCCTCTGTGATGAAGAAGTCTTCTCACCCCAGTAATGTCCAGTACAAAATGTCAGAAAGGACCTCTAATCCACAGGAAGGCCTTATATATTGTACTGTGGTTGCATGTGATTGGCTGATGATAGTGAAATCAACTGTGTTGGCAGCAATTAACATTTCAGATCCACAGTATGTTTAAGAGACAATCACCTGCTAATGAGAACCATGTTAAAAAGGCAAGCAGCTGGCTATGGGAAATCAGTCTGTATGAGACTATCCCCACACATAATATGTGTATGCAAAGTATTAACTATCAGCACATATCAGCAGAGGAGTACTGCACTCCATCAGGTATGTAACCATTTTGTTTACATCAAGATAAAGATGTGTGAATATACTTACGTGGAACAGGGATCACAATAATAAGCCATTCTTAGAACTGTGATAATGACATGTTAATGATCTCCAGATTTATTACACATGCAGAGGATGTGCAATACCTCAAAGGTGGAATGTATATTGTCAGTGTGGCACACTGGACTCGTGGGACTCCTTCTTTATAGTGGTTGCAATCACACATTGCTATTAGTTTGGCACAGTTGTTTTGACATATTATCAGGGGGTTGGCCCTTGGGGACACACTACAATAGACTCCAGTGTCAGCCATATGATCGCAGAGCATATTTGTCATGGCAGACATGGGAATGCCTGACTATTGATAGCATTTTAGTTGTATCCACACACTTAATATGTTTGCCACTCTGGAATATGACATGTGTGATCAAGCAGTGGATATTGACAGCCATTCTGTCCTTGCTGTATTCTACATAGTGTACTTCCATGTATGTGATACTGATGTGTTCCCATGTAGGTGTCTTTCAGGAAACATGTATGCAAGACACCTTGCAGCTTCCAATGATGCAGGGAATGAGTTGATGTTGGAAGTGCTCTGTCAGCACCAGGAAATCCTACTGTCCAGGGGGAGGCATAACATGGGACAGCACAAGGCAGTGTGGGCTGACCTTGTCCATGATGTCGATGCCATAGGTCATCAGGACAGGACATATGAGCAGATTCAACAGCACACAATGGACATGATTGATGTTGCATGCAGAAGAATGGCATATGTAACCAGGGATCATGGTGCCACCAGTGGGGGGTCTGCAGTGGACCACTCTCAGCAACAGAGGTATTCCTGGAAAATCTAGGCACACACAACAGCTACCAGGCATCCATCACAACCTACATCGTGGATGTGGGTGCCACAGTTTTCATGACAGATGAGCATGCAGGTAAGCTCAGGATGATCAGCAGTACAATACTGTAGCATTCAGTCTGCCAGGGAATACATAATGTTATGTGGTTGGCAGGTCTTTCTGCTTTTGGTGGGGGTGGGGTTTATCTGCAGTTTGAATGTCATTCTCAGATTTTGACCACTATAGCAACTAACACAATAACTACTATAAATGTGAGATATATGGATGTATAACCATTTGGTGGAGGAACATGCAGTGGTACTGACATTACCTTTCCTCAACTTTTCACAGATCCATCAGGTATTGCACAAGCCCTTGATCCTGCTCCTGGTAAGCATGACACTGTTTTGTTACTGATGTATGTTTACAGAACTGTAATCCCTAGACTGTCATCCCAGGCCTGTTTCTTGCATTGCTGGACTGTTGGCATGATTGCCAAATGCACACATATTTTCTAACTGTACACGTTAGACTTATACCTATACATTTTAGGTGTGACCACATTGATAGATGTGACAGTACTGTAAGGAAACTACAGAGTGTCATATGTGTCAACTGTGCAGAGTCTATGCTAATGTCAATAGTGTACTTCACTGTTGCTGATGAGATTACAGTGTAATGAGAGTTTATTTACAAGTAACTACAGCTGTTAGTGGGAAGAGTGTTAGTGGGAAGAGTACTTTCCTCAAGTCCTATTATATGAGGCTGGGTTTTCAACAGGTCTTTCATAGTAACAACAGTGTATAGAGCCTTACATAAATCACACAACATAGTACTGCAGAGCATAATAGTGTAGGTGTTATTGTACTGCTTTTCCCTTTCTTACCACAGGTGACTGAGGGGGTTGGTGTCTGTCCCCTACACCTGATGTCAGTGTCTCCTCATACTCTAATGATGATGGTGGCCACAGTGAGGCACAAGTGGGTTTTTTAGGGGCTGAATCTGTCCCGGAGGTTGATATCCCTCTTCTTTTCTCATTGTCAGTGCACACAGTCAGTATGCCTATACATACCCAGTCCTCGGAGGCCACAGATATTGGATAGTCAGAGGGTGGGGACATTGAACAGGAAAGTGTGGCAACTATGGCTCCAATGAGTGTAGACACTGGCCATAGCCAGAGAGATGACAAGGTTCCACACAGGTGGATTGATAAGGGTTCTTGTAGGAGGCCAACTGTCTGTCCACCATCTGTTGCAGGTTTCACATCACCAGTCACACATCTGGTTGGTGTTGAGTGTCAGACTCGTGGACATAGGTTAGCAACCCCATCTGCTGAGAGTCCATGTGGCTGTGCAGAATCATGCTCCCATAGTGGCAGTACATCCAGTGCTACAGAGGGGAGTGTGCTGTCCACACCAAAGCATGGCAGGCCATGGACTCATGGTCCTGGGTGGTCCCATGGAGGACATAGTCCCAGGAGGCAGCAGTCACCATCAGGTACTAGCACCACTTCTGACCTTGGGCATGGAGGTGCCAGTGCAACTCCTGGCTGAGCTAGTTCCCATGTTCAGAGCCAGAAACTGTGAACTGTCAGCTCTACCATGTACAGTCTAAAGCTGTCTAACATACACACATGTAGGGCTAGCCTTGTGCTTGACTGTGTACCCACACATGCTCACAAACTACTGTCAAATGCAGGTCACCTCCACACAGCACTTTTCCATGGTCCATCTTACCTGCTTCCCTTCCTGAGTCATGCATGTGCTGGCAACCTAGGGCCTCCTGCACCCCCACACAACACCCTGTGCAAGTGATGATACCAGTGTGTAATCCTTGCCATTAATGCAGGGAATTTAAGCTATGTGTCTGATGTACAAGGTGACTATATTAGTTAAGATGTACATGTGTAATGCAATGCTGTTTTGCCATGCCACTTATAATGGTTACTGACAGATACTGTATGCTGGCAATTCTCATGGGTATGCCACATACTGTTGTTTACCTTATGTTGTATGGTGTTGCAATGGCTGTATACTTACACAATGAAAGGTGTGTCATGGACCTGTTTATGTCGCTGTTTCAGGCGTCTGTCAGGAGAACCTATGAGTACACAGCTGCAATACAGCAACACAGGATGGCATGTCAGCACAGCAGATATATGTTTTCAGCAAGGTGCAGCACTATAATTGCATGGCTACATAGCTCCATATGTGTATAACAGGTAACAAGGGCAATTGTGTCATTCAGTGTATTCATGCATCCCTAACCTGTGAAAAGGTCTGATACCTATGATAAGTGTCACCAGGGTTCAGTGAACTAAGTCATCTATAAAATGTGGTTGCTGGAAATGACCAATCTACAAATATCCTGTGTCCAGTACAGACAGTTGTCCAACACTAGTTACGATTGTCGTGTTCTGCATCCCATTGCATGACATGAACTTGAGGTGTGTCACAGCAGATGTGTGGTTCACATGCATGGGGGGGTCATGTTTCATGTAGCGTGTACTGTCTGTGTTACATACCTGTCTCTCCAGCATGTACTCTATATACCACAGTGATGTTGTAGGTGTGTAGAACAGGTGAGAAATGTGTTAATCCTTTCATGGATATGCAGGGGTACAACATGGGATCTAACACCTCCCTGTCTGGAGCCATACATATCTCCTCCAAAGCATTTAGGTTACAGACAACACATGTATGATCTTACACAGTGTAGATAACATGTCCTATGGAGTCTGTGTCATTACTGTACCATGGAACCTGTTTGGCTGCAACAGTTGCATGATATGCCTATGTAGTGAGCTAGCAAGTGTGCCATTGCACACAATGATAGGTGTGATGATTGCCATATGCAGTATAGCAGTGACAGCCTAGGATTTCCATCCCATACCTGCCTGTATAGGTTGTACAACAGTGGCTGCATCCCGACATCTGACAGACCATTGAAAGGGAAAGGCTAACTGTGTGCAGTGTGCAGACATTACAGTATTTTCCAGGGGTGGATATCTTCCCAAAGGATAGTATTGTGCAGTCATTGGCATGTGGTCTTTGTCAGTGGCTCAGACTACAACTAATTGTGTGTCTTAGGCCATCCTGGATAACTGCTGATTCTTTGTGGGATTTGTTAACAGCTCCTAATATACAACCACCTGCTAATGTACTCTGTGAGAAGTCACTGACAGTGGCTGTGACCGTGGAGAGGGAATGGTTAGAAGGGATACACCAATAATGAAGAATGGTGAACTCCACTGGTGAGTGGCATCATTGCAGCATAGGTCTCCCAATGCTATATTCCCAGAGTATGACCGTCAGACACTTGTCAATCCACTGGCTGCCATAACACTCTGTACATAATGTACACAGTTTCCATCAAGGCCTGCTGGCCTACTATTGTCAAACACCTCCTTGTCAGGCCATGGTTGGTGTAGTGAGACATAATTTTGTCGTACACTGCATAGTGTAACACGCAATGGGCTCAGCCATTTAAAGTTGGTAGGCATGCTCTGGCCTTGAGCAAAGTTAACAGTGTGTGGTCCAGTGTCAGTCAGTGTATGACAGTGTTACTGCTCATATCCATGCTAACTCCTCTCATGGCATTGCAGGTGACATGACCTAGAGATCTGGCATTTCTGCTTGGCACTACATGCTTGTTGCCCCCTGTGCACATATGTATTTCTGTTACCTCCAGCATGTTGCAAGAAGGGAGTCATGCAAGGTGTCTGCACAAAGCAGACACAAACACATTAGGGAAGTGTACTATGTATACACTGTATTGCTTAGTCATGCTGCGGCTCACTTGCCCAAAGTTTAGTCCATGACCGTACCTGTGATGTCCTTGATCAGTGCCAATCCATCCCCACATGGATAACCACCATATTGCATCATGTGTTTACCACTATGGGTGTCCAGCACAGTCTCCCCAATGGGAGGTCCACCCTGGTGGGATCTGCCCACATATCAGTCTCCTTAGAACTACCAGCATGAGCCGCCCATGCAGACAATATAGACATATATGTCAACAAAGTCATGTATTACCTCCTGCAGGATGGTTGGCATAGCTTGACTGCACCTCCTCTTCAGGTGGAACAGAAAAGAATGCAGAGCTCTACACCCATGCATTGTGTCAGCAGCATTACAACTGCATCAACTTGGCTGTACATTTCAGGAGGAACACAGGCTTATCATGGCACAGCAAACCTGATTGGTGGACACCTGCCATTAGTATGTTATACAATAACAGGTGGATGGTGCTGTGTGACAGTTGGAGTGGAATGCCCCCCCCTCCATCCTCAACATGGAGACCCAACCTCCTCGGCTATAAGATGCACATAATGCTATTGTAATGTTGTGTAGCCATGTTAAGTGACAAAATCTGCCATCCACAAAATGCAGAACCAAAATGCATGGTGTAGTTACATGTGTGACCTCAAAGGACAGGCCCAGATTGTTGGTAAAGTCATACATCTGATGTTTCTGTATTTATAGCTATCCTGTAGTCCCACACTGTCAGTGTCAGCTACGCTCCCTGTCCCCGCCACATGTGGCACATAACATTTCTACAACCTTTCCCATAACTTCCATATTTACAGATCAGTTTGTAACTGGCCTCTTAATGTAGGATACACACCATCTATTGCACATGCTAACATTCCAGGCTGCATACCACATGTGATCTGACAAGGATTACCAACTCCATTGCGAAAACCTTGCAATCATACAGAAACCACTAGCTGCACCCCAGCTGAGTGGACAACGGCAATTGTTGTAGCCCTGCACAGAGGTGGTGCATCCACAGATCAACATAACCATAGACCTCTTTGTCTAAGTATCCATATCTGTTTGCCCATAGGGGCAATCATCATGGAGTTGACCAACACACATCTATGTGATCTACACACAGTTGACTGTACACTTACACAGTTTGTATGTGTGATGGGGGAACATGACTGTTACACATGGTGGACATGTCTAAGGCAGTCATCCAAGACCTGGATGAGCGACATCAGGGCATACAACCCCCTAGACTGAGCCAAGCTGACTGTCTATATCCCCTGGTCAGGCAGAATTACAAAGCTCCCACTTAGCTATCAATGATTCTGTCATTTTAGGGGTCTCTAAGTGGCCCATTGATGGCACACATACTAAATATAGGGGAACCACCTCCAATAGTTAATCTGTAAGCAGCAGTGCTCAACAGGGTACTGTCCTGAGTCCTCCACTGCTTGAAATCCATTTAAGCACAATACATGACTATTAACTGATGTGGCTAATAATGTTGGCTGATGCCTGCAAATTGTTAGCATTCATACAGTCTCGGTGTTATGTCACTACCCTGCAAGGGGTATTGCTGAGAACATGCCTGTTGACATAGTAATGGCCATGCACTCCATGCATATCTAGATGTGGTATCATTTCCATCAGTAAGACCTATGTACCTGGTAAGTAGCACATCATCACAACTTGTGCTGTACATACACGGGGTGAAAAAACTGGGCACACAGACCTGGCCACACAGGTGTGTATCTCATGTGCCTCAGATCACCATGTCTCTACAGTGGTATGGCAGGAATTATTTGGCATAGCTGAGGGCACAGCCACCTGTAAGTGACTTAGTCATAACCTCCAGGTATTCTTCTCTCAGCTAATTCCTGAGTGAAATGTCCATTTGATAATGTACCTTTCCAAGCAGTACTGGCACTTGCACACAACAGTATTGTCCCTCACTAGGACACCTCACATCTTCAGTATGTGTTCCATGGGGATCATCTGCAATGAGTGTCATCTTAGCTTGTGGCATATAGTCTACTCAGAGGTGATCTGTGTCTTGCATATGGGGCAATGTGTGACCCTGCTTAATTGCATATGCTGCCTATCTGTAGGAGGCATAGCAGATGGTTAAACCACTGTAAGGACATTAACCTTGTATTTAAGGTGAGTAACACATGCTGGTGGGGGAGATTTTTCTAGCAGACATAAACACACCCTTGAAACAGAATCCTGCCTGATGGTAAGCAGTGCACCTCAGCACTTGCCATCTGCATGATTGGCTGTGCGACTGTCATCCCAACACAGGGTATCTGCCTGTATCCCTCTTGGATTGGGGCAATATGTGCTTATCCAGTAACTACAGGTATAAAGTTATGTAATATTGTGAGGGCTGTATGGCCATTATGCAAGTGAATTTCAAACATTCTATGGTTCCATAAGATTATGTAAAATGCTCTAACAGCCTCACACACAAACATGGCTAAATTTGGGCTAGCACCAATTCCAATTAGTGCATGCAGGACATACCAAGGCACACAAGTAGTGCAAGTTGGCTGCATGTAGTTTAGAACACTTACCTATGTAATGGTACTCACTGCAGATCATAGTACGTGAGGCACACAACACACCTCATGTCTGCTAGTGCTATCAGTTTATGAAATATAATGCTCCATGGCATCAGCAGTCCTTTTTGTGGTCAGCCATTTGGGGTGCCACATCTCCTGCTAAAATTAGAATACTGAAAAACCCTGCCTATTACTATGTTATTGAGTTGACCATATTTAAGCCATATAGACATACACACATACCAAGTAGCCTGGAGTGCAAATAGACCCCCTACCTATCTAGTCTTATGCACTGTAGAGCACAGTAGTTATCTCATGTGCCACGGCTTATGTCTAATACTACACTGGCAGCTGGTAGTCTGTAGGTGGATGACATCATCAGGCCTTATAGAAGAGGACAGTTTGGCACCAGCAGCAAATTACAGGGCCAAAAAATCCATAAGCATTGCAGGTCTATAGCCCATGAGGGCAAATCATTTGTTTTGGAGGGGGATACACACAAGCACCAAGTAGCCTGGAGTGAAATTAGAACCCCTACTGACCTAGTCTTACACAATACAGAGTATAGTAGTTATCGAGCATGCCACGGCTTAAGTCTAATACTGCACTGGCAGCTGGTAGTCTTTAGGTGGATGACATCTTCAGGACTTGTAAAAGAGGACAGTTTGGGCACCAGTAGCAAGTTATAGGGCCAAAAAGTGCTTAAGCATTGCAGGTTTATAGCCCATGAGGATATGTTAGCTGTTATGCAGGGGAATGCGTGCGCGCACACACACACACACACACACACACACACACACACACACACACACACACACACACACACCGAGTATCCTGGCATGAGAGTGGAACCCCTACTAGCTAGTCTGACACACTATAGAGCACAGTACTTACCACATGTGCCATGGCTTATGTCTGTTGTATATATGATTGTAGGCACATTACTTGTGGATTACACGCACTTGGCTTGTGTTGAATGGCATCTGTTTCCTGCAGCATGATACTGCTTCATACTGTTATCTGCATCTAATATCATAGCAGTGTGATAACTATTATCCTAGCTACGTGTATGCATATATCAGTAAGGCTATATGTGGCTGTTTACACTTAGATAGACAAGCCTATGGGCAGGAAAAATGCCCCTGTCCATGTGTGCATTGGCAACATTATACATTACACCACCCACTCACCTGTTTCTATGTGGTGATATCCAATAGGCACAGTTGTCTGTAGGTAAGTTGATTATGTACTGTTAAATTACATTGGATCCTTTGAGCGACAGTATGGATGTGTGATAGTGCAGATTTATTCACAATTATTAGGGTATGTAGGACAATACAGACATGCACAGACATGTTTCTGTATATAACAGGGATGTATATATAAATGTACCTGTGTCTGTGTATGATATGTATATGTGTTATGTAGATATATGGGGTGCATTTATGTATCAGTTTAATATATATAGCTGATAAACAAAAACAACAAACAAACTGATTCCAATAAGTGCCAATGCACCATGTCTCTTCAGCTATAAACCACAAACTTGAATGGTAATAAATAGATACTTTTAATGACAAAACAAACAATGTTAGTGCTTTTGTTTAAATTTCTGTTAAACTTCCTCAGACATTTAAAATGTGTTACATCATTTCCTTTTATATCGCCACTTTGTTTCCCATTGGACTCTTATTAACATAAATTAGCATATACATAAATACTACCATTTAAATCTATCTAAATACATATTATCAACCGAATATATGGATTTGCTAACAAAAAACTTGAAATACTGCAGCAATGTACATTTTAAAAAATACTGAATTGGCATTTAAAATATTTAAAACTTTTAAAACTTAGAATTGTTTAAAATATCATAAAATTCCTTTTTTCATATAAAAATGTAAAAAATGTATGAAATGTAAGAACTGAAACAGTGTTGCATCAAGATGATTTTAAACAAGAAAAATGTAAATATTTACAAATAAACATTATAATAACATGAAAAAAGCTGAACAATTATACATAGCACATAAATAACTTAAAATGCATGCCATTAAATAATTTTCTTTCTTTGTAATGCTTTTAATTTTAATACAGGTGCTATAGAAGTGCATTCATTAATTCCTGGCCACTTATTGGCTTGAACTCTAATTTGCCATTTTAGTTCTTTGAGTTGTAGATATGCCCCCCATGGTTCCTTTTTCATTATGCTTATATGGACTATAGCCATAAAAGGGAATTGATGACTAGTAAACTCACTGACATGTTTAGCCAAAGCATTATTTAAATTAATTTTCTTTATGGCATATTCATGTTCATATATTCTTTGAGTGAGATGCCGCTCAGTTTTTCCAATATAAAATACTGGACAAGAATTACATACAGCTAAATAGACAGCTGCTTTTGAATTGCAAGTATATTTGCTTTTTACAAAATATTTAACATCTCTTAAGTAAAAACTGCCAGCAATATTGATTTTATGACACCAATGGCATGCCCCACATTTCGTCATACCCAAATTTGTTTGGATGGACCTGTACATAACTGGTTTGAATATCTCTTTGAAACTCTTTCCTTTTCGATACACACTTTTGGGTTTCTCATCCATGTGGGTCCTAATGTGGGGTTCCTCTGTAATAATGGGCCAATTTTTCATAAATACATCCCTAATTGCCCTGTAATCCTGGGAGAAAGTAATCACCAGTGCCTTAGAAAAGCCAGACTCTATCTACACTACATCATTTTGTTTCTGTTGTACCAATTCCGTGTCATGGTGTCCTGAACTTAAAGAATCACAATTGATTTTTGATTGATCAAGGATGAGCTTAAAATGCCCATTCAACATTTTCACAACTACCTCCTGTATTAATGCATCCACCAGGGTACTAGGGTATTCCCTGTTGATGAACAACGTACGCAATGTAACACATTTGTCTAAAAATTCATGATGTGTTGTTACCATCCGTGCTACCCTAACAAGTTGTCCTTTGACAACAGATCTTTTCTGGTGCTCTGGATGGGAACTACTGTAGTGCAAAAAGCAATTCAAATAGGTGTCTTTTCTATAAATCACTGCTTTATACATTCCATTGACTCTGTCCTTCTCTAAATGAACATCCAAGTAGTTTATATGTTCCATATTAACATTCCAAATAAACTGGAAAAAGTCTGTAGTACCATTTATATATGTAAAAAACTCATTCAATGATTCTTGTGTTCCAGTCCAAATAATACTGATATCATCCTGGAATCTATGGTAAGACTTCAAAAAATGTATTATACTTGGAATTGAATACAAAATTATTCTCCCAATATGCCATAACCATATTTGCATATGCTTCTCCACACGGTGACCCCATAGCTATGCCTTTCTTTTGTAAATAATATTTCTTGTTGAAAGTTACAAAATTATTTAGGACCAATTCCAACAGTTCCATAATAAGGTTATTAGTGTCTTGAGTAACTTTATGGTTAATAAGCATCTCATTGACCCATTCTAAACCAATAGATTGTGGAATTACGGTGTACAGGTCACAAACATCTATTGTCACTAAAAGGTCATTTTGAGCAAACGGAACACTGTTCATATGTTGCAAAAATGACCATGAGTCTTTACATGTGTTTTTCTTTTTTTATTATATTTTAAGTCATAATCTATATATTTGGCTCAAGCTGAGGTAAAGGAATCCCTACCATCTGCTACTGGGTGCATGGGGGGGGGGGGGGGTCCAGAATGCATTTATGAATTTTAGGGATTCCAAAAAAATGGTATTCTGGGGGTTGTTATATTCAAGTAATTGTATAGGTCTATATCAATGTGTCTTTCCAGGAATATATCATTAATCTGTTCATAAATTTTATTGTAAGCTCCATTTAGCTCATTTAATGAAACTTCAATATATGTGTCTGACTCCAGTATGTTCTTAAGTTTAGTATTATATATGTTGACTCATAATAACTGCTCCTCCCCCTTTATCGGGTTTCATAATCCTTATATCCTCTTCCCTCAGTGTTTTCACTATACTTTGTTCAACATCATTCAAATTAGATGTATGATTTTGCCTCTTCCTAACTTTGTTCAAACACTTCAACACAGTTTCACACATCTTTTCGTATGTGATGAATCTAGGATGCAAGGGAGGGTTATATATGCTACTAATACTGTATTTAGATGCATCATTAAATATATTATCTTGATATAATAAACTGAAGTTCAGCTTTCTTAAGAACATTTTTAAATCAATAATAGTGCTAGTAAAATCAAAAGGACATGCTGGTACAAATGTTGTACTTTTAGCTAACACATCAGCAACATGTTGATCCACATAAATGTTTGAAAAATTATACACTTTAAAATCACCTTTTTTATTATTAACAATCACTTTATTATACAAGCATTGCTGTTCATTATGACATGCATCGGGGGTTTGTAATTCAACTGTTAGGCAGGGGCCAAGTACATCTTCATTACCTTTATTCAAGTTCTCCAATATTTCTTTTTTGGCTTGGCCCCTTGAAACCCCGCTTGTTGGTTATTCGTATCTTGATGATTATTCCTATTCTTTAGTCTTTCTGATCTTCTAAGCTCAGGAAACTCTTCATTATATAGTCTATCTTGATCCTGTTCTTCATTTCTTATGTTGCTTGTATCATTATTTCTTTTACCAGCATTTTGGTATGGCCTATTTTTCATCAGCCCCCCCTGGTGGTTTAGGGTAGGCCATGCCATTCACATACTGATTTAAGTCTCTTTCAAGTTTCTCCATTTTACCTGTTTTAAGTTTAAGAATATATTGGTCTATAGTATTATATATTTTTAGCATTTCATATTTAGAATTTTAGTAGACAGAATCATCCTTGATTTCTTTGCCTAAGACAGCCAATTCTTTGAATAAATCATCTATATCTTTCTGATTATACTTGATGATAATGTCAAGAAAATCTTTAACACATTTATCAAAATGTTTGAGCAAATCCATATGTAAAGGAGAGTTGTTCACCAGGCCATTGGGGTAGTGCCAAAAACGCAAACCCTTTGGTATGATATTTAGCCTGTTACACTCTCTTAAATATGTATCCTCCAATTGGAGTTTTCTGCATTTTGCAACTTTATATCAAAGTCATTTAATTTATTATTAATTAAATCAGTGCCTTGTGGTTGGCTTTTCGAAAAAGCAAATGTTGATCCTAGCCATTCACCAAGTGTTGGCATTTCTCTTCGTATTCCATTATGTCCTGTGTTGCTGTGTTCTATATTTGATGCACAAGCTCCTCTAAGTGCACCGGCTTCCACTTGTTCATTAGGCATGCGGTTTCCAGTTAAAGAATCGTTGTTGGAGAAACCTGAGCTGTTAGACTCAAAACAAAGTGGCGTTAAGTAAAAATCTGTAACTCTAGTTTCTCTGAGCACATTAGGTATCCTGTTAGGTGCTGCGCACTCAGGGGTTTTGATGCATTCATATAATCCATCCACATGTACAGTTAACTGCATTATCAAAGCAGTTTACCTTCCAAAAGACCATTCGGTTCCGTTTCCATTTTCTTCCTGCTGAATAGGAGAGTTAAGTGCATTGCCAGAAGCCATACTGACAAACTAATAAATGAAAACAACAAACAAACTGAATCCAATAAATGCCAATGCACCAAGTCTCTTCAGCTATAAACCACGAACTTGAATGGTAAAAAATAGATACTTTTAATGACAAAACAAACAATGTTAGAGCTTTTGTTTAAATCTCAGTTAAACTTCCTCAGACATTTAAAATGTGTTACATCATTTCTTTTTATATCGCCACTTTGTTTCCCATTGGACTCTCATTAACATAAATTAGCATATACATAAATACTACCATTTAAGTCTATCTAAATACATATTATCAACCCAATATGTGGATTTGTTCACAAAAAACTTGAAATACTGCAGCAATATACATTTTAAAAAATACTGAATTGGCATTTAAAATATTTAAAACTTTTAAAATTTAGAATAGTTTAAAATATCATAAAATTCTTTTTTTCATATAAAAATGTAAAAAATGTATGTAATGTAAGAAATGTAAGAACTGAAATAGTGTTGCATCAAGATGATTTTAAACAAAAAAATGTCAATATTTACAAATAAACATTATAATAACATAAAAAACTGAACAATTTTACATAGCACATAAATAACTTAAAATGCGTGCCATTAAACAATTTTCTTTCTTTGTAATGCTTTTAATTTTAATGCAAGTGCTATAGAAGTGCATTCATTAATTCCTGGCCACCTATCGGCTTGAACTCTAATTTGCCACTTTAGTTTTTTGAGTTCTAGATGTGCCCCCCCCCCCATGGTTCCTTTTCCATTACGCTTACGTGTTCTATAGCCATAAAAAGGAATTGATGGCTAGTAAACTCACTGACATGTTTAGCCAAAGAATTATTTTAATTAATTTTCTTTATGGCATATTCATGTTCATATATTCTTTGAGTGAGACGCCGCTCATTTTTTCCAATATAAAATATTGGACAAGAATTGCATACAGCTAAATAGAGCACTGCTTTTGAATTGCAAGTATATTTGCTTTTTACAAAATATTTAACATCTCTTAAGTAAAAACTGTCAGCAATATTGATTTTATGACACCAATGGCATGCCCCACATTTCGACATACCCAAATTTGTTTGGATGGACCTGTACATAACTGGTTTGAATATCTCTTTGAAACACTTTCCTTTTTGATACACAATTTTGGGTTTCTCATCCATGTGGGTCCTAATGTGGGGGTCCTCTGTAATAATGGTCCGATTTTTCATAAATACATCCCAAATTGCCCTGTAATCCTGGGAGAAAGTAATCACCAGCACTTTAGAAAAGCCAGACTCTATCTGCACTACATCGTTTTGTTTCTGTTGTACCAACTCTGTGTCATAGTGTCCTGAACTTAAAGAATCACAGTTGATTTTTGATTGATCAAGGATGGGATTAAAATGCCCATTCAACCTTTTCACAACTAACTCCTGTATTAATGCGTCCACCAGGGTACTAGGGTATTCCCTGTTAATGAACATTGTACGCAATGTAACACATTCATCTAAAAATTCATGATGTGTTGTTACCATCCATGCTGCCCTAACAAGTTTTCCTTTGACAACAGATGTCTTCTGGTGCTCTGGATGGGAACTACTGTAATGCAGAAAGCAATTCGAATTGGAGTATTTTCTATAAATCACTGCTTTATACATTCCATTGACTCTGTTCTCCTCTAAATGAACATCCAAGTAGTTCATATGTTCCATATTAGCATTCCAAATAAACTGGAAAAAGTCTGTAGTACCATTTATACATGTAAAAAACTAATTTAATGATTATTGTGTTCCAGTCTAAATAATACTGATATCATCCCGGAATCTATGATAAGACTTCAAAAATATATTATACTTAGAATTAAATACAAAATTATTCTCCCAATATGCCATAACCATATTTGTATATGCCCCTCCACATGGTGACCCCATAGCTATGCCTTTCTTTTGTAAATAATATTTCCTTGTTGAAAGTTACAAAATTATTGCTTAGGACCAATTCTAACAGTTCCATAATAAGGTTATTAGTGTCTTGATTAACTTTACGGTGAATGAGCATCTCAGAAACCCATTCTAAACCAATAAATTGCGGAATTACTGTGTACAGGTCACAAACATCTATTGTTACTAAAGGGTAATTTTGATCAAACTGAACACTGTTCGTATGATGCAAAAATGACCATGAGTCTTTACATATGTGTTTTTCATTTTTTATTATATTTTTTAACTCATAATCTATATATTTGGCACAAGCTGAGGTAATGGAATTCCTACTATCTACTACTGGGCACATGGGGGGGGGTCAAAATGATATTCTGAGGGTTCTTATTTTCAAGTAATTGTATAGGTCTATATCAATGTGTCTTTCCAGGAATATATCATTAATCTGTTCATAAATTTTTTTGTAAGCTCCATTCAGCTCATTTAATGAAACTTCAATATAAGTGTCTGACTTTAGTATGTTCTTAAGTTTAGTATTATATATATATTGACTCATAATAACTGCTCCTCCCTCTTTATCAGGTTTTATAATCCTTACATCCTCTTTCCTCAGTGTTTTCACTATATTTTGTTCAACATCATTCAAATTAGATGTATGATTTTGCCTCTTACTAACTTTGTTCAAACACTTCAACTCAGTTTCACAAATCTTTTCATATGTGATTAATCTAGGATGCAAGGGAGGGTTGTATATGCTACTAATACTGTATTTAGATGCTCCATTAAACATATTATCTTGATATAATAAACTGAAGTTGATAATATGTATTTAGATAGACTTAAATGGTAGTATTTATGTATATGCTAATTTATGTTAATGAGAGTCCAATGGAAACAAAGTGGCGATATAAAAGGAAATGATGTAACACATTTTAAATGTCTGAGAAAGTTTAACAGAGATTTAAACGAAAGCGCTAACATTGTTTGTTTTGTCATTAAAAGTATCTATTTCTTACCATTCAAGCTTGTGGTTTATAGCTGAAGAGATGTGGTGCATTGGCATTTAATGGAATCAGTTAATATATATAGCTATATATACCAGTATATATGTATTTAACACTACATAAAGACAGATATACTATGTATGTGAGCGAGAGATAGTGACAGATTGATATGTATACATATATGTCTGTAGGTATAGACATATCTATATATAACAAGTTATTTTGATGAAGGGGCAACAGAACTGTTCTCATTTTAACTAAGCATATGGGCATTCCCAGTAGGACTTTCAGTACTTCTAGAGTGACTCCAGGTCACATCTACCTGTACTCCAGTCTGGGATTTTGCGTGCTACAGACATTGACATCTGTCCTTGTTTTTGCAGTACTGCCCTTTAATCAAATTGTCCATGGTATTCACCAGCTCTCTGATGTCATTAATATGTGACTGAAGTTCAAAATGTTACACCACACACAGACGGTCTGTGAAAACACCAACATAATAATACCTCACATGCAAAAGATTTGAAAAATTCTAGATTAGAACCATCAACACTATCACCCATGCTACCTTCCCTAGCCCACTGAGCCACACAGGCTGCCAGACAGAGAGGAGTCATTCTTCACACAATCACCAGCATAGATATGTGCATTGTTATCCTGCATTGTGAGACATACAATGTGTGATTGATTTCTATGTTATCGCCCTGAGATTTCCTGGTCTGCTGGTACATCATTGCTGATTTTCTGTTAAAACAGTTATATGGGAACACTGCTGTGTTGGAGTTTGAGGAATAACTGCACATGATCTGCCAGGATAGACAGTAGTCCACAAATCATGTGGGCCTACTGGTTAACATCTCCATTGACTGATGTAGTGAATATTCCAACCATGAGGTCTAGTGAATATTAAGGAACAGATACTATTGGACTGGGTATCTGTAGTCTCATGTCAATGTTATATCTGTCCAAATAGCCCACTGTATTTTCTTGCATAACAGCAGCAGATCCATACATACAATACCATAATATAGCAATCCTTACAATTAGTGTGTTGGTTAGAGACTTACATTGTAAATGCAGCAGCTGACAGAACTGTATTTCACAGCTGACTCTGTCTGATGCAAGAAGTACACAACCAATATATGGATAGGTACAGGTTGTGTTGGTTGCCTGGTATAAGCTGTTTTAATATATGAATGTGAGTAGGAGTAAGGTGTCAGTCCCTAGGGCCCTAGGTTGTCAGTGAATGTGTTATGCTTTGCCTCCTAGTGAATGCCAGGTCATACTGGGCTTTCTTATATCTGCCTACAGGGACATCATCAGGGGGTTCCTCATTGAAGTCCTCCTGTGACTCTGGTGATCTAGGCAATAGTGGGGGGGCTGTGTATACTTTCCTTTGCTGAATTCTGCTGCAGCTGCTTCTACAGGATCATATTGTGTAGCATGGCTCATACTGTGAACATATTTACACATGTGGCTGGAGAGTACTGCAGGGCCCCACCACATATATTGAGGCACTGTAACTATGACTTCAGAAGCTCAAACACATAATCTATGATGTTCCTAGTTTGTGCGTGTACCTCATTATGACATTACTCTGTGGGTGTGTGTGTATATTTCTGTTGGATGTCATCATCCATGGTTCCAGTGCATAGCCAGCATCCTCCATCATTGTGTGGGATGTCCCCCCTAGTAAACAGCTGGTATAGCTGTGATGCATGCCACACATGGGAGTCATGATAACTGTCAGGGCTGCCAGCACACATGTTCATGATAATCCCCTGGGCATTGCATATGACCTGGCAGTTGATGGAGTGGTACCCCTTGCAGTTGATGTAGATTCTACCCTCATCACCAGGTGATGCCTCGATGTGTACATGAGTACAATGTATGGTATCCAGTACCTCAGTGTAGTGTGCTACACAGTAGAAGTGTTGCATGTAGCCATTGATAGCAGCGGGGGATAGTTTCACCTCATCACTGACATTCTGTCTTGCCTTATATAAGTGGTACATTTTGAGTTATCTCTGCTTAATATCAGAGCTTTGGTCGGCTAACATCTACCTGAAATCAGCTGGATGTATAAGTGAATTTAAGTACACTTTTATCTGCTCTTTTGCATATAATACTGTATTTAATTTATTTATTTGTGTTTTTCACTGAATATTAACTCAAATGAAGTTGTGGCTGTCTCTCTGCAGAGTACTTTTTAGAATTTCTGTGTAGCCATTGATAGCAGCGGGGTTAGTTTCACCTCATCACTGACATTCTGTCTTGCCTTATATAAGTGGTACATTTTGAGTTATCTCTGCTTACTATCAGAGCTTTGGCTGGCTAACATCTGCCTGAAAACAGCTGGACGTATAAGTGAATTTAAGTACACTTTTATCTGCTCTTTTGCATATAGTACTGTATTTAATTAATTTGTTTGTTTTTTTCACTGAATATTAACCCAACTGAAGTTGTGGCTGTCTCTCTACAGTTAGTTCCCCATCCACCATCCCTGTTCTTGTTTTGGTGTTGATGTTGGTGGCTTTGAAATTACCTGCCCCTCTTGGAGATTTGTATTTGGATACTCCTCCTGGGCCCATCTCATTTGCTCACTCAACTTAGTGCAGTGAGATCATATTCTTATTTCAGGCACTCCTACTGTGAACAAAGAGAGCATTTGGGAAGGACAACCCCCGTAGCCTCTTAATCCTGCTCTGTTCCCTCCCTCAAAAAAAAAAAAAAAAAAAAATATATATATATATTTTTTTTTTTTATTCAGCTGCTCTTAATGTAACTGTCTTAGTTGCTCTTCTGCATGCTGTTATCTGTTCAGTCGTTCTTACTCTGCATTTATTACTGCTTGTTAGTAGCCTTCTAATTTACTGCCTTCTGCATGTGTTTTTTAGTCATTTGTTAATTTAATTGCATTCATTTGAACTGTATTTGCCGTAGCGTTGCTACACACTCAGGTGTGCTGGCCTGCACTACAATTTGAATTGTATTTACTGCTGTTTTAGCTGCTTTTCTGTAACAAAAAAAAAATCTAAGCTTGTTTCCTGACTTTCCTGTATCTAGTCAAGTCCAGATACATACTTGCTGTATCCAGGACTGTTGGTAAGCTTCTGAGCCCCCCAAGCCTTTCTGTGTTGGACAGAAGCCTTCTAGCTTATCAGTGGGAGTGGTAAGCACTAGGTAGCCTATCTACCATGGGAAGAGTGGGTTTTGGCCATGAAATTGTAGTTCACTGGCCATTTGGGCAGTTTTTCCATCTCTTTCTACTTTCTGGTTAAAAGCCCGTTTTGCGTTTGGTCTTTCCTATAACTGGTGTAATCCAGGTACAGATTTGCTGTATCCAAAACTGCTGGTAAGCTTCTGAGCCTCCCAAGTCCTTCTGTGTTGGAGAGAAGCCTTCTAGCTTATCAATGGGAGTGGTAAGCACTAGGAAACCTATCTACCATAGGAGGAAGGAGGAGTGGTTTCTGGCCCAGAAATTATAGTTTATTGGCCGTTTGGGAAGCTTTTCCATCTCTTTCAACCTTCTGATTTAAAAGCCTGTGTTTGCACTGGTTTCCTGCCTTTCCTGTTACTAGTTTAGTCCAGGTACAGATTTTCTGTATCCAGGACTCTTTGCAAGCTTCTGCCCCCCCCCCCCAAGCCTTTCAATGTTGGAGGGAAGCCTTCTAGCTTATCAGTGGGAGTGGTAAGCACTTGGTAACCTATCTACCACAGGAGGAGTGGTTTCTGGCCCAGAAATTATAGTTTATTGGCCGTTTGGGAAGCTTTTCCATCTCTTTCAACCTTCTGATTTAAAAGCCTGTGTTTGCACTGATTTCCTGCCTTTCCTGTTACTAGTCTAGTCCAGGTACAGATTTGCTGTATCCAGGACTCTTTGTAAGCTTCTGGGCCCCCCAAGCCTTTCAGTGTTGGAGGGAAGCCTTCTAGCTTATCAGTGGGAGTCGTAAGCATCAGGTAGCCTATCTACTACAAGAAGAATGGTCCCTGGCCCAGAAATTGTAGCTATTGGCTGTTTGAGCAGTTTTTTTTCCATCTCTTTCAACTTTCTGGTTTGAAAGCCGCACTTGTGCCTGTTTCCCACCTTTCCTATAACTTGCCTAGTCCGGTTACAGAGTTACTGTATCCAGGATTATTACAAAGCTTCTGAGCCCCTCCAAGCCTTTCTATGTTGGAGGGAAGCCTTCTAGCTTATCTGTGGGAGTGGTAAGCACTAGGTAGCCTACCCTCCATGGGAAGAGTGAGTTTTGGCCCAGAAATTGTAGTTTATTTGGCCGTTTGGGCAGTTTTCTATCTTCCAACTTGCTGGCTGAAAAGCCTACATTTGTACTTGTTCCCCGCCTTTCCTGTAACTAGTCTATTCCAGGCAGGGGCGGCCCATGCTATTGGACTGCCGGACTGTAGCCCCCTCAGCTGTAAAATAAAGAAATAAAAAAAAAATAGAAAAAGAATAAAAGAAAAAGAAAGATAAAAAAAATTAAAAATCGCAGACTTTTGCGCATGCGCACTAGTCCGGACTGCTGCTGAGACAGTCAGGAGCATGCGCAGACTGTCTCAGCAGCAGTCCAGACTGGGAAACATGAAGAACAGAGCTACCAGAAGTCTATGCAGTTTTAAACTGCATAGACTGTCAGTGGGAACAGATCGGACCTGGACTGCAACGTCGGCAGGCTGGAGTCTCATTGGGGATCTCGCGGTGGATGTGCTCCAGGAGTCTCGTTGGGGATCTCGCAGGGATGTGCTCGAATGTGCCAGCTATGGGATGTAATGGCCCAGCTATATGGATCGTGGACAGGGACGCAATGGCCCAGCTATGAACGAAGGGATCTAAGGGTAAGGGTGTGTGTGTGTGTATGTGTGTGTGTGTGTGTGTGTGTGTGTGTGTGTGTGTGTGTGTGTGTGTGTGTGTGTGTGTGTGTGTGTGTGTATGACTTGCTTATTGCATTGCTATAGTATTATTAGTTGTGTTTATATCGGTGTTTGGATATCTGTTAAATCCATCAGCGTGGAACTATTTACTTATGTGATTTAAGGCAAAGTATGATTTTTTTGTTGAGATAAAGATGTGTCCCTGGTATTAATGGTTACCATTGTGCAAGCAAGGCTTGTTATATCTTGCCAGAGACTTGTACCTACACTAGCACACAGAAGCTCTTGTACAACTTTTTGCTGGTAGGTTACTGCACTTTGCATGATTAAAAGTTGGTTTCACATGTGAGCAGACTATTGAGATATTCCTGAATGGCCTGTTACTGCATGCTCCAAGTGCCACCGTAGCACTTACATTTCCAAGTCACTCCTGGATATGACGGGTTTTCACACCGGAGGTAGATCTGCAGCTCTTCATTCATCATTAAGATATGGTTCTACAACAGAAAACTGAAGTGTTTTTGAAGGAAGACATTAAGGCAGAAAAGTCTATTTCCCAAATGAAAAAAAAAGTTCTGAATTTCTTACATACATAATATCAGTTTATCTTCTCTAGTTACAAATAGCACATGTTTAAACAAGACATGCAGTTATGGTATGACATGTAATTTTTGAGGTGGAGCTCCATCTCTTAAACATCCCCCTGCTTATATATTTTAACTCTGATGTGGCACAACATAGACTTAAGGACAGATATTTAGTTTATACACAAAGTTTGATATCATACTAATCTCTGACATAGCAAGTATATATAAGTGGAAAGATGTCTGGAGTATATGACTTGCAAAAATATTTTTTTAAGGCTTTCAATATCCAGGCATTACACCTTAACATATTCATCAGTTCATTTTCTTTCTTTTTCCATTCTGGCAGCCTGTATTTTTCCAGTTGATTATTACCCCCAATTTCTCAAACTTATTTTTATACATTAATGTTTCACACTTTAACTATGACATCTATGGTGTATAAACATTGGTTTAATTATTTTGTAAAGTACTCAGCATCCTATAGGAAAAGTAATGCGGGCTGTTATCTGAGTGTTGAGATTTTATTACAAATCTGTAGAAATAAAATGATTAAGTATAGAATGTAAATGCCTAATTTAGACTTTTACTGAGTACCTGTATTCTTTGAAGTGTTCTGCTATGTAAACATTATCTGCTCTGTTAAAATATAAGACAATGTTGAAATGTAATTTTTGTATTAATTATGTATGTTTACAGGAATAATACAGTCTAGGAATTAGTAATTTGGTTTTCCAGATTACTGCTGTTTGGTTTTAGTATATTTGTTTAAGTCCTCTAACATTAAACCCTTAGGCTTAGTGAACAGGTTGATACTACAGGTAGATGAATAAAATACACCTGAACAGGATGATAGTACACACTGCAGGTACATCTGCAGCCCTTATGTTTGAGACTTTCCTGAACAGGTTGGCACTTCGCACTGAAGGTACATGGGAAGCCTTTACATCATAGAGAATTACCTGAATAGGCTGCTGCTGCACACTGCAGATAGATTACTGCATAGAAGGTTGTCACTGCAGAGAGCAAGCATATGTTTTTGTCTTTTATTTCTGAGATACAGGCTGGTACTGAGACAACTTTGAACAGACTCTTAGTGCCCACTTCAGGTAGGTCATTCAGGCACACCTGAACTTTGGTATTGCATATATCAAGTCCATCTGTAAAACTTACATCAGTGAGCACTCTTTAAAAGGCAAGTGCATCTGAAAGCTTTTCAGACAACCCTGCTGCCAAGCAAAAATAAATGGCTATGAGACTATTACCTTTCCAGTCAAATGCAGCATGAACAGCAGTTTGAATTGTTATCCAGAATGCATGGTAATGGAGTGTTTTGACTGCGGGTGCTACTAGGGTGGTGTGTGTATGTGTGACTGCCCCAGATAAATATACCTGGTGGCTAGAGAGAGTCAGGCAACAGTAGTGGTTAGAGAATAACTCAGACTCAAGCCCTGAACCTTGGTATCTGCACGATAGCAAGAGCCTGAATTCTCTACCCACCATCACTTGTGGAAACTGCTCAAATTTTTCCCTCATATTTTTGTTCTGTTCTGTTCCTCATAAAATCTGTGGTTTCCTGGATTTAATTCACTAAATAATGACAGGCATTTGAATTTCAGACTTCATATTCTTCAGAAAGTACATAGCAATACAACACCTTGTATTCTAGCAATTTTCTAAGTTTATAAGATCAATATTTGAAATGTGTCCCTATGTTTGGGGCTGTATTCCCCCATTATTGGCTTTGTCTGGGTGTTTTGTGGTAAGAGGTTGAGAGCTATGGTGAGAACAGAATTAACTGAATATGTTTGGGGGCTGTATTCCCCCATTATTAGCTTTGTCCAGGTATTTTGTGCTAAGAGTTTGAGAGATATGGTGAGAACTGAATTCACTAAATGATAGCTGTTTAAGTTTCAGTCTGCTCATGGTTCAAGAAACAGTTGGTTTGGCATAGTAGTATTTTGCTCTGACTGTTGGGCACAGAGTCCTGGGGCCAAGACTTGGCAGTGAAATGCATGGTAGGAACAAAGTATTTTATTCTAGCAACTTTCCAAGATTATACAAGCAATGTTTAAAATGTATCCATGCTTTTTGGGCTTTGGCTTTTTACAGATTTCTTCTGCTGCAAAGTTGAAAGATACAGTTGAGTGTCAAGTGGATTTTACAAGGAGCTGAGAGCTTCAGGGGAAAATAAGTTTAGTGCTGCTCGTGCTGAGTCTGCTTGCATTGTTAATAGCACAACAGGTTGTATACTATGCTTTTGATGCAGAAGGCTGTGGGTTCTACTCCCACAGTATGTAGATACATTACTGTACTGTGTTGTACTTTTAAAGTGTGTGGATGCTGCAGTCCTGAGAATGTCCTCTTTGAGGGATATACCTAGTAACTATGAACCTGTTATCAGTTTGCCATCCCTTTCCTATTGCAATATTACTAACTTATCATTTTTAATGTAAAATAGGCAATTTACTCCTCAAGAGCAACAGGCACTTTATTTGTAGATGAAATAATGAAATATAAAGTTTGCTAGCAGCAACCTCTTCATTAGTTACAGATCTCTTTAATGTGGAATTATTTAGATGACTTTTACTTCTTCAGAGACTGTGCATATGTACTGATACTGGTGGACTGTAGAAGTTTGAGTAGACTTTTATGATGGAAATGTTCTGAATTGGGCAGTTTTGTCATTACTGGTGCATGCATTTTGTTTCATTATTTACTGGAAAAATTTCAAAACAATAAATTTAAAACACCCTCTAAAACTGTACTTATTTGTTCAGGGAATATAATTGAATACAATCAGGAAGGTGTATGAAAGAGCATATGTATGTTTCGTGTGCAAGGGGCCTGTGATTTGAAAACAGCCCAAACCTGAAGTTAATCTGCCACAGGCAATATGTATATTCTTTGAATGTGAGTTTCAATGTTGTTTAAGTAATTGTGAGTTTTCAAGGGCAGAGAAGTTTTAATGCTAAGTCTGTTCTCATTGTGAGACTGCATTGCTTTGTTTACCAGATATGATATCTATTAGTGTTTGCGCAGTAAAATGCAAAATAAAACTTTTAAATTAAGTCCAAATCATCGCAGAAGTAAAGCAGTATGCACATTAGTGTTTATGGTAACTGGTGTGAAATAGCCAAGTAATGGTTCAATGGAATGGCTGTAGGGGGGGTAAGCTCCATTCGACCATGATTTTGTGAGGGGGGAAGGGCAGCAAACTCAAAGACAGCCCCAGCTGAACTATACCTCTCAACTGTGCAGATTTTTGCAGAATGAATAGAATTTTTCTTCTTATTTTTCATTTGTTCCTCATAAAATTTGTCATTTTCTGTCAAATCATTTCGGAATGAAGTCACTAAATAATGACAGACACTAAGTTTCATACTTCATAACCTTCAGAAAAATGCATGCTAAAGCAAGACTTGTTATTCGATCAACTGTCTCAGTTTATACAAGAGCAATTTATAGTACTGTTTATATGCCCCCCCCCCCATATATTTGGCCTTGTCTAGATTTCCTGATTTAACAGGTTGAGAGGTACATGAAAATAAATTGCTTTATAGAATTAGGCACATCCAAACCTCTCAACTGTCCCTAATTTTGGCTCAAAATGTTGCTCTTCCCCTAATAATCCCTCCGCAAAATGGCAATTTTTGGAAGAAAACATGGAGGGTTTACAATTAATAAATAACTGTAATAATCAGTTATAGATTACTTTTATTTCAGAAATGCATGCATATTCTTTTATTTTGTCAGCTGCTGAAGTTAGCAGTACTAATATTAAAAAGTGTCCCTTCTTTGACAGGTTCCCAGCTGTGTTGTGTGGCTATTTTATATTTTTGAATCACAGTTTTGGTCCATTTTTCATAAAATTGTCTTTTTTTTTTGGCAAATTAGTGGCAAATCATTAAAGACTGAAGTTAGAAAATAATGACAGACATTTCAGTTTCAGATTTCATACCCTTCAGAAAATTCATACTAATGCAAAACCTACTATTCTATTATCTTTCTAAGTTTATAAGAGCAATATTTAAAAATTGTCCTTATTTTTGGGCCTTTGTCCCACTTCTATGTATAGCTTTGTCCATATTTCTTGCTCTGAGGTTGAGAGGTATGCCAGATGTGTCAGGGTCATCGCAGTCAGCCAGAGACATTTCAAATTCTGATATACTTGTTGCATCCCACTCCCCCATGTAGTGACTTTGGATGTGTCCAAGCAAGGCAAGGAGCAGTTATGCTGTAAATGTACAGAACATCCCCCCATCCAAGGTAGACACAAGTACTACAATGACTTTTCATCTGTCCTTGATTTTGTAGAATGTTCTGGTTTCTGTCATATTTTTATACTGTTGATTTATGGTTATTATTATTCAGAAAGTGCCTGTTGCTCTGTGTTTAAGTACCAGTGCTTTAATGACCATCTGGTAAGCTTGTCTGAGATTGTAAGATGCAAATAAGTTTTAATAAGCATACTGTTAAAGAACTGTCAACATTGAAAGCCTTTCTGTTGTTGCCATGCAGAGTACTTACATAACTAGATAACATATAAGCCTTGGGTATTGAAATGCATATGACAGTATTTGTAATAAAGGACAGGATTACATTATTTTAAGAGCTCATTACAGGTTTACCTGCAAACTAAACAGAATGCCAGTCTATCATGTGTGGTCCATATCATGTGCAGTAATCCTTTAAGCAATGTATGTTGAGCTTGTTTCCTGTTTGCTTTTCATTTTTTACTTTGATCATGTTTTCCCTATGAAACAAGTACATAGTTGCTGTCACACAGCAGGTCTTTTTTGGATAAGAAACATTTTTACAAGTGGGGGTATCACAGAGAATGCTACTTTCAGCATGTTACTTGGTACTTTAATAAAGCTGAATATAAATTATAATTAGAACTGGAGTACAAGGAGAAGTGATTTGAGTTGAGTGCTGCTTGTTTTTCTTATACTTGATTTTGACTAGCATTCCAGTAATGTATTTAAAAAGTAATTTATTTTTTCATGCCTCACAACCTGTTTGTTTACATCTAGATATTAATTAAGTTGTCATGCAGCCAATGGATTGAAATATGGTTTTCTTCTACACTTCATTTTTTCTTGGTTGGACTCTCATAATGACAGTCTGGCACCCAGGGCAGAGTATTTAATTAAAGTTGCAGTTTTTGTGGTTTTGAGCATAGCCTCTCCCCTTTCTAGTTGGCCACACCCATTCCCATTGACCCCACCCATTCATCTGTCTCCTGCAGCCCCCCTTTGATTTGAAGTCACCAGCCGCCACTGATTTCTGTTGAAATATATCTTCTGAATCTAGAAAAGGCGTAATTGCCTTTTTTTTCTGCACTTTCTCTTCAGCTATAACTTGGATACCATTGGATGACTCAATCATCTTCTTAGTTCCACGGCTCCTGTAACTCCAGATCTCAGAAGGCAAATGTGCCTACTCACACTATTCAGACACTTCCACATGTACAAAAGAAGGCTCAATCACCTTTCCAATATTATCCACAAAATCATAATTATGAAATAAAGGTTCAACTTCCTAGTGACTATGGATATACTCACTCAGAAACTCCTGAGATACCATAACAAATTTCTCCTGCTTTTTTTGAGCCACCACTGCACCCAAAATGGAAGTAGGAAGTACAGGAATAGAATTCATACCTCCTGCAACAAACAAGTAGGGCTGTTTTATTTATATATACATAACTTGTATACAATGCTTCATGTTTGCATATCTACATTATTTACATATATGTACATTTTTTTTACATTTTATACATATTTTAAGTGTGTCCCCAGTCTTTAGTCCACAACCAAAATTGTGTTTTATCTATCTTTGCCAACACCCATTTTCCATTATGCTTGATTTCATTAACTCTTTCAGTCCACATTGTCCATATAACATAAAATATAATTCTGTCAATTTATTTAGCTTCTTCTTGTTTTTTACCACCATAGAAACCATCATATTCATGTTTATCTATTCCCCTTCTTTATATTCCTTTAACATATTACATTTACATATTTAATTCCATAAATATTTTGCCTATATACAATTCAAAAACATGTTCAATAGTCTCATACTCCCCACATACATGAAATATTCTATATTGTATCCTTTTATATGGCATATTTGCCTTAACAAGTACATTTCTTATGGACAATCTCCATAAGAAATCACTGCATTCATGAATCTTTTTATACCATACAAATCTCATTTTTAATGCCTTCATTTTCTCTATTTCTTTCCATGGTTCAATGTAACAATAAGCTTTCATAATATTTTGGTACCATTCTTTTTTGTCCCTCTCAGCTGTATCTGTTTTTAATTTCTATAACATAATTTTATTTTGATACTCTTTAAAGTTTTCACTTACATTTTCTTTAGGTCATTTACCAGCCTCTATTTTTTTCCCAAACACTTGATGTTTGTTTTCAACAATATCAATAATATTTTAACCTTTTATATAATATTCCAAGGCTTCATATAAGTTCATTGATTATGTATATACTATAGGATTCAACAATCTTAGTCCTCATTCTTTTTCATACATATTATTTCTCTCTTAACTGGATTCAACCTGGAAGCACACCTGGAACCACATATAAAAGAAAATAATATATTCATTAACTTTTCATATTTTGTAGGAATCTTGTAATTATTGGCTATGTAACAAATGTTCATATTACCATCGTATTTATCAAGAAAGCCTTCTTTGTTTTTAATTTCTCCAAGTCTTTTTGGTTTATAATATCATGATGGAAATGGACCCCATGCTTAAGTCATAGTACAATTAAAGTTCATGAAATTAGTATTGTTTCAATCTTTGACGTCAGCCAAAAGTGACCTTCACAGCACCCAAAATGTGACCTGTAATGACTCCTTCTGCAATTCGTAAATAGTTAGATGGATTGGTAACATATCTAAATAAAACTGGAAATTCTTATTTATAAGACCCATTGCTCATAGTACTATTGGGGCTTTCTGTGTATCTTCCCTTCACATTGCTCTAATTTCTGCCTGCAGATCCTGATATTTTATGACTTTGTGTCTCTCTGTATGCAAGACATGGTAGTCACTGGGTGTGGTGATTTCAATGATCAATGCTACTCTTGTCTTCTTTTCTTGGACCACTTTATCTAGTTTTCTAGCATCTATCTTTTGAACTGTTGGTAATGGGTGATCCCATGTGATATAAACTTCTTCATTTTCTATGATGTTTTGCAGCTCATGTTTCCAGTGTTTTTCAGCCACTTCAATACCATAATGTTTGCACAATTCTCAGCACAACAATCTTGCTACATTATTATGCCTTTCAGTATACAGTACTTCTGCCATTAATATGTTGCAACCAGCAACAAGGTGTGCGACTCTTTCCAATTCAGTTTTATAAAACCTCCATTGTCTGTTTCTCCCACATGTTAAATGGACTTTGTAAACCAGTGTGTACATAGCCCACTATCTTAGGCTGCCAATATCAACCTTTCATCTTTTGGTTTAAATTCTCCTCTCCTTAACCACTCCTGCATTCATTCCTGATCAACATGAGGTTCTTCCAAAAGTTTTCTATACTTGCAACTGTATATTTATGTTTTTTCCACTTTTCTTGCCTTTTCATCTTGTTATTCACCTTATATTCTTTCTTTTGTTTTTTGGCACATTTAGTTGCTGCCTGATTTTTATCTATGTCTGGTTTTATTTCCATTCCTGCTTGACTTCGATATGCTTCTGCTAAATTAAGCAGATAAGTCATCTTAGATTTACTCTCCTTATGTTTCAAAATTTTCACTTCATTTGGGTCTTGTGAGGTCAACAGATATGTGTGCAGTCCCACAATTGCAGATCTATATATGTAATCAGCTGGAAGGAGGCCCATCCCTGCTTTGGATCAGGGAATATGTAATCTTGGTATACACTGATTTTTATAAATCATTTGGAGAGCATGAAGTGTCCTTCTTGTTTTCCTATCTAATCTATCCAACACATTTTGGGGCCAGACAATCACTCCAAAACTGTAAGTTAGGACAGAAAGAGCAACAAGGTTTATAGCTTGGATTTTACTCCAAATGTCAATGCTTTTTTCAGAATTATTTTAAGTCTTCTAAAGTATTCCTTACTAAGATTTATTCACAAATCTTCATGTTTTACTGTTGATCCTTCATCAATTCCCAAATATGTATACACTCCCTCTTGCTCAAGTTCTTTTATATTGCATTCTTGCCCCAAACAGATGTTTTCCTGGTGCTGCAGTTTTCCTGTTTTAAAGGCTGTTTTTGCACACTTATCAAGACCAAACAACATTCTTATATCATCTGAAAAGGTTTTGACAACCTGCAGCTGTGCTTTCAGTTCCTCATCTGATGTACTATACAGTTTTAAATCATCAACAAGATGAGAAGTCTTTACACATTGTTGTTTTTTGGTAGCTAAATTGTAGCCATTGCCTAAGCTGTTAAGTAAACAGCTTAATGGGTTAATGGCAAGGCAAAATAGCAATGGTGACAGAGAATCACCCTGGAATATCCCCCTTTGAATTAATTTTACCACTGGAATAATAATATGTACTTTATCATGGCTTAATTGCAAAGTGGTCTGCCACTGTTTCATGGTCACTGTAATGTAGTCATTCACTGCAAAGTGCATCTTATACATTTTTAAGCACTCTTTTATTCATGAATGTGGAATACTTTCAAATATGTTTTATAGTCAATCCATGCCAGATTAAATTCTTCCCCTTTTTACAGTCCTCCAGTTTGATTTTTTTAACAACAAATGACCCTTTGTTCCATATGACTTTCTTTTATTGCCCTTTTGTTCTACTGCCATAATTGAGATTTCTTCTAAATGACTATAAACCCTGTCAGCATCAATTCCCATGTATAGTATACACGTTGTCAGAAGGCAAGTTATTGTGCTATAATTTTTAGTTAGCTTGCAGGTTCACTCTTATGTAGGAGAAATCTTTTGCCTGTTGTTAGCCAGGTTGTTGTCTGTTTGGGGTGTGCATATAAATAGTTCTTACTAATCGCTAAATTCTTGTGCAAAGATGTTAATACTTTTTAACCAAAAGTTAGGTACTGCATCTGGGCCTGGGGTTTTCCAGTTAGAGGCTTTTCTCAACTTTGTTTCAGTCTCTCTGGCTGTTACTTCTTCCCATTTCATATCTTGAACCTTTAAACTTCTTATTTCTTCTTTTACTTCTCCTATCCATTTAGTATATTTGTTATGTTCACAAGATCTTCATAGAAACTTCTCCAAAATGTATCTACTTCCTCTTTTTTGGCAGTCTTTCAATTCATTTTACCTTATTTCCCAATTGTCTATAAAACCTTTTTGGGTCATCAATAAATTGCTTATTTTGTACTTTTCCTTTATATTTATTTGTATATCTTCTAAGTTTTTCTGTCTGTGCTGAAATTTTTAATTTGTTATTTGCAATAATGCATGATAGATCCTGGTCTGTTCTAACATTGTGCATTGCTTTAATCACATCTATCTTTCTTAGTATTTTTGTTGATCTGTTCTCTCTTCTATAATCTTCTAACAGTGACACTTCTTGTCACAATTGCTTTATAATTTTCTCTATTCGATACTTCCATGATGGTATTCAATTTCTCCCTTCCTTTCCCTCACTACCCTGTATTCTTGTGGTAGAACTTTTTCAGTTATTAATTTAGCAGCACAATAATATATCCTGTTTACATCTGTTATATCACATGGATCCCCATGGGCAGTCCTTATTACTGCATTCATTTGTTTTATCAAATGTCTGACTTTTTGGGTTTTATTGATCTTTTGCAGTCTATTTCTTTCATTGATCTTTATCTATCCGTGTCTATTAAATCAAGCAACTCTTCTCTTAGCTCATTTTTTTCCAAACTCAGGGCACACCCCTTGTTTTCCATTTCCTGTGGGCATTCTATAAAAATCGCATCTTCCTGTGGCACCTTCTTTTCAGTTTCATCCTGTGCCATCTGTTGTTCTGTCATATGGGAACTCACAGTCCTATCACTTCTCAACATTGACTGTATCAGAGTTTCCAGTTTCCTGTTCCTTCCCTTGCTGTCTAGCTTCAAGTGAATGTTTATACTGGATTCCTGTTGAAGGCTCCAAAATATCTTGATATGGCACTTGACCAATTGCTTCCTGTTTCACTGGTTTCCCTTTAATTTGGATATCCATTGCTCTATCTTGTAGTGGTACTTTCTCCATTCAATTTTTTACACTGAATTCTTCACTTTGCAGGAAAAGTTTCTATTTCTTTAACTTCTCCATTACTAATCTCCTTTTCTACTTTTCCTATGTGTCTTATTTTTTGTATTGTAAAGTTTTCTATGTCTGAATTCCTTTGGTTGTATTTCTCTTCAAATATCTTTGTTGCTGCTCTTTTTGCATTGGTTAGTTTTGCTTTCTCCTTTGCATAAATATTACACCGTATTAAATCTCTTTTTCTTTCCCATGTCCATATTTCTTCCTCAGATGTTTCTTGATCTTCCTGTTTCTCCTTACTTTGGGGACTCACTCCATCATGCTGTGATGCAACCTGTATTAGACCTTCTACACCAAATCTTTCACTTCGCAGGCATTCCATAACTTCAACTTCTATTTTGTTTTAACTTCTACTTTACTAATCTTCTTCTCTACATTCCATCTTTGTGATATTATTTTTTTATTGTAAAAGTTACCATATCTGAATGCCTTTTCCTGTATTGCTCTTTGAATATCTCTGGGGATGCCTTTTATATTGGTTAATTTGGCTTTCTCCTTTGCATAAATATTGCGCCATATCTAATATCTCTTTCTTTGGGCAGCCACAGTGGTGCAGCTGTTAGTGCTGTCACCTCACAGCAAGAGGTTCTCTGGTTCGATCCTTGGCTGGGTTGCCTTTTGTGTGGAGTCTGCATGTCCTTCCTGTGGTCATGTGGGTTTCCTCTGGGTGCTCCGGTTTCCTCCTATATCCCAAAGACATGCTGTAGGTGGATTGGACACTCTGAATTGGCCCTAGGTGTGAGTGTATGTGTGTGTGTCTTCTGTGGAAGGTTGGGTGCCGGGCTGGCAACTCGACACCGTAAAACTCCACTGCCAATCATGACCGGACAGATGATCCACTGTGGTGACCCCTAACCGGGAAAAGCCGAAAGAAGAAGAAGATCTAATATCTCTTTCTTTCCCATGTGCAAATTTCTTTTTTATATTTTTCAAATATCTCTAGGTTTTGTTGTTTATATTTTTGCACTTCCTCAGATGTTTCTTTTTTCAAACAGACCAAAGTTTCTTGCTCTATATACTGTTTTCACAAAACTGTTGTATTAATGAATGCAAATTTTCATTTGAAGCTTCTGGCAGTTTTTCTGTGTTTATATCATGTTATCGAAAGATGAAAATAGCAAACGCTATTTCATTGAATCTAAAATATCTAAACCACATAATATCGAACATTCAGAACAGCAAATTTTCTCCTTGAGAAAAAAAATTGCTATTGCGAAACACATACACACAACACAAGCACACCTAAAAAACATCAATACACACACACATACACTTATAAACCTACAACTAACCCTAAACTAAACTATACATACACTACTATCTATCCACTTACCTTAACTCAAACCCTAACCCTAAGGTCCATCACTATTGCACACTCACTTAACCCATGCCCTAACCCTATCTCACTTAACCTGCCCCTAAACCTAATTCTCCTAACCAGTGGCCTAACCCTAACTCAATTAATGTGCTCTAACCCTAACTCACCTAACCCGAACCCCTGGTTCCATCATAGACTGGATCTTAGTCTCTCACCCAAAGAAAATAACTCTTTCTGGCACTGTCCCCAACTCCTTCAGCGACCATCTCCCTGCCTTCATTCACCGCTCAGCTAACTCCACTCAGTATCAACACCACTACATTCAAACCCGTAATCTTAGCAACTTCAACCCCACAATGTTCTCAAACATTCTTAAACAAATAAATTGGCAAATTCTAAACTCTCTCCCCCTTGACGACATCATAGAACACTTTAACTCTGTCTTCCTAAATACTCTCAGCTCCCTAGCCCTCTAAGAAACAAATGTGTCAAAGCCAATCCTGCTCCTTGGCTCTCCAAAGAGACAAAACAGAGCATGCACCACAGGGACAAATCCTGGAAGCTTTACCAAAAAAATAAAACATCTTCCATATTACTTCAGTATACCCAACTCCGCAACCAAGTAAAGAAATTAATCTCCATAGACAAAAAAATACTTTTATAATAAACTACAAACCAACAACATGAAAAACCCAAAACAATTCTGGAATTCAGTCAATTCCGTTCTGCATCCATGGTCCAGGAATAACCCTTGCCCCGACCCTAGTTTAACAGACCTGGAACTGACCTCTCACTTTTACACTTTCTTTACTGAATCTATAGCTAAGCTCACTAAAATTTTCTCTAAAAACAATCCTCCCAACTCTCCCTCCTTTTTTCCCAATAACACTAACAACTGCCCCTTTAACTTCCAGATCAAACCAGTTTCAACAATCTTTATAAAAAGGCTCTTATCTAAACTAAAGCCTTGCTCCAATGCCCCTGACAATATACCCTCCTCCTTCCTCAAATGTGCACCAGAAGGCATAGCTCTCCCTATCAGTATCCTCATTAACAGATCCTTAAAAGAGTCTTATGTACCCAAACTCTGGCACTCAGCCTACATCCTACCTCTTCACAAAGGTGGCAAAAACACAAACATTTCCAATTTCCATCCAGTTGCCCTTCTCTCCCCAATATCCAAAATATTAGGAAAATGTGTTCACCACAAACTTATGCCATTCTTAATCCAGAATCACCTCCTAACACCCATCCAACATGGCTTTCACCCTGGCCATAGCACCATAACTGCCTTAATATCCTTCCAAGAAACTGTCAATCGAGCTTGAGATTCTGGATTACTAGTATTCACACTACTGCTAGATCTATCTAAAGCTTTTGACACCATCTCCCATAAACACCTTCTCTCACATCTCACCAACTTTAATCTCTCCCCCACTACTCTAGCCTAGTTCTCCAGTTACCTATCAGACAGATCTCAAGCTGTCAGATGGAAGAACTCTATCTCCTCCTTCTTGCCAACACCAACTGGCATTCCCCAGGGGTCTATCCTTGGACCCTTACTTTTCAACATCTTTATTAATAACCTCCACTCTGCCATCCCCAATACAACAGTCATCCAATATGCTGACAACTCTTCCCTAGTCTGTGCCACCTCTAACCTAACTGAACTACTAACCAAAACCCAAATAGCATTCTCCACTACAGAGAACTGGATGCAACAAAAACATCTCTCCCTCAACTCTAACAAATCTAAAATTCTACCCCCCCCCCACTAGGGCTTTCTCCTTTGGCAAAACGCTTTCATAGTCCTAAGTCAAACCAACACTGCTATAGAAGTTGTCCCCTCTGCAAAACTTCTTGGCATTACTATAGATGAAAATCTTAAATTTGACATCCACATTCACCAAAACATAAAGAAAACCCACCAAAAGTTAGGTATGCTCTATAGGAATAAACACTTTCTCACCAACTCCTCTAGACATACCCGGGCAACTACCTACCTTCTACCTACACTACTTTATGGTGCCCCTCTCTTAACTAATCTGTCCTCTTCTAACATCTCTAAACTTGAAATTTGCTATAATAAGATCTCTAAATTTGCCACTAATTCTAAAACCTCAACTCGCCACTGCCTTTCCCTGCAATCTCTGAACTGGCTAGAACTCTCTAACCACCTAGACTACCTCCAACTAACTACAACTCATAAAATAATATTCTACCCTGAAAAATGTCCAGCCTTAACAAATATCCTTCCTCCATTCATCCCAAATAGATCTCTGAGATCCAAACACCAAAACTTAGTCTCCATTCACAAACCAAAATGTCCCACTGGACAACTACTTCTCTCCTTCTCACTAGGTAAGAAATGGAACTCTCTTCCTCCTTCTCTCAGGACTACACCCAACTCACAATCCTTCAAGACCCAAATATTCCTATATCTATCATCCAAATGGAACTGCTCCTGCTTCCACCCTACATAAATTCTAGTGAATACCCCACCGACTGTTCTACATCGCTTGCATTTCTCTACTATTCTCCTAAAATAGACTTAGCAGCCTTTCTCTGACTATGGAATTTCTTCCTCAATACTACATATTGTAAATACTGTATATATCTGTACCACCAATGTTAAAAAATATATATATTCCTATTGCTACAGACATTAGTATTATGTTGTTTTGAATTTGGAACTCCTGTAAAGGTGTTCTCTATTATCTATTAGCTGCATTGTTTGATTTACATCTTATGCATTTGCATTACCGATTGTATGAATTTTATTCTTGCATTTTTCTTTAACATTTTGTAACGTTTAATGTATTTGTATTGCTTACGGAGCTTTTCTCCCCGGGCCTCCACTGAAAATGGGCACTTTTAGGCCCAGTGGACTTCCCCAGTAATCAAACTGAAAATAAATAAGTAAATAAAACAATCCTAACAATCACACAATCACACACTTACCTGAACCCGACCCGTAAATCTCCACGACAGCGCTGAAAATAGCAAAGCCACAGAACCGACCAACCAAATTCTTTCCTTAGGAAAGAATTTGGTGTTCTGCAGCTTCGCTATTTTTAGGGTTTAATTAAAACGGGTCGATATTAGAACATTCAAAGTTTTAAAACTTCGATGTTCTGATACAGACCCGTTTTTCTTGCGGAAGTATTTTTCTTTCCTCTAATTTCTCTCTTAATCATTTTGTATATCTTGTGTCTGGAAATTCTGGGCTTTTTGCATAATAGTAAAAATACATAATTTCTTTCTTATCCTCAATAGTCCACTCTATCATCTTTATGGCTCTTCTTTGGCCTATTAGTTTTTGTGATTTTTGTGGACTGCTACTTCCTTCTACAACAGGAGGGGCCATCCTCCAACTGGGCCTGGCCTGGCCCTATTGTAGGAATGTTTACATATTTTTAGGTTTCTACACTGCCATTTTTTCCAGTCCTGGCACCAGTGCACCTACCAGGATTGGGCACTTTTTTTATCCTGGGTCTGGTGCACCCACCTATCTCTTTTAATTTTTGACCTACTTCTGTACATAATCTATGCTATATAAATACAGTCTATATATCAGTGTCACCTTGTTGAGATTTTGTGAAAACATGGTCTTCTTTTTATATGAGAATCAAAATGATTTTCAAAATAATGTCATATATGTTATTTCTTTAAATAATAATTCCATTGTTCTTCTACATACACATTGGATCTGTCTAAACTTAATTCGTAAAATTTCTTTGAACTCCATATTACATGTTATGTCTTTTATGTTTTCTATCAAACCAAAACCTTTACTTTTTTCTTTATTTATACATAATCCAATTTAATTTAATAATACTTTTTGCTTTTGAATGACTGTTTCCATATATATTTTTATCACCTATGATTGTTACAATATCATCTGCATAGGTATACATTACTGGCAATTGTATTTTATTCAATATTCTATATCCTACATTATCTGTCATTTTATTATTATTGTTTACTATCATGTTCATAATCAATGAAAATATACTACTACTAGCCGGACATCCTTGTCTAATTCCAGGTCTTATTTGAAACTCTTCCGTAATCCATCTATTGACATTAAGTTTAACAATATTTCTATCATAAACTGATTTAATTACATTTATTATTGCTTTACTAATGTCATATGCCTTTACGATATTCCATAATATTTCATCTTGAATTCTAGCATATTTTTGTTTATGATATCATCCGCCACTTTTTCTTTAATAATCCATAAAAGTCTTGCACTCTTTTACCTTTTCTGCCAAATACAGTTTGCTCATATAACTTTCCCATTCTGTTTGTTAATCTTTTAGTAATCATTCTCACAAAAATCTTATAATCTGTAGTATTTAAAGTTATAGGTCTCTTATTCCTTATGTCATCTGTGTCTCCTTTTTTCCATATAAATGTTGATAACTCTTATACATATTTATACTTTATTCCCATTTCCAAACATTCATTCAATACTTCTATGAATTTAGCGTTTTGTCAATATTCCATATAATTACACATATTATATTCAATATCATTTAGGCCTGTTGATGTCTTCATGTTAATGTCTTTTAACACTTCAGTTAATTCTTCAGTACTTATACTTTTCTCTATATATAGCTTATCCTCCATATTTAGTTTGTTGTTTCATATTTTTTTTATTTCTCTTTTGATATATAAATCAAATACATATTTCATAATAATTTCTTTTATACCTGCCTGCGTTTTTACTTGGATTCCATCTTTATTCTTTAACTCTCTTGTATTATTTTTTTTCCTTCTTTAATTTACTTAAATAAGGTGCTGCTTCTTTTTTTCCTTTGTAAACAATGTTTGTTTATATAACAACTTATTGATCTTTATTTGATTATTTTCATATATTTCTTTTTCTTTCACATTGAATATTCTCTCTTTACTATTTCGTGAAATATTTCATGAGTTAATATCTTATATGTTTTATTTTCTTTCTTTCTCTTATGTCAATACATTCTAAAAAACACACTTTATATTTTTCTTTAAAGCTAATCTTCCATGTCGTCCAATTTTCATAAAAATTCTCTCATATTTATATGATTCTCCCATGGTATATATAATACTTTCTTGTCATCTTGTTCTAATTCTTTTTCAGCTCATCTTTTAATTTGTTTTCCCATTTTTATATAATCTTCCTTTACATGTATTCTTATCCATATTGCTAAATGATCAGAAAATCCAGCCTCTTTCACTCCTTGTATAATTTTTAACCCTTCTGATATAAAAACAATAATTTTCATTCATACTGTCATTTCACTTATATGTCAAATGACTACACTCCCATACATATAATAAATATAATTTGCCATATTTCATGATTTAATTAACTATTTTAACATCATATCCTTTTTCTGTTCATTCTTAAATTACAATTTAAATCTCCTATTATTAATATATTTATGTTAACTCCTACATAATTTAATGATTTTCTAAACATTTCTTCTCTCTCTTTTTGTTGACATATGCATATAAGGCAATAATTCTGAAAAATGTTATTTTTTCATCTTAAATCTATTATGGTAATGTGTCATAACTCCACTATTGTGACATCTAATATGTAATGTTATCTTGACATAATATACATATGCCTGAACACAGTTCATTTCCCATATGCCAAACAACAGTTCTATTCTGTAATTTTTCTATTTGTATTCTTTCTTCCAGTGTTAATAATCTAATATCATCGAGTATAATCACATTAGCATCTAATAATGCTCACCATTCTAATATGCCAAGTTAAATCAACATTTTTCATACTATTCACATTAATAACTAATATTTTCAGTTTTTAATAAAGAATAGGGTAGAAAAAAAGGAGAAACTCATCCTTTACCTTTTTATTCTCTTTAACTAACATACTTTTGTATTTATTTTCCTTCTTTAACTATTTTTTCATATATAATTCTTCCTTCTTTTCACTATTTGCCAATCCACATATTCCTCTTCACTTATATCATTTTTTGTCTTCCTCTCCTTTATTTTTGCCTTCTTTAACATTTGTATCTGTAATCCTGTCTACTTCATTTTGATTTACTTTTTTGTTTTGTGTTTTTATCTTATTCCACATCTTGTATAACATTTTCTACAATTTGTTGCTTCTCATTTTCACAATCTAACCACACATGAGTTCCATAATCTGGATGTATAATTACAGAAGAGAGATTCCCCAGCAGTGTTGTTGGCTTTAATTACCACACTTTTTACATTTCATTACATTTCGGTTTCTCCGGGCCACCTTCACACCTAGAATGGAAACTGGAAGACAATAACATCACACACAATGCTTTCCCCATAAGAAAGAGTATTGTTTTACTGATATATACATTACATATTATTTACATATTTTCATCATTTACATATATTTACAAATCTCCATACATTATCAACTTCAGGTTAATCACCCCCCCTACTCTATTATCCACAACCACAATATTATTTTCTTGAAAATCTTTGTAAAAGTTCATTTTCCATTGTATTTAATTTCGTTTAATCTCTTGTTTCATATAATCCATGAAAAATAAAACATTATTCTGTCCATTTTCTCCACTACTTCCTGTTTGTATGCACCGTAATAATCAAATTATAGTATGTCCATATTTATTTGCTCATATTTTAACAAACTTTTCAACCTATTATATTTACATTTTTATTTTTCACAAATTATTAACTCTTTCACATTTCAAAAACACATGATCAGTAGTCTCAAACTCTCCACATGTATTCATATTCTGTCTTGCTTTTTTGTATGGCATATTTGCCATAACTGGCAATTTTATAATAGACAATCTCCATAAAAATGATTAAATTTTTTAATCTTTTTATAGTTAGCATATCTCATCATTATGGCTTTTTTCCTTATCTATTTCTAAATTTTCCATGAGTCAATACAATAAAAGGCTTTCATAATACTTAAGTGCCATCCCATTCTATTTTTCTAACATATATTCTTTTTTTATTTTCCATAACACAATTTTGTTTTGATACCTTTTCATTTCTTCCTTCACAATGCTTTTACTTCCTTTTTAACTTCCATTACTTCCCACAGTTCTTTGTATTTATAGTATACTATCATTTCTATCACATTTTCATTTCCCTTCATAATTCCTTTTAATAACTTATACAAAATTAAATATGCTGCATGTACTATTGGGTTTATTAAACCAAAACCTCTTTGGTCTTCTTTCACATATAGAATCCCTGTCTTGACTGAGTTCAGCTATAGCCCCATATAAAAGAAAATATAATCATCACTAATTCCTTTTCATACTTAACAGGAATCATATAGATGTTAGCAACATAAAGTGATTTTCCTGTTACCATGGGGTTCAACAAGTGTGCTTTTTTCTATATGAAAATGTATATGATTTCCAAAAATTATTCATATCCTTTATATCTTTGAGTACATTATCCCATTGTTGTTTTCAGTATTCTTTCCTTCTAAATATTATTCCTAATGAATTTATATATTTTTCATTGAACTCAATGCCTGCTATCATACCTACAAAACCAAGGAATTTATTTATTTTACATTTGTTAACCAGGAAAGTCCACTGGACACATGTCCTTTTTCACTGGAGGCCTGGGGAGAAAAGCTCCACAGATAATTAGCAACAAAGAACAGCAGTGTTAGACAATAACAATTCATAATTAAGAAGATACAAGTATAAAATATATGTACATACAGATGAATTAGGAAAACATATGAACAATATTATAAGGAAGAATTAAAACATCTAGGTTTTTAATAAGAGTTGAGATTTTATGAGCTATAAGACCATATGATAGGAAGAAAGGGACTAGCCTGGACTAGTACCGGAACAGAACCATGTAGTATTGAAGTGAGTTTTTAGTGAACTTTTAAACTATGTTAAAGAAGGAATGGAGGATATTTGAGCTGGAAGAGAGTTCCATAATCTGGATGTATAATTAGAGAAGAGAGATTCCCCTGCATTGTTTTTGGCTTTAGTTACTTTAAAAAGAAACTTATTGCTAGAGTGGAGATACCTGTTACTAGAGTTGGGTTGAAATAGGTTTTGCAATGAAGGTTTTTTTTTTCAGGTAGATACAGAATTTTCTTAGCTAGAGTAAGTTGATCGTAAGGTAATAGTTGGAGAAATTCTAACCAGTTGAGCTGCTTTAAAGCTGTACAGTGGTGTGATTTATATGGGGAATCTGAGACAAACCTGGCTATTTTGTTGTAACAGGATTCTAGTTTAGCTTAATCTGTTTTTTGAGATTAGTAAGAATAGGGAAAGCACAGAGAAGTACAGAGATGAGATGGGTGTGTGATATGGTTGTCTTTCAGTGATTTGTAAGATACTGCCTATTTCGATAGAGGGTACCCATTTTTTTGTGTACCTTCTTAATGGTGTGGTTACTTTTCTCCTTATTTATACTTAAACAATTTTTTAAATGTGTTTATAATTTTTCATTTACGTTTTCCATTCATACTTTATTTTTAACAATTAATACAATATAATTTGTATAATTATACATTATTGGCAAATTCACTTCCTTCATTATTTTGTATCCAGCACTACTTGACATTTTATTAATTTCCTTCACTATTACATTCATAACTAATGAGAAAACTGCACTACTAGCTGTTCAGCCCTGCTTTATTTCACATTCGATTTTTATTTCTTCCTCAATTCATCAGCCATTTACATTTAGTTTCACATAGTTCCTTTCATAAAAAGTTTTTATTACGTGTAATATTTTTTGCTTACATTATATGCCTCCAAAATTCCTCATGATGATTTATACTGAATATTATCATAAGATTTACTTATATCCCCTATCGTAACCTTCGCTTTTACTATTTTATTTATATCCTCAACTATTTCTCTTATTATCCATAACAACTCTTGACTTCCTTTTCCTTTTCTTCCAAACACATTTGATCATATATTCTATCCATTTTTTCTGCAACCTTTTTGTTATTATTCTCATACACATTTTATAATCTGTATTATTCAATGTTATAGGTCTCCAATTTTTAATCTCCTCCTTATATCCTTTTTTAAATATAGATTTTATAACTCCTGTACATATCTCTTTCTCTTTAATTCCAGTTTTTAACCATTCTTTCATAACTTCCATAAAATGTATTTTTTGCCACTCTTCCATTTCTTTATACATATCATATTCAATTCCACCGAGTCCTGTTGCAGTGTTCATATTAATATATTTTAGAATTTCATTCAATTCTTTCATGGCTATTTTTTGTCCTAAATACTCATTATCTTCCTTATTTAATTTTTCACCTTTATAAGTTTGTTCTATATTTTCTTCTCTCTTAAAAATAAGTCTAATACATACCCCCAGATTTACTAATCTCCCATGCAGGACTAATCTTGTCCTGCACAGAAGCGGCAGTTTACGAGGAGGACGGCAGCGCACCATGCATATTAATGAAGGTGCGCTACCTGACCTCCTAATCCTACACAGAGCACTCAGAATAAGCATGCCTCTGCAAATTAGAACAGCCTAAACTGTAAATAAATGAGCGAGACCACTCATAGATATCCACATATCCCCACCAACAGTCTTCCATGTGTATAACAGGAACAGTACATATAAATAAAATGAAGAAACACTTTTAAATTTCTTTTTTTTTTAAACACCGAGTAAAGCTAACCGTAGATGCATGAGTTTGTCCATCGCTTAGCTACAGTTAAAGCAGTTTAAAAATCTGAAGAGAATAACAAGGAAGATATATGCAAATGAAGTAGCACAGCAATAGTGTAGTGGTCAGAGCATCTCCCTACTTAGCAAGCATTCCCAGTTCCAGTCCCACTACAGCACAATGTGAAGTCTGTATATGAACATTTTTTGACATTTGTTTGCAGTATAACCTACTAAATAACATTTAAATGTGAACTGGAATACTGCATTATATGCACATATGAAGTGTCAGTGTCATAATGAGTAAGGCACTAGTAAGCAGGTTTAAGCACAAATAAACAGTAGTAAGCATATATAAGCACTAGTAAGCATGTTTAAGTGCATTTGTATGGAGTTAAGCATTGCCTACACAGATTAAGCAAAGTAAAAGCTAACTGAATGTAGAAAACTGTAATCGGGGGTTAGCATTGCTTAGCTCTGTGCAAACCCTCGCACACCCGCTTACAACTGCTTTAAAGTGCCTTAATCACTCTGTGCCCAATGGCCCATGTTCTGCCTAGCAACAAAATAAACAGCTTCAGCAAGGCTTGAATTCAAGACGCTGTACACCTCAGTCATGATAGTTAACCACTAAGCCATCATAGCAATACATATAAATGAGGTATCAGCAAACTAATCCTCACCGCAGGAAAGTCAAATCAAACATGTGAACTGAATCTATGTATAGTGTGATGTTGTATAACCTGCCACAGAACATAAATATGTGAACTGGAGTACTGCAGTAAGCATAGATTTGAGATGTAATTATAATAAAGTGTAGAAGTCCCCAGGTCCCCATACATGAATAATGGATACCAGACAAACCTGTAATGAATAATAAATCACTGCCAAAAGGCAAATATAATGCTAATTAACTATTAAGCAATGCTAACCGCAGCACAGCTCAACTTAGTAAGTGTAAGCAATGTGTAGGGAAGCCAATTCAATCTGCCCAGTGGTACACCTCTTTAAGCAGTGTCAACTTTAGGTAAGCAGGTGTGCCAATAGCTTAGCCTTTTCAAAACCATCCAATCACTGAAAAATGTGAGAAATTGGCCCTACTTAAACCCAAGAGGTGGGAATACAGCTCATAGCTGGTTGTAGCTTTCACTTGCAGGCACTATGGCAGTAAGGGGAAAAGGAGTGCACTTCCAGACACAGCGCTGGTTCATCCAGGAGTCCAAAGTCATGGCCGGACTCCTAGTTAAAAACCATGCACAGAGACTGCTGATAGACCAGTACCAGAGCTACCAATATAAGGCGGAGATCTGGGACCACCTCACCTGTGACCTCACCAGTGCTATTGGCATACCCCGAACTGGTGAGCAGGTCAGGCACTGCTATGCTGTCCTGAAGTGGCAGAAAGGGGACTTCTTGGAAGAGTGGCTCCAAAAGGCTAGAGCAGCAGGGGCTGTCCCAGCCGTGTGTAAGTATCAGTCCACAACCTGTGTAATAATTGCCATCTCAGGTATATCATGGATAGGTATGGCTAAATATTCTTATTATGTCCCCTACAGCTGCAATGGAGTGGGCCGTAAACCAGGAGGCCCACATCAGCCACGTGGCATGGTTGCGACATGAGGCAGGTCAGTAATACTCATGCTTCTACTGTCATATCAAATAAAAATAAAAGTAGTAGTAAAGTAATTGCTAATATAAAACCTGTATTGTTCAAGGCAAGTACTGCATACACTAGAGAATATGACAGAAAGAGTCTAATATTGTTAGTATGGTAATAAAAGTGTAATACCCTGACAAAACAGGTCCAACTGCTGGATTATATATCTATATTCTGGTATCATATGGTAAGGTAATTTTGCAATCATGTAATAGTATTGTTGTATTAAGCACTGTTACCCACACCATGCACCATAAATTGAATGTGTAGAAATGCCTGTATATGACAGGTGTAATCCTCAGAGGCCATTTAGTACAACTGAGAGACACATAGATAGTAAACAGGGAAAATACAGACAACTAAAACCGAATAGCACATGTAACTGAGATGAGAAGTGTTGTTCTTTTAGCATGCACAGCCACAATCTAATTCTGCCAGTGGTAGTAGTCTGCATACAGAATCATACGCCACAACTGTACAGATATGTCCGGAATGTCTATTAAAGTGGCCCATATCTATTGCCTATCAACCTGTTCTCCTGAGAAATCAGTGAGATGATCCCAGATGTATAGACAGCAAACAGGAAATACAACTGATTGACACACATCTATGACAAACATCTGGCACACTAGCAACTCCCCAATACCTTATATGACTAAGAAGCCACGCATGTCCAATTTACACCCCAACTTGTTAAGCTGTGGTCAGAGTGTGTACATTAGCAGAGTGAATAGTATGTGCAGAATACTAATGTGTAATCTGGAACTTTGTGTGGCAACAGTCAGGTAGTGCTAACAAACATTGATCCCACAGGTACATTGGATATGAACAATGTGTTGATAAATACAGACCAATATAACCTGCACTGGTACTGTCCACCCTGGTATTGTAGGGGATTGTGAGTGTTGCAGTTTCTCTGAATAAGAAAGTATCCCTGGTCACTGTCACCCACACTGTGCTACATAATATAACTGTGTAGGAAAGCATGTATATTTGTGTGTCAGTCACTAAAGGTGGAAGAGGGCAATATTCTAGATATGTCCAGGCACACCAGCATGTGGTCAACACATGGCCAGAGTCTGTGCAGAAAGACTTGCATAGCATAGTGCAAATCATCAACCTGGAATCTGGGTGCATCTGTACAAACAGTTAGTCACTGTTAACAAACATTCCCTCCACAGGTATACCAGGTAAGAGGTGTATACTGCAGGTAAAACTGGTTCATGTGTAATGATGTTGACAGCCATATCATTGTCCAGTATAGGTATATAGGTTAGTGTAGTAAGACTTGTAAGGTACAGATAACAGCACTCTTTAGGAAAGTAGTGTTGAGTACAGGAATATACTACTTGTTAATTGACATATTTCTCTCCCCCACCTTATCTCCAACAATAATCACCATACCCACCCCAACTGGTATGTACTGACTCTGATAATTGCCAATCATTTGATAAATATTCTAATCGCTCCCATGCATGTGCCATATTGAATTATTCCAACATTGCTGCCATGGTACCATCAATGTACCTGCATGCTGTTCTCATTATCACTGTGGTCCCATATATGCATGTGTTCTGTTTGCTATGCAATTGTTCCGTATCTGGTGTCCAGGTTAATGGAAATATCTATGCATGCTGTTATATCTATCATTGGAATGTGTTGACTATAACTAACCCATATATGATGTTGAAATCTAAACACTTTGCTTGGGAAGGCCAGTCCCAGCGGACCCACCTGTCCCACCTCAGCTGGCTGAGGCACCGGGCACCAGCATGTCTGGGGCCCAACCCTGCATCTCCCTGTCCATTGGTCCTACACCACCTTCGGGTGGAACCACCCCAGGGGATGGGGCTCTCCCCCTGGGAGTGGGTGCGGACAGGCACCTGTCAACCATGGCCAGGTCGGGTTTGTGGTGCGTAGATTGATCAACGACCAGGTCAGTGATCTACACCAGCTTGAGGGACGTGTGTCACAATTAGAGAGTCAGCCTGGCTCTGCAGCTCAGCCCCTAGCACAGCCACCTTCAGGGCTGTGAAGGTGCAGTGGTGACTGCCCATGGGTGGGGACCTCAGTCCCACTGTTACCACTAGGGGGCTTGTGAGCTTCCAATATCCCAACACCCCTCCCCATCAAGGTGTTTATCCCTCACATGTGTCATATACTGCCCCTGTATGCATCTTGTGTGTCTTGTCTGTTAATCTACCCAACCTACCTCCCCAAATATACCTACTACCCCTCCCCAACATTCCACTCCCACCTGAGGAAAAAAAGGGCAATCTGTTCCCACAAAAAAAATCTCACCCCATACATAGCTGTCCATTTCACACGTGTCCACTGGACACATGTAATCTGGTCTAAATGGCATAGCAATGAATTATTGTTGTCCTCAACCCTCTCCCAGGGGTTTGAGTGTCCAAATCTACCTCCAAATACAGTGTATATGCATAACTGTTGCTGTAGAAGAAATGGGCAGCTATGGACCTTCCCTACACCCTTCCTGCACATCCCTAGCTATTTTCTATACTGTCATTTCCACTCTGTGCCCATTTCTTCATCACTTTCCTATCAAACCCTTTTTCTTTTCATTTAAAGGTGATCTCTGCCTAACATATAAAGCTATGTCAAACCCAGAGCTGTTGGACATGCTACAACTAAAGAAATCTCAATCCCTCCAAGCTGCATGCTCTAGGGACATAACCTTGTCACCACAATAAACAGAACACACTGGAGGGATAGATTCCTGTCCCAGAGACTTCCTATACTCTGGAACAAGCTACCCATCTATGTCAAGCAAAGTTCTTCATTAGCACTCTTCAAGAAAAATCTTGATGAGTGGATGGGAAATAGGAAATACAGCCCGGGGATTACTTCTGTGTCTCTGCTGGACAGTGTCACAGGAAAATAACTTTCTTGGGTGGCGTAAGCTATAGTACCTTGCTGGCTAGGCTTACATAAGCCCTTAGACTGATATCCTAGTACCTACCTTTGAACCTATGTATCAGCCATTATTCTGGCCAGAACAGAAGTAATCAGCCTTTGCAAGTCATGAAACCAGGACCCTGTACACTACAATCACAGTAATTAATCATTAAGCCATCACAACAGTACATGAGACTGAGGTTTCACCAAAGTAACCCTACCATAGGAAAATCAAACTGAACATGTGAAATGAATGTATATACAGTTGTCCGTAAAAGACCTCTCCGAAGCTAACTTCATGCTACTCAAGTCAGACATGACAAAGTTTGTTATACCTATGGAGACAGGAGCTGAAAGTTCAACTGATGAATCCTGCACTAAGGCACTGTATGAGCACATCCACTTGTGTATGATTCGTGCCCTCCCACATAGAACCACAACGCTCTCCCCATATAATGCAAGCCAGTCTGGTGGTCCCCTGCCATAAACAGACTAAACAACAGAAGGTAGAAACTGTTGAAGAAATAAGCATAATCCAAGGATGCAAACAATCCCCTTACCAGCCTCAGTAAGAGGCTAGGATCCCACATGAAATCCTCCAAAGCTGGTTATGTAGCTAAATGTGCCACAGATTCCAAAGACAAACACAAAACATTCTATACTTATGTCAAAAATCTAGATTGCAATGCTCAGAAGTGCTCTGACCTACAATAGAATGGCATTACATAGACTGATCCCAAGGATTACGCCAATATCCTGGCTGATTGATTTAGTACCACATTTAACCCCCCCATGCCCTAAAGGGCTCATGTCAATACCATAAGATTTCCAATTTCCTGTAATCACAACCACACAGGTAGAAACCGCACTCTCCACAGCTAAGAATACAGCATCCATGCTACCAGATGAGTCCTGGGCTGTGTACAACATGAACTACAAAATGAAATGGCAACTCACTTAACTGTCATGTTTAATCATAGCCTCACATCAGGCCTGGTGCCCCCTGACTGGCATACAGCTGCAGTTATTTCACTCTACAAGGTGGGATCCACCTAGGTTCCCGGGAACTACCAACACAGCAGTCTGATGAGCCTGATCTGCAAGGCTATGGAATGCATTATCATGGGATTTATGACCACAGACATTGGAACCCTCAAACACTAGATACCACACAGAATGGGCTCATGTTGGGCCAATATCATGTCCATAAACTGATTGACTGCTTTGAATCAGTCTGCCAAGCTGTTGAAGAGAGTAAGGTGGCCCACAAAGCCTAAGTGGACCTTGCCAAGCCCTTCGCCACCATCCCCCAGTCTGGAAACATAGATTAACATACAAAGGAAGACATAAATCCCTATGCCACTTGATGGTTTGCCGAATGGCTTACTGACAGAACCCAGACTGTAGAAGTTGCTGACTTCAACTCCAGCTCCAGACATGTGACAAGTGGAGTACCTCAGGTTTCAGACCCGGAACCGTTGTTGTTTGGCATCTACATCTCTGAAATACAGGCCAACAGTACAGGACTCTAGCTAACAAAGTTAACAAATGACTGCAAACTGGGAGTCATTATGAGCCTCACTGTACTGCATGATATGTTACCGATACCGGCCTGACATCATACAGGTGGGATGGAGTACTGTTAACATCTTGTGCCCTTGTTATGTAAGGTCCTGGTTATGTGATCTGAAACATTTAGTAGTGTATTGCAGGGCAGATGTGTTCAGCTGTGCGGTGGAATACCAATTCATGCAAGACGTATGTTGTTTGTGCCTCTTAACCCCATTAACGGTGCATGTGGATATATATGTTTACATTATGTTCCCAAATTATCTACAGATGTATGTCTGTATATGTATATATATATATATATATATATATATATATATATATATATATATATATATATATATATATATATATATATATATATATATTGCTGTAGATATGTACACATATGGATGTAGACATATATATCTATAGATGTATGCATGTGTATGTATATATATGTTTATATTTATATTTATATATATATATATATATATATATATATATATATATATATATTACTATACATATATATCTATATTACTATACATATATAGATATGTTATATCCATTTAGATATTAATATATACACACACACACACACACACACACACACACACACACACACACACACACACACATACATCTACATATTGAAATACATTCCCTGTACTATTGAATGACTGTGCTGGATGATATGTATGTGAAAACATCAGATTTGCACATATCTGTCATGGCTTAGTGGTAAATCACTTTGTCTATGGTGTGCAGAGTCCTGGGTTCAAGCCTTGCAGTGGCTGTTTATTTTGTTGCTGAGCAGAACAAGGGTCATTGGATACAGAGTGGTTAAGGCAGTTTAAAGCAGTTGTAAGCAGGTTTGCATGGGTTTGCGTGACAGTAAGCACTACTAACTTCCGGTTCCATTTTCTTACACTCAGTTCGCTTCTGAATTGCTTAACCTGTGTAGGCAGTGATTACCCCTGCACAAACAGGCTTAAACCCGCTTACAACTGCTCAAAAGTGCCTTAATCACTCAGTATTCAATGGCTGGTGTTCTGCCCAGCAAACAAACAGCTCTTACAAGGCTCGAACCCAGGACACTGCACACCATAGACAAAGTGATTTACCACTAAACAATGGCAGATATACATAACCTGAATGTTTTCACAAACATATTATCCAGTCCAGTCATTATGGGCAGCCACGGTGGTGCAGCGGTTAGCGTTGTCACATCACAGCAATGGGTTCTCGGTTCGATACTTGGCTGGGCTGCCTTCTGTGCGGAGTCTGCATGTCCTCCCTGTGGTCGCTTGGGTTTCCTCTGGGTACTCCGGTTTCCTCCCACATCCCAAGACATGCTGTAGGTGGATTGGACACTCTAAATTGGCCCTAGGTTTGAGTGCATGCGTGTGTGTGTGTGTGTGCCTTCTGTGGAAGGTCGGGCTCCTGGCTGGCAACTCGACACCGTAAAACTCCACTGCCAGTCATGAGCAGACAAATGATCAGCTGTGGCGACCCCTAACCGGGAAAAGCCAACAGAAGAAGATCATCCAGTCCAGTCATAAAACAGTACAGAGAATGTATACCATCATCTAGATGCACGTATGTAAATATATTAATATCTAAACAGATACAACATATCTATATATATATATATATATATATATATATATATATATATATATATATATAATTTCTAAATCTATATACATATATATTAATATATATGAACATATACACATGCAAATGCCTACATCGACACATATATGTGTCTACACCTATATGTCTACATATACACAGCAAGTTATATATGTGTATGCAGATATACATCTATGCAGGCATATATGGATATAGTTATATATATGTAAGCAGATATATAAATCTATATTGGTTTATATGGCCATACATCTGTAGATAGCCATGGCAGAGTAACAAACACACATATGTCTACATGCACTGTTAATGGGGTTGTGAGGCCACACACTATACTTCATGTACAAATAGGCCCCCCAAAGCCAAACACTTTCACCCTGCAATACACCACCAGGTGTTGCAGATCCCATAACCAGGACCTGGCACGACATGGGCACAAGATGTTAACATTACTACATGACACCTGTATGATGTCAGGCTGGTATTGGTGACATATCATGCAGTACAGTCTGCCTCCCATAGGAAATGTAAACTGTGGAACCTATCAACATCCCCAGGATGATACAGATACACAGATATGCAGAGACATGTATATATATATATATATATATATATATATATATATATATATATATATTTGTGTGTGAGTGTGTGTGTGTGTGTATATATATATATATATATATATATATATATATATATATATATATATATAGATAGATATACATGTGACTACACATACACATGCAAATGTACAGTAAGATACATATGTAGAAGGTGCACACAATATGGAACAGCCACTATGTCTACACCTACTATGTTAACACCTGAACAACTGGACACTGTATGGGCCACCCATACAAATGACAATCGTTGGTTGCAACATATACCCGCAGAGAGGTCATAGGGAAAACACCACATACAGGTTTGCAGAAATGTAATACCTTTCATTGTGTACTATTAGAGTTCTATATGCCATGGCATATAGCTGTTCAGACACTGATAGCCATATAAATAGAGGAATGCAACTGTGAAACATATATACTAATACAGTAGTCTGAAAAGGTTCACAAGTGTTGCTGTCCAGGCCAAGCCCTTTGATTTCTGCAATACTTAGGACAGACTGGCCAAAGGATACCAAACGATCAACAGTATGTAATGCAGGTGTATAGTTCAGCAGCCTCTATCTACACTCTGTATGAAATCAGTAGGTGGTAAAGACATCATGTGACCCCATGGGTTGTAACTGTTACATAACAAGGCATAACTGACACCATCACATGCACACTGACAGAATGATCTATATGACAGGTGGAGGTAGGCTTGCATTAACCCCAGATATGTAAGTAATGTAAATATAGGTGACGTATGCAGTACTGTACATCCAGATACCTTAAAGCAGCTCACCCCTGATACCCCCACATATTTTAACAGACTAGGACATTTATAGTGCTCCCCCTCAGATCCATTAATACATGGCTATATACCACTGTTACATACACTGACCTCTGGAGTGCATAAAAGCATACATGTATTGTGTAGGTGACGCCCACACATATATGGCCCAGCACTGCCGTATCTGTGGGGGATACAACAGAAGTGGACTGATGGCAGCAATGGCGTTGTGATATACTCACAGCCCACTACAGGACACCCCCAACAGCATGACATATGTGCAAAGCTTGGTATGTAGATGGAGGACAGAGGCTGGAACACAGGCACACATGTTGAACACTGTTACCATACACTAAGCAAGGTGGTGGTTTTACAGGATAGTCTGCAATATGCCCTTAGTCAGGGAATTGAGGTTAGACACAGAAATGGATGTAGCCATTTACTGATAGCACACAACACACACACTGCCAGTGTAATATCTGACACAGTACCTGTGTGGTGAACAGACAACACATGATAGGCATACCTCTGTCCAAGAAGAGGATAGGCCCACAGTAGTGAGCTATGCAGACAGACTGCATTCCAAGGTACTCTAGTATGTATACACACACACCCTGCAACACCAGTACTATGCAATGCATAACACAACTCTACTCACAGTCTGTCTGTAGTTCCTGATCTTCCTATCGATATGTGGCTGCTCTGAGTGTGCAGGTTCTCCTGTAAGAGGCATTGCTACCTGCTGTATTTAACAGATTCCCACACAAGGAAGGATGTCCATCACACAGGAAATGTAAAGGGACCACACCCACATGCTGTAGGGATTTATAGTGGGTGGTTGCCATGACAGCGGTAATTGGAAGTAGTACACATGTGTAATTATATTTATATGGCTATTTGGATAGGTATATGTTCATATATTTCCACCATATGTCCTGGACTTGGAGTGTAGTCCTACCCCAGTCCCTATAGTGCCAAAGTCATTGTGCAAGGGGATGTCAGGTATGTATAGAAGGTATATTACTTGACTATTGCTACTGTCATTGGGATTGTCTTTACAGACATGGTGTGTGTGTGGAAGGTGACATCTGCTTATAACATGTGTGCCATTGGCTACTGACAGACATCCTAAGGAAATCATTTTAAAGTACCTCTGCTAGCATGTAATGCCCCTGCGGAGTGCAGCAGAGATATTGGCCAATATATTTGGAACTTCAGACACACCTTACACATAATCCCTTAGTGCACAACATGTGTACCAGACCTGACAATATTGATGTAGACAGCCATGTAGATGGGTATAACACATAATGACTGGTATACATTTGCCACCATAGGTTTTGGATTCACACACTCCTGTCTGGCCTGACACATAATGACTGCTGGTAGAGGGGAGCCATGGACACATACTACCCTCTAGATATTGACATACATCTGTACAGCATCCCACTGCTCTGTCTAACATACATGACTTTTAAGGGAGGCCCGGCAGCAGTACATCTGGCAAGTATCTGCACATGAAATCTCACTGGGTAAGTACACTAGGCTGCTAGGCATGCAACAATGCACTGTGCAGGCTACAGGCAGACTGGCTCAACACTGGCCTACATCTCATATGGGGGAATGCACATGCACCTGCATATATATAGCAGGCTCAACAGCCATGTCACAGCACAGGGTATGATGCACCTGTGTGAAAGTGCATGACCACAATCAATGTGAACACAGCCACAGCCACATATGGTAAGCTAGCATATTATTACAGTATATGGGCTATCTGTTCTACAACATCCTCATATGTGCCACTCACAGAATGACCCTACATATACTGGGCTGCTACACAATTTGGTCTGATGGCTGTCTGTGGTATGGGACATGTGTGTGTATGGCCCTACAAACATGTATGGCAGAATGGTACCATACAGTGCTGCAGCATGTAACATCAGATAGAAGAGGAGCTAGAACAATGACATCTACCTTAGTCTGTACACAGGCTAATGTACATATTAACAATATACACACGGCCGACATTCACCATCACTACACAGACCTCAGTACTGTACAAACATCCACTGAATGTCCAGATTATGTCATGATATAAAACCCCTACTGTATATGACATGTGTAGCAATCTGATATATCACTGGCTTGTTATCAGATATGATGACACTATTTATGGTGTACAGCACATATGCACCACTTCATGCATGACATATGTACAAAGGTTGACATGAGTGTGGCTGACAGCATATACACAGGGCCAGTATAGACATGTTGCTGTGATAACCTCATACATTTACCATTGTAACGGGGTTTGTTGCAACATATGTCCTATAAGGGATATGACGTCAGTAACTGTCATGGTCTTCACCATCTACAGACTGCAATCCTCACACTACCGTTTGCATTCCACAGATAGATGCACCGTGGCTAACAGATGAAACCAAAGGCACAACACTGCCAATTTGCAGATGACCCTGCAGATGGGGATTCCTCATATGCATGGAACTGACATGACAGGTATTGTGACATGTACGACAGGCATATCCATACAAACACGGTTAAACCAGAATTACTCCAAATGTAGTATAGCAGCACTTACAGTCTGTAGTCAGATCAGGCACATCCCCTTGTTCTTTGCCCTCTTTCCACAGTGTATGTTGTTAGTGGTAAATCCCCAATCCATCTGAGATGCTGTTTGCCTAACAGCAGATCTAGTCCCTGCTCACAGTGACTGAAAAGGGCCAACACCACCATGATGTTCCTTGGTATTGGAGTGTGTTTTCATACATTTGGCTATGGGAATATTACCACAGCTGTTCCACATTCAATCAGCTAGGGAAGGGCTGCAATTCATGCAGAGGCCATCAGCTGATCATAAGCATCACTTAAGTTACACATGCTGCTGCCTAAGCAAAGAAGGTGTGGGCCTCCACATACACCAGAATGAGGCTGGGGGAGGCAGATAGAGGCAAATACATGTCAGGGAGGGGTGGGAGAGTAAAACTGAAGCATGTTTGTGTCACACACCTACCAGAACAGGGTATCAAACCCCCAACAACTATCTAGTGCTGTTACAGTTTGAAGCAGTTATTGGATGTGCCACATGGGTTACCTGCTGTGGAGCACTCAGAACATATATGTCAGGGTGAGTGACATCTGCAACAGGGATATACGTTAGATATACAGTAGGTGATGTACACGTGCCTGTCTGTATGAACAGGTGCCAGCGTCAACATAGGCACACTCACACAGGGACACACACACACTGACACACTTGGCAGGGCCAGGAGTGCAACTCATCACTAGTGGGATTGCCACAACACATCCATGTGCAGGTATCACATGCACCATATGGGTCATACAGAGGTCGGATGGGCAAAGAGTATAAGGAGGTGTCAGACATCAGACAGCATGCTTCAGTATGTCCTGGGGGTTGTAGTGAGTGTGGATGTGGACATACGCACCATACAACACACACAGGAACACACAGGGTGCCAGTTCTGACATGCATGGATGCATGTCTGCACGGGTGTGTGGTGGTCAACTGTACTAGCAGGCTTTACAAGGGTAGGCGATGAGTATACCTTGGCATCAGGCCATATGACAATGGTCTGCATTGTGGCTCAGACCTGTAGTTTCTGCATTTGCCCACACAGGTGGGTATTGCATCCCACATCCAGTCACAAGGGTGACTATTGTGTGTGGCCAATGCTGTGCACCACTTTCCATGTATGTGTTCCTTAGTCCATGCATGGATGCTGTCTAGGATGTGCACACTTCCCACATGCATGTACACTGACATGTGCTATTGTACCTGGGGTGTCTGGCCCATGTTGTGAACACAGATTATCATCAGATGTGCCAGACTTGCCCACCTGTGGCAGGGTAATGGGCAGCAGGTTCATCCTGCACCTACATTGATAGCATGCTAACAGCATTCCCTGATGTCAGTGTCATCTATCCATGCAGGGTATATTGTCAGGCATGGTATGTCCATTGTGAGTCACATATCAAGGCACCATATGTGGTGCAGGTGTCCATTGGGGAACATGGTGGAGGTGCACTGTCTGCATGTACGTACATATTGGACAGATGGGCAGGGTGACACACCCTCTGCAGCCCACTGCTATCACTGCATAGCTACTATCAGTGGCCAATATGCAGTGTACTACCCACATATTGGCTGTTGCCTAGGCATGTGTGCGTATGACACATGGGTTGAGTGTGTGCTCTGGGTAATAGTGGGGTTGCTAACTGTGATTGACTGGCCTTGATGTCACATGTATGGGTATGGCTTTGCATCCCAGACTCTCAGCTAATTTCCATCTGTTATCCCTGTATGGTTGACATTGAGATATATAGTAGGGCCACCATAAAAGAAATAAGCAAAACCCCTCCCCATTGTCCACACTCACCTCTACACAGGATGCACATTACAAACACACACCTGTCATCTCTGGGAGTTGAACCCCTCCCTAACTAGTTTAGTACACAACAGCACTATGCAGTTATAGTACGTGTCATGGATATTACTGAAGTACTTTTTCCCCAAAGGTGTATTTCACTATGAATGACATCAGCAGGATTACCAAAGAAGAGAATTTAAACTGTACTGCGAGTGACTAGCCTAAAATGCAGTGCTCCCTACACAGACAGTGTGACACACACAAAACATCCACAACTGACATGTGGGGACATTGAACCCCTGATCAAGGCCTAAATCACACTACAGCATAGAGCAGTTATAGGTCACACCACAGGGATGGCTACAGAGCTTTTTCCACAATGTTGTATTTCACAATGAATGGCATCAGCAGGATTGCCAAAGTAGGTTATTTGTAATGTACTGTGAGTGAGTAGCCTATAATGCATTGCTCCATACACAGATATTGGAACACACACAAAACATCCAGAATTGCCATGGGTAGAGATGGAACTCTACCACAGTTCTAAGTCACACTACAGCAGTACGCAGTGGCAGGATGTACTACAGAGATTACTGAGCTACAACCTTCCCAGAGGTGTTTTTCTATGTGGGTGACCTCAGCAGCCTTGCCAAAGTTGAATATATAAATTGTACAGAGTGTGAGTAGCCTAAAAAGCATTGGTCTCTACTCAGTCATACATACAGAGATTCATACACAAAGTTTCTAAGTCTGGGGTTAGAACACCTACCTAACTACTTTATCACACCAGAGCAGTAAGCAGTTATAGGACATGCTATGGAGATTCCTGGACTACTTTTCCAGAGGTGTATTTCTAGGTGAGTGACATCAGCAGCCTTGCCAAAGTTGAGTATATGATTTGTATGGAGTGTGAGCATCCTAAAAAATATGGCTCGCTACTCCGTCAGACACAGACATTCACACACAAACACAGTTGCCAAGTTTGGGGTTAGAACACCTACCTAACTGCTTTATCACACTACACAGTTACAAGATGCTCTATGGAGATTACTGGGCTGTTATCTTCCCAGAGCTGTATTTCTAGGTGAGTGACATCAGCAGCCTTGCCAAAGTTGAGTATATGATTTGTACTGAGTGAGAGTAGCCTAAAAAGTATTCCTCTCTACTCAGTAAGAGACACACGCACAGTTGCCAGGTATGGGGTTAGAACACCTATCTAACAACTTTATTACACTATAGCAGTATACAGTTACAGGACATGCTACAGAGATTACTAGGCTATGACTTTCCCAGAGGTGTATTTCTAGGTGAGTGACATCAGCAGCCTTGCCAAAGCTGAGAATATGAATTGTGTGGAGTGTGAGTAGCCTAAAAAGCATTTCTCTCTACACAGTCAGACAAACACACAAACACACATGCTAAATCTGGTCTTAGAACTACTACCTAACTAGTGTATCACTACTGCAGTGCATAGTTATGGGACGCGCCATAGTGATTACTGAACTGCAGCTCTCCCAAAGGTGTATTTCACTTTGAATGATCTCATCTGGCTTGTCATAATACTGCTAAGGAGGGGGTGGTGTGTGCATGGGCCATAACCCATTCATGTAGGGGTTGACATGCCACATGCGGGCACACATGGGGTCATATGTCACAGGTACATGTATACAGCTACTAGATGACTGCTTCCTTGTACAGTCATGTTGCACAGCTGGCAAGTGCAAAACATAGTCTGTCATGCTGACAGATACTGGAGGCTAGTATCTGCAGTGACTGACATCTGCACCTCATGTGTTTGGGGCCCTTTAGCTGTGTGCTGGGTGGGACAGGCCTGTATAGCTCCTTGTCATGTTCATCCTCTTCCACACATCTATGTCCATCTACCTTTGACTTATTATAGTGTGTTGTCCTTACATATGTGTCTGTATTCGTATCCACTGTGTGTGAAAGGCAGGAGTGGTGCATACTGACATGTGTCTGCACTGAGAACTGCGACTGCCAGATATGTCTGGTCCACTGGTGTTTGCAGACATGGCCTTCATGTGTTTGAGTGTGTGGACATGCCCAGTATGACCTTTCAGTTTGTTGTTGACTGACATTGCCTTCATTCCTCTAAGTGTGTGAGCATGCCCAGTATGGCCATCTGTATTGCATGTGTGTATCAACTCCAGCTAGTTTGTACTGTGGTGCTGATCTTTGTGTTGTACACCCACAGGTAGGATGCTGTGTCTGCAGGGTATCCATCGGTCATTTGGCATTGACTGTTGCTACGTTTCTGCATAGCAGGGGGGGGCACCTGACTGTTTCTACATTTCTGCACAGGAGTGGGGGGACACACCTGACTGCTACTATAAGTGTAAGTAGGATGGGGGCACAACTGACACTTGTACACATTTGCTATGACTGTACTTGTATGTCAGGTACTCTGTTTCTGTCTGTAGTCTTACCTATCATGCTGGCTAGAGGCATACCAGTGTACTACAGATCTTAGCTTTAATTACCTACATATTAGTTTCTGACATCCTAGCCTTCACAACTTACAGCTAACTGACTGGCCTGCTGTGGTCTGTCTGTGTAGGCCTGGGGGAGGGGTTACCCAAAGGGCTCATTCAGAGGCCATAGTACAGCACTTGTTTGTGTTTGTCTGCACCTGTCCTACTGGCTGAGACTGTAGTTGGGCATGTGAACCTTCCTGACTGACATGTGTGGGTCTTTTGGACACACAAGTCAGTCAGCCCATTTCCTGCATTGGGTTTTGTCACCCTGTATAGTACTGGCTACTATGGTGACTCCAGTATGTGTAATAGATTTCATGGTGCCACTATGGGTGTCTACTTTCTGCTGCCATAACATTCAGCCACCCAATTCCCTTGCATGCTCACATCCACACAATAGCTACAGGTAATAACACATTCTACTCCATTTGGCAAATGGTAGGTTGACTGACTTACCTTGAGGGTGTGCCAGACTTGAGGATGGTGCTGGAGGGCTGCCTATGTTGGATGCACATAGTAGACTGCCTATACATGGTTGAGCACAGGTAGTGTCATGTCTGGCATCCCTTTTACTGTCTGTGTGAGTCAGAGAGAGGTGTCATTCCCTGGGTCCCTACTGTGTCAGTGCATATGCTATGTGTTGCCTCTTTGCCATGGCCAGGGCATACTGGGTACGCCTCCTTCTGCCTACTGGGGCAGGCTCAGGTTGTTCCTCCTCTGAGTCACTCTGTGTCTGTACAGGCCATGGTATTGTTGGGGGGCTGTGTGGCCCTGTCCCATGTTGTTCCTGCTGCAGCTGTTTTCACAGGATCATATTTTGTAGCATAGCACATACCATAACAATTTGGGTACATGTAGCTGGTGAATACTGCAAGGCTCCACTGGATGTGTCCAGACACCGTAATTGCGACCTGAGCATCCCAAACACACTCTCTATTATATGTCTGCCCTGCACGTGTGCCTCATTATGGCATTGTTGTTCAGGTGTGTGTGCACTTCTGATGGGTGTCATCAGCCAGGGCTCCTGTGGGTACCCAGCATCCCCCACTAGGTGACCATAGGAGATGTCCACATTGGCAAATCTATGGTACAGCTGCATCAGATGCCATGTGTGTGAATTGTCATAGCTTCCAGGGCAGTCAGCACACACATTCATTATAATACCCTGGGCATCACATACGACCTGGCAGTTGATGGAGGGGATGCCCATGTGGTTGATGTAGGCCCTACCATGCTCACCGGGTGGTGCTTTGATGCATATGTGCATGCAGCCTATACACCCACTACCCCAGAGTAGTCTGCCATTTGGTGGAAGAGACGCATATTGCTGGTCAACACCTCACGTGTGTTGAGGAAATATACGTGCTCACTGGCATGTGTTGCCATGGCATCAAGGAACTGGTAGAATACTCTGGATGTTGATGCCTGTGAGATCCCCATGATATCCCCAGTTGTGCTTTGGGAGGTACCTGTGGCTAGTGTACCTAGGCCTACACATACCTTGGTATCCACTGGAATGGGTACTCCTCAGCCAGTTTAGTGTGTCAGGTGTGGCCGGCACAGCTCAAGAATTTGCTGTTGGAGGTCTCTGTCCATCCTATAGTGCTCCACTATCTCCAGCTCATGTAGCCCCTGGTAGGTTACCCTAGGTCTGTACACTCTTCTCCGTCTCCTCACTGTGGGTTTCTCGGCAGCATTCACATCTTCATCACCCTCAGCCTCTTGCACATGTTGTTCTATGTTGCCTGCTGCAACCCTTCTCATTTTGTAGGTTTGTTTGTTAGAATTTCCCCGTTTGTATACACTGGTGGTGTAGAGTGTGGAAAAACCAGAGGGGAAGGTGTTTGCTTAGTTTATAGTAGTGTTCTGGGCTGTGCTGGTCTGCTGCCTGTGTGATTGGCTGATTCTAATACATTTCAACTGCTAGCTGAGCTAGTTCTCCTTTGTTATCTTCCTACTGCTGTTTTCCCCTCCCATTGCCTTCCTGTTGAAGCCTGTGTGCACACCATGTAAACGGAGTGCTCATGTGTGCACAGAGCTGCTATTTCATGGTTTAACTTCTTTCTTCTTCCAGTAAAACCCTGTGTGCAGTGCACACACTTGCTTACACTTTGTAAAGCCTGCTAGGCAGGTTTAGACACACCCCTAGCTTAGCTGTGCTAAGCTAGGAGCATTCCAGAGCCACAGGACTCCATTACGCTTACAGTATGCTTGACACACACACCCATGATGTCACCTATATCCTAGTCTTTCACCCAGCTATTCATACTCTTACACTGATGTGACCTATATCACATGCTGAGGAAAACTGGGATTCACTATCCTTCCCTCATTTGCATAGGATTGCCTGCTAATGCATAGTTACATGTGTCACACAAAATACGCGTAGCACTTGCACTGACACAGTAGGGACCCAGGGAATTACACCTCTCTCCGACTCGCACATACAGTAAAAGGGATGCCAAACATGATACTACCTGTGCTCAGCCATATATAGGGAGTGTACTATGTGCATCCAACATAGGCAGCCCTGCAGTACGACCCTCAATACTGGGACACCCACAAGGTAAGTGAATCACATATGCCAGTTGGGGGGGCACATACCCAACAACAGCCACAGCCAGCAGGATAGGTGTAGACAAACATAAACAAATGTTGTACTATGGCCTCTGAATGAGCCATATGGGTAACCCCTCCCCTAGGCCTACACAGACAGACTACAGCAGGCCAGCCAGTTGGATGTAAATTGTGAAGGCTAGGAAGTCAGAATCTAATATGTAGGTAGTTAAAGCTAAGATCTGTAGTACATTGGTATGCCTCTAGCCAGCTCGATAGGTAAGACTACAGACTGAACTGGTGTACCCAACATACCAGTTCAGTCCTAGCAAATGTGTAAAAGTGTCAGGTGTGCTCCACCATCCTACGTGCACTTATAGTAACAGTCATGTGTGCCCCCCACCCCTGTGTAGAAATGTAGAAACAGTCAGGTGCCCCCCCGCTATGTAGAAATGTAGTAACAGTCAATGCCAAATGACCGATGTATACCCTGCAGGCACAGCATTCTACCTATAGGTGTACAACACAAAGGTCAGCACCGCAGTACAAACTACCTGGACTTGATCCACACATGCAATATAGATGGCCATACTGGGCATGCTCACACACTTAGAGGAATGAAGGCAATGAAGGCAATGTCAGTCAACAACATACTGAAAGGTCATACTGGGTATGCTCACACACTGAAACACATGAAGGCCATGTCATCAAACACCAGTGGACCAGACATATCTGTCAGTTGCAGTTCTTAGTGTAGACACATGTGAGTATGCACCACTCCTGCCTTGCACACACAGTGGATAGGAATACAGACATATATGTAAGGACAACACACTATAATAAGCCAAAGGTGGACAGACATAGATTTGTGGAAGAGGGTGACCATGACAAGGAGCCATTTGGGCCTGTCCCACCAAGCACACAGCCAAAGGGCCCCAAACACATGAGGTGCAGGTGGCTCACTGCAGATACTAGCCACCAGTATCTGTCAGTATGACAGAGTGTTGCACGTGCCAGCTGTGCAACATGACTGTACAAGGAAGTAGTCACCTAGTAGTTGTATACATGTACCTGTGGCATATGACCCAGTGTCTGCCCACATGCGGCATGTCAACCCCTACATGAATGGGCTATGGCCCATGCACACACTGCCCTCCCCATAGCAGTAAACTTTGGCAGAGCTGTAGCTCAGTAATCCCCATGGTGTGTCTCATAACTGTATACTGCTGTAATAACTATTAGGTTGTAGTTCCAACCCCAGACTTGGCAACTGTGTGTGTTTGTAAGCGTGTAGAGAGAAATGCTTTTTAGGCCACTCATTCCCTGTACAATTCATATACTCAACTTTGGCAAGGCTGCTCACCTAGAAATACACCTCTGTGGAAACAATAGCCCAGTAATCTTCTTAGCACGTCCTGTAACTGCATACTGCTGTAGTGTAATAAGGTAGTTAGGTAGGTATTCTAACCCCAGATCTGGCAAGTGTGTGTCTGACTGAGTAGAGAGCAATGCTTTTTAGGCCAGTCACACCCCGTACAATTCATATACTCAACTCTGGCAAGGCTGCTGATGTCACTCACCTAGAAATGCACCTCTGGGAAAATCATAGCCCAGTAATCTCTGTAGCATGTCCTGTAAATGCATACTGCTGTAGTCTGATTTAGAAATGTGGTAAGGTTCCATCACCACCCATGGCAGTTCTGGATGTTTTGATGTGTTTCAATGTCTGTGTATGGAGCAATACATCACAGGCTACTCGCTCACAGTACATTTCAAATGCCCTTCTTTGCCAAGCCTGATTATGTCATTTATTGTGAAATACAACTTTGGGGAGAAAATTCTTCAGTAATTCATGTGGTGCGACCTATAACTGCTCCATGCTGTAGTATGATATAGGCCTTGGTCAGAGGTTCTATACCCACACATGCCAGTTGTGGATGCTCTGTGTGTATTTCACTGTCTGTGCAGGGAGCAAATGCATTTTAGGCTAGTCACTTGCAGTACAGTGGAAATGCCTTACTTTGGTAATCCTGCTGATGTCAGTTATTGTGAAATACACCTTTGGGGGAAAAAGTACTGCAGTAATGTCTGTGGCCTGTACTATAACTGTGTAGTGCTGTAGTGTAATAAACTAGTTAGGTAGTAGTTCTGCACCAAAACATAATGTGTGTGTGTGTGTGTGTGTAACTCGTATCCTGTGCAGAGGTGAGTGTGGGCAATGTGGAGGTGGTTTTGCTTATTAATTTTATGGTGGCCCTACTATATATCACAATGTCAACCATACAGGGATAACAGATGTAAATTAGCTGGGAGGCTGGGGTGCAAAGCCATAACCATACTTGTGACATCAAGGCCAGCAAATCCAAATTAGCAACCCCACTATCACCCAGAGCACACATTCAACCCATGTGTCATACACACATACATGCCTAGGCAACAGCCAATATGTGGATAGTACACTGCATATTGACCACTGATAGTAACTATGCAGTGATAGCGGTGATCTACAGAGGGCATGTCACCCTGCCCATCTGTCCAATATGTACGTACATACAGACAGCGCACCTCCACCATGTTCCTCAATGTCATCCCGCACCCCCTGTGGTGCCTTCACATGTGCCTCACAACAGACATACCATGCCTGACAACATGCCCTGTATGGACCGATGACACTTACATCAAGGAATGCTGTTGGCATGCTATCAATGAAGGTGAAGGGTAAACCTGATTCCCATTACCAGTTCTTGCCACAGGTGGGCAAGACTGGCACCTCTGATGATAATCTGTGTTCTCAACATGGGCCAGACACCCCAGCTACAGTTCCACATGTCACTGTACATGCATGTGGGAGGTGTGCACATTGCAGACACCATCCATGTCATGGACTAAGGAACACATACATTGCATGTGGTGCACAGCATTGGCCATACACAATAGTCATCCAGGTGACTGGATGGGGGATGCAATACCCACCTGTGAGGGCAAATGCAGTAACTACAGGCCTGAGCCACAATGCAGATCATTGTCATGTGGCCTGATGCCAAGGTATACCCATCGCCTACCCTTGTACAGCCTGCTGGCACAGTTGACCACCACACACATGTGTAGACATGTAACAATGCATGTCAGAACTGGCAGCCTGTGTGTTTGTGTGTGTGTGTGTGTGTGTGTGTGTGTGTGTGTGTGTGTGTGTGTTGTATGGTGCGTATGTCCACATCCACACTCAATACAACCCCCCAGGGCATACTGAAGGATACTGTCTGATGTTAGACATCTTTTCATACTCTTTATCCCTACTGCCTCCGTATGACCACATGGTGCATGTGATACCTGCACATTGATGTGTTGTGGCAATCCCACTAGTGATGAGTTGCACTCCTGGCCCTGCCAAGTGTATCAATGTGCGTGCGTCCCTGTGTGAGTTTGCCTGTGTTGAGACTGGCATCTGTTCATGCAGCCAGGCACGTGTACGACACCTACTGTATAGCTACTGTATCCCTGTTGCAGATGTCACTCACCCTCACATATATGTTCTGAGTGCTCCACATCAGGTAACCCATGTGGTGCATCCAATAACTGCACCGAACTGGGATAGCACTACATAGTTGTTAGGGTTTTACAACCTTTGCTGGTAGGTGTGTGACACAAACATGCTTCAGTTGTACTCTCCCACCCCTCCCTGACATATATCTACTTCTGTATGCCTCCTCCACTCCCTCTCTGGTGGATAGGGAGACCCACACCTTCCTTGCTTAGAAAGCAGCATGTGTATTTTCCATGATGCTCATGATAAGCTGATGGCCTCTGCACGAATCGCAGACCTCCCCTAGCTGACTGCATGTGGAGCAGCTGTGGTAACAATCACATAGCCAGTTGCATAGAAACACACTCCAATACCTAGGAACATCATGGTGGTGTAGGCCCTTTGCCGTCACTGTGAGCAAGAACTAGATCTGATGTTTGGCAAATAGCATCTCAGATGTTTTGGGGATTACCTCTAACAACATACACTGTGGAAAGAGGGCAACAAACAGGAGGGGGATGTGCCTGACCTGACTACAGACTGTAAGTGCTGCTCTACTACATTCGGAGTAATGTTGGTTTAACAGTGTTTGTATGGATATGCCTATCATACATGTCTCAATACCTCCCATGTCAGTTCCATGTATATGAGGAATCCCCATCTGCATGGTCATCTGCAGACTGGCCAGTGTTGTGCCTGTGATTTCACGTGTTAGCCACAGTGCATCGGTCTGTGAAATGTAGAAGGTAGTGTGAGGATTGCAGTCTGTAGATGGTGATGCCTGTGACGGTTACTTACTTCATATCCCTCATAGGACATATGTTGCAACAAACCCCATTACAATGGAAAATATATGAGGTTATCACAGCAACATGTCTATACTGGCCCTGTGTATGTGCTGTCAGCCACACCTCTGTCAACCTTTGTACATATGGTGTGCATGAAGTGGTGCATATGTGCTGTACACCGTAAATACTGTCATCATATCTGATAGCAAGCCAGTGATATATCAGATTGCTACACGTCATGTACAGTACGGGTTATATTTCATGACATAAGCTGGACATTCTTTGGATGTTTGTACAGTACTGAGGTCTGTGTAGTGATGGTGAATGTCAGCCTGTGTACAGACTGTGGTAGATGTCATTGTTCTATCTCCCCTTCTATCAGATGCTACATGCTGCTCTACTGTATGGTACCCTTTTTCCGTATATGTTTGTAGGGCCATACACACACATGTCCCATACCACAGACAGCCATCAGACCAAACTGTGTAGCAGGCCAGTATATGTAGGGTTATTCTGTGAGTGGCACATATGAGGATGGTGTAGAACAGATAGTCCATATACTGTAATATTATGCTAGCTTACCATATGTGGCTGTGGCTGTGTTTACATTGGTTGTGGTTTTGTACTGTCATACAGGTGTATCTTACCCTGTGCTGTGACATGGCTGTTGAGCCTGCTATATATGCAGGTACATGTGCATTCCCCCATACGAAATGCACAGTGCATTGTTGCATGCCTAGCAGCTTAGTGTACTTAACCAGTGGGATGTTATGTGCAGATACTTGCCAGATGTACTGCTGCTGGGCCTCCTTTAAATGTCATGTATGTCAGACAGAGCAGTGGGATGCTGTACAGATATATATCAATATCTAGTGGGTAGTATGTGTCCATGGCACCCTTGTACCAGCAGTCATTATGTGTAAGGCCAGACAGGAGTGTGTGAATCCAACACCTATGGTGGCCAATGTATACCAGTCTTTACGTGTTATACACATCTACATGGCTGTCTACATCCATATTGTCACACCTGGTACACATGTGGTGTACTAAGGGATTATGTGTATTCCTCTGGACTGTACAGGGTGTGTCTGAAGTTCCACATATAGTGGCCAATATCTCTGCTGCACTCCACAGGGGCATTACATGCTAGCGGCGATACTTTACAATGATTTCCTTAGGATGTCTGTCAGTAGCCAATGGCACACATGTTATAAGCATATGTCAGCATCCACACACACCATGTCTGTGAAGACAATCCCAATGACAGTAGCAACTGTCTAGTAATATACCTGCTATAAATGCCTATCATCCCCTTGCACTACGACTCTGGGACTGTAGGGGCTGGGGTATGGCTACACTCCATGTCCAGGACATATGGTAGAAATATATGTACATATACTTATCCAGATAGCCATATATATATATATATATATATATATATATATATATATATATATATATATATATATAATTACACATGTGTACTACATTCAATTACCACTGTCATAGCAACCACCCACTATAAATCCCTACAGCATGTGGACGTGATCCCTTTACATTTCCTGTGTGATGGACATCCTTGCTGTGTGTGGGCATCAGTGATACAGACAGCAGGTAGCAATACCTCTAACAGGAGAACCTGCACACTCAGAGTGGCCACATATTTGTAGGACGATCAGGAATTACAGACACACTGTGTGTAGAGTTGTGTCATGCTTTGCATAGTACTGGTGTTACAGTGTGTGTGTGTGTGTGTGTGTGTGTGTGTGTGTGTGTGTGTGTGTGTGTGTGTGTGTGTGTGTGTCTGTGTGTGTGTGTGTGTGTGTGTGTGTGTGTGTGTGTGTGTGTGTGTGTGTGTGTGTGTGTGTGTGTGTGTGTGTGTGTGTGTACATACTAGTGTACATTGGAATGTAGTCTGTCTGCATAGCTCACTGCTGTGGGCCTAACCTCTTGCTGGACAGAGGTATGCCTAGCATGTATTGTCCATCCACCACACAGGTCCTGTGTCAGATATTACACTGGCAGTGTGTGTGTGTTGCATGCAATCAGTACATGGTTGCATCCATGTCTATTTCTAGCCTAAATTCCCTGACTAAGGGTATGTTGCAGACTATTCTGTAACATCAGCACCTTGCTTAGTGTATGGCAACTGTGTTTCACATATGTGCCTGTGTTCCAGCCTTTGTCCTCCATCTACATACCAAGCTCTGCACATATGTCATGTGTTGGGGGTTGTTCTGTAGTGGGCTGTGAGTATATCAGACTGCCATTGCTGTCATTAGTCCACTGCTGTTGTATCCCCCACACATACAGTAGGGCTGGGGCTATATATGTGTGGGCATCACCTATACAACACATGTGTGCCCTTATGCACTGCAGAGGCCAGTGTATGTAACAGTGGTATATGGGAATGTATTATTGAGTCTAGGTGGGGAGCACCATAAATGACCTAGGCTGTTACAAAATGTGGTGGTATCAGGGGTGAGCTGTCACAAGGTATCTGTATGTACAGTACTGTATACTCCACCTATATTGACATTACTTACATTACTTGGGGTACTGCAGGCCTACTGCCTCCTGCCATACAGACTGCTCTGTGCGTTATGTCTTGTTATGTACTGAGTACAAAACATTTGATCACAAAACGTATTTACCTGCTACAGAGTTTCTACAGAGTGTAGATAGATGCTGCTGAACTACACACCTGCAGAACATACTGTTGATTGCGTGGTACCCTGTGGCCCAGTCTGTCTGCAGTATTGTACATTCTGAAGTCCTTGGCAGCAACAGTTGTGAATCTTTCCAGACTACTGTATTAATGTAACTGTTTCACAGTTGCAGTACTCCGTTTATATGGTTGTCAGTATCTGAACAGCTATATGACATTGCATATAGAACTGTTATAGTACACAATCAAAGGATTCCCATTTCCTATGACCTTTCTATGGGTATAAGTTGCAGGCAACGATTGACATTAGTATGTGTCACCCATACAGTGTCCAGTTGTTCAGGTATTAACTGTAGGCATAGTGTCTGTTCCTTATTGTGTGCACCTCCTACATATGTATCTTACTGTACATATATTTGCATGTGTATGTGTAGTCACATGTATATATATATATATATATATATATATATATATATATATATATATATGTGTGCATCTGTATCTGCATATCTGTGTCTGTGAATCTGTATCCTGGGGATGTTGATGGCTTCCACATATTACATGTCCTATCTATGGGAGGCAGACTATACTTGGTAGTGTATTGCAGGGTGCATGTGTTTGGCTGTGGGGGGATGCCTATTTGTACAAGACGTATAGTGTGTTGGGCCTCTCAACCTATTAACAGTGCATGTGGGCATAGGTGAATTTGTTAATCTGCAATTGCTATCTACACATGTATGGCCAGATATACCTATATAGATATATTTATCTACTGACAGATATATAACTATATGTGCAGAGATAGTGATATATACGTATATAGAGTTAGTAAAACAACATATATATATATATATATATATATATATATATATATATATATATATATATATATATATATATATATATATATATATGTGCACATATATATCTCCGTACTTACAGGTAGCTGACTTTAGGACCCTGTAAACTCCTGACCGGTGTATCCCCGCTCCGCTCCCCACCCTGCCCCCTTATCCCACCCGCCCCCACTATATCCACATTTATTAGGTTCTAAGTCCCACCCCTCTTAATCTCTGAACCAATCATAGCCCCCCTGCAGTTAATATACCTCCTCCCATATTTCCAACTAATCACCAATTAACTAGCTGGCCCTCATAACCCCTCACATAATATTAGCCATCCTTCTCTACTAATTGGGCAAAATAATGAAGTCTATCATCCCAACTCTACTTCTTCTCCTACTGATTCCTTATCTCTCATCATGGTATGAAAACCAAACACTATTGGGTATTCACTTCCCAAATTGTCACACCTGCTCTCATCAAACTCCTCCTTTCAATCTGATCTCACCTGTAAACTGTACCACTACAACATCAAGCTCCAATAGTGTGTATCTCACTCAGCACTACCTTAAAGTAACCACTACAAAATCTGGCCTGAAGATACCAAGTAAACTTCTACGACTCTTTGACCATCTGAAAGCAAGTATTACCAAAGATGGTGATATTCACCCCAACCCAGGCCCATCCATTGATTCAGACTCTGTCACCCCTATCTTAACTCATAGATCCTCTAGCTCCCTCCTCATCTTCCATCTTAATCTAAGAAGTATAAATAACAAGATACATAATCTACATGATAGCCACTCACCACCCAGACATCATGTGTCTATCAGAAACATGGCTCAAACCATCCACTAAGGATGAAGAAATTCTTCCACCTGGATACAACATACTCAGGGTTGATAGGATAAAAAAAAAGGTGATGGAATAGCAGTAATGTTTAGAAATACCCTGAACATCATTATGAATCCTACACAACCCCCCAAGGTCTCTAATATGGAACTAATTGTCCTAAAAATATGCCTAAACAACCAAAAGAGTATCAGTCTTATTGTAGTCTACATCCCACCAGGGAAAAACTTAGAAACTGTGGAGCAAACCCTAAGCTGGCTTACCTCAAACTACCCTCAAGAAACAATTGTGCTAGGGGACTTCAACCTTGACTGGTCACAGTACTCTGACCAGATGAATCCCCTGCCCATTAACCTATATGGCTTCTCCCAAAATATAAAATCTCCCACAAGAATAGGTAATTCTCAACAAAACAAAGCATTATTGACTGGATTCTCACCAATAAAGACACACCTAACTATACCACAGGGACCCTCCCCAATGACCTTAGTGACCACCTTATCACCTTCATCACAAAACATAAACTGACGAGCACAAACCTTCCCATCTATAAGCTAGTTAGAAACAAGAAGAAATTTGTTCTTGAACAATTTCTAGCAGAACTTAAATCCTGTAACTGGTCCATGCTAAAAACACTCCCCATTGACGAGAGTGTTACATACTTTAATGACACCTTCCTCAAAATACTGGACTCTCATGCACCTAACCGATCCATCAGTGCCAAAATAAGGATTGCACCTTGGCTAACTAAAGATACCAAAACTAAAATTAAGCTTAGAGACCAGGCCTGGGCAAAGTGGCGTACCACCAAAGAACCCCGAGATCACATCAAATTTCAGCAGCTTAGAAACTCAACAAAAGCAGATACTACCCGAGATAAAAATAATTATTTCCATCATCTTCAGGACAAGCACCAAAATAATCCAAAGAAGTTTTGGGCAGGTTTTAATAACCTCCTTTATTCTGGGAAATCAACTACCCCCACCCCGGAAAAACTTATAGGTAAAGATCCTGAAGTAATAGCTAACTCCTTTAACTCTTTCTTCACTGAGACCGTTCAGGCACTAGCCAGTCAGTTACCTACTTCTTCTACCTCCTTAACCAGTCCTACTGGAAGAAATCTACCCGCCTTTGGTCTTCAACCAATATCCACCTCCTATATTAGAACTCTATTAAAGAAACTCAAACCATCCTCCCTATCGGCTGATCGTCTCCCAGCCGAATATCTACAACTAGCATCTGACATAATTGCCTATCCCATCTCAATCCTGATAAATAGAACTATCACTGAGGCCACCATCCCTTCAATCTGGAAAATATCATACGTCATACCACTTCACAAGGGAGGCGTCTCTACGGAAACATCGAACTATAGACCTATAGCAATATTGTCGCCTATAGCAAAAATTATGGAAAGGTGTTCTCACAAGCAACTCCTACACTACCTTACCCTAAATAATCTTCTGTCAAAAACTCAACATGGGTTTTGCCCTCATCATAGTACTACCACTGCCCTCCTTTCCTTTGTTGATTCAGTTAACAACAATCGGAACAACAAATTAATCACTTCTGCTCTCTTTCTTGACTTGTCAAAAGCCTTTGACATGGTCAATCACCAACTATTGCTCCACACCCTTAAAACCCTTCACCTCAATAACCTAGCCCTATGTTGGTTTAATGCTTACCTTTCTGGTACACAACAAGCAGTCCAGTGGCAAAGCACACTATCTCACTTGCTACCAAATACCATTGGAGTTCCCCAATGCTCTATACTTGGTCCCCTTCTCTTCTCTGTATTCATAAATGACCTACACTCAGTCATCCCCAAAGCCACCTGCATTCAATATGCAGATGACTCCACCCTGATCTGTTCTGATGTCTCTCTCCATAATCTCCAAGTAGTCACCCAACACTGTTTTGCTGCAGTTGAAAAATGGTTCTCTGAACGGAAACTCATTTTAAATCCCATAAAAACTAAGCTACTTCTTATCTTCCCCACTTCTGGAACCCCCTTAGGCCTATATCCACCACATTCTAATAATATGATCTTTCATGTTCAATCCATCAATGGTACCATCATTGAGCCTGTCACCAACACCAAACTACTAGGTGTTACTATTGACCACAAGCTCAAATTTGATGTTCACATTAGTCAAACTATTAAAACAGTAAACAAGAAACTAGGTTCCTTGTACAGAATCAAGAACTTTCTTACTCCGTATACCAAACTAACTATTGCACGGTCACATCTTCTCTCCACCCTACTGTATGCCTCCCCTGTCCTATCCTTCCTCAATAAAAATGAGCTCAACAAACTCTCAGTTGTCTATAACCATATCGCTAGATTTGTCACTGGCTCACCTTACCGTACTCATCACTGCCACAACCTAAAGAAACTTGAATGGTTAGAATTAACTAACCTTCTTAAATTCAACCAACTTACAGAAACATTTAAAATAATTAAGGAACCAGAAAAAAAACCCTCTCTGAACAAACTCCTGACCCCCTACTCCAACCTAAACTGCCTCCGATCTTCTAATAGTGTCCTGGTACAAACTGTGAAATCAAATAACTCAGGAGGTGATGCAATCTATGCAAATTCTATTGGAAGGCTCTGGAATTCCCTTCTTAATAACCTAAGACTGACAACTTCCCTCAGCCAGTTTAAAACTAGTCTCAAGTCTCTACTTAAGTCCCACTGGCTATGCCCTTGTGACAATCCTGGCTGACCATATAACTGCCTACCACTCACACACAATTATCTAATGGACTCTCCACCTTAAATCTCTCTAGATCCCTTTAAACCTATTCTCCAAACACGTTTGTCCCTCATAGACTGCCCCCCCCCGTATAACCATAGAATTGACCTGTGAATGATCATATATCCTTCTCCCTGGTGATCTTAAGCTCAAACCTCATTACTTATTACCTACCTGTATATCTGGGTATTTACTCATCATGTATTTGTGGTATTGAATAGAGTGTATTTGTAAATAAGTATCTCTGAACTCTGTATACTATTATTGCTGCTTATGTTGTTTTATGTAGTGTTATTGTTTCTTTTCATATGTGGAGCTTTTCTCCCCAGGTCTCTGCTGAAAAGGGATATGTATCCAGTCGGACTAACCCGGTAAACAAATGTAAAATAAAATAAAATAAACAAAATAAAAAATATATATATATATATATATATATATATATATATATATATATATATACATATGTGTATATCTATACATATATGGATATGTTGTATCTGCTAAGGTTGCAATATGCAGACATCTAGATGTTGGTATACATTCTCTGTACTGTTGCATGACAGGACTGGCTGATATGTTTCTGAAACATTGAATATCTGTGTATCTGTCATGGCTTAGTGGAACATCACTTTGTCTAGGTTCATAGGTTCATAGGTAGGTACTAGGCTCTGGGCCTTGGGGCCTATACAAGCCCAGCCATAAAGGTACCCTGGCTTTTGCCACCCAAGAAAATTATTTTCTTGTGCCACTGTCGAGCAGAGCCACAGAGGTAATCCCTGGGGTGAATTTGCTATTTCTCATCCAATCATCGAGATTTTTCTTGAAGAGTGCTAATGAGATTTGTTTGATATAGATAGGTAGTTTATTCCAGAGTATGGGAAGTCTCTGGGACAGGAATCTATCCCTCTGGCATGTTCTGTTTATTGTGGTGACAAGGTTTAGGTTCCTAGAGTGTGTAGCTAGGAGGGATTGAGATTTCTTTAAATGGAGCATGTCCAACAGCTCTGGGTTTGACATAGCTTTGTATGTTAGGCACGGATCACCTCTGAGTAGGCGATATGCGACAGAGTAAAGTTGGAGTTTTTTGAGACTGTCTGCATAGGGCATCTGTTTGAGGCCAGTAATCCTATTTGTGAGGTATGTTTGGGGCCTTTCGAGTTTTTGTAGATGTCTTGTGAGGTGCATACCAAAAAGGGACGTTGTACTCTATAATGGGTCTAATGAATGATGAGTAGAAGGGAACAATGACCTCTTTTTTTCTGGATGAGAAATCTTTTGTGATGAGGTGTGCCATGTAGAAGGATTTCCTGACTACTGTGGCAATCTGATTATCAAAGGAGAGACTACTGTCCTCTTGTATCCCAAGGTTTGTTATCACACTTTCGGTGTTAAGTATACTACCGCCTATGTTGTAGTTCATGTGTACAGAGTTTTACCAAAGGGGATGACAATGCACTTTTTGGCATTGAGCTTGAGGCCATGGCTTTGACACCAGGCATCTGTCTCAGTGAGGCCCTTTTGTAGGATGTCCACATCATTAGGAGTTTCAATTATGGCTCCTAATTTGCAGTCATCTGTGAACTTCATTAGCCAAAGACCTTCTGTGCTAGCCTGCACTTCAGAGAAGTAGATACCAAACAGGGGAGGACCCAGGACTGAACCCTGTGGTACTCCACTTGTCACTGGTCTGAAGTCAGATTTGGAGTCTGCTACTTTCACAATGTGGGTTCTGTTAGTGAGCCAGTTGGCAAACCATCTTGTGACATAGGGATTTATACCTTGTTTAGTGAGTTTATCTATAATTCCAGAGTGAGGGATAGTGTTGAAAGCCTTGGCAAGATCTAGATAGGCTGGGTGAACCATCTTGCCCTTGTCTACGGCTTTGGTGACTGCTTCAAAGAAGTCTATCCGGTTTAGGAGACATGAGCTGCCTTTTACTAACCCAAACTGAGTGAGGTCCAGAGTTTAGAGATTACCAATGTCTTTGTTTATAAGTTCCATGGTGATACACTCCATGGACTTGCAGACCAGGCTCATCGGGCTAATGAGGAGGTAGTTCCTGTGGTGCATGGTAGATCCCTCCTTGTGGAGTAGGATAACCGTCACTGTGCATCATTCAGCAGGCACAAAGCCTGAGTTGAGGCTATGATTGAACATGGTACTTAGGTGGGGTGCCAGTTTATTCTTTAGTTCATGAAGAACGCAGCCTAGGATATTTTCTGGTCCCATGTATGCTGTGTTCTAGACTTTGTAGAGTGTGGTTTTTACCTGTGCAACCATGATTACAGGAACTTTGCATTTTTCCGGTATAGAGATGAGTTCTTTAGGGGGTGAGAGTGGGGTAAAGTTAGCACTGAACCTATCTACCAGGATGTTGGCAATATCAGTTGGGTATTCATATTTAGTGAAAAAACACTGGCAACTAAATAACACAGTCCAGATGGATGTACACCGGAACACACACAACACACTTGTACACCAGGATAAGATAAATGTATTTAATAAATCCACACAAAATATAAAATACAGGTTAAGCGCTTTCAACTGTGATACACAGTCTTCCTCAGAACAATATATTGAAACAAGATGATCCAATTTATATCCTACTAAATAGAATAATAGGATAATATGATGACATAACTACCTTTTAAAGACATATTAATCTAATGTGCAGTCTGTGTGTTTGTTAATACTGCATATTGCAATAAGTAGATAGTCAAAGCACTTGACATGTACATAAAAGGAAAATATAGTAATACAAATGTCATACAGAAAAAAAAAACATATCCTACTAAAAAAAAATACATGTATAAGTTGTGAATTAAAAGCATTAACCTACAAAATATATGTTTCTGTGTCAGAACAAAGTCATTCAGAATACAATAAAATTAATGAATGATAAATACAGTAGTTAAAATACTAAACATCCAGTGCAAATGCAGTTGAATGTAATTGCACATACATAACATAAAACATAAATATATAAATAAAGTATATAATAAAGTGTCAATGTCCTGAACACATTAAAAAGGTTTAATGCTAATGAAATCATTCAAACCCGGTTTGAGTTGAATCAATCTCTCATCTACTTTCTTTTTAAGGCTAATTCCATTTTCCAATTTCCACCAATAGGTACCATTGATGCCATCCAGCCTAAAACCCTTGTCCTGGTTAATATATCTACATTATTTGCACCTACCTCACTTTGTTGTTCCTCTATTGTCTTCTCTACGAACATTGCCCTGTTATTACTAGCCCTTTCCAACAAATTTTTAGCTGTCTTGTAAACATATTGGGACTAAAATCTCATCTCATATCAGTGCTGCCACCAACCAATCCAAAAATCTGACAGAAATATCAGTATAATATGTGTGAAAGGTGTGTACATAAGGACACATACTCTCTCCTAGATTCATTCAAATCCCCATTGGCTTGAAGACTCTAGAAATAAAGACTCTAGAAATAAAGTTGCCAGTATTCATATTTAGTGCCATTGTGCTGTAACTCAGAGCAGATCTTGGTGTTGCCATTGAGATTTTTGACATAGCTATAGAATGCTTTGTGGCGATCTTTAGAAACAGTGGCAATTTCATTTTCATAACTAGCTTTGGAGGATTTTATCAGGGATAGCAGCTTCTTACTGAGGCTGACCAGGAAGATCCTCCACTCATGGGATTTTACTCTCTTTTGCAACAGTTTCTTCCTTCTGTTGTACAGTTTGATTATGGCAGGGGACCACCAGATTGGCTTCCTTTTTTTGCAGGATAGCATCTTGGTTCTGTTTGGGATAGCATGATCCATGCACTCATGTACGTGTTTATAAAGTGCAATTGTGTAGGATTCAGTAGTCGTAACTGTATTGCCCATCTGCATGGGTGTCATGAAGTTCACCGCTTCTGTCTTAAGAAGCATGAAGATGGCTTTGGAGAAATTATTTACCACGGTTTCCTTAATGAGTGGTGGGGGCAGGATGTGGATATCTAGGGTAATTAGCTTATGGTCAGATTGGACCAATGAGATGTTGACTTCAGGTATGGGACTCATGTTGGTAATGACTAGATCTACTATATTGTTGCCCCTGGTGCGGGTTTAGTTAATGGTGGGGTAGTTGAAATCACCCATTATTAGGGTGTTTGGTTGAACCCTAATATTTTCCAGTACATCATGAAAAGAGGAGTGGGAATCCTGGGGCATGTTGGGTGATCTGTAGCAAGCTACAATTTGGATTGCAGTTTTGCCCAGAGTTAGTTGCACTTGGATAACCTCATCTGCATTATGCTGTGCAACTAGCCTGAAGGTGTGGATATCCTTAATGAATATGGACACACCTCCGCCTTTGGTGTTCCGGTCCAGGTTACATGGCCAAAAAGTGTGGTATGAGTTATACTGCATGAACCAAAAAGAAAAGATAAAACTGAAGACCACAGACGAAGAATCCGCTTAAAACACTAGTTTATTGCACCTCTAGCATTTCAGCAACTGCCTTCAAGGAGTATAAAAATGAGTTATAGCCTGGTAGTGCAGCGGTGCTCTCTGGAGCCTTGAACCCGGTCTCAGTCATTGCACAGATATCAATGTTCTCCATTTTAAGGAGTCCCTCGAGTGAGTGCATTTTGAGATTTAGACTTCTAGCATTGAGTAGCATCACCCTCAGTTTTTGCTTGCCTGTTCCTGTTATGGTGGTGAATTTGTCATTTTAACCTTCCCTAAAAAATGCACTATAGGGGCGCCAAGAACCTTAGCCAGTATCCAGAATCCCAGGGGTGACAGGTGTAGGCCATCTCTGTTAAAGTATCATGGTCTGTCGACCATGTCATCCCAGGCAGACAGATACTGGATCCCTTTAGAATGGCACCAGAAGCTTAGCCAATTGTTGAAGTCAATTATTTTCTCCTTGTACTGCTGCATCATTCTAGGTGATGGCAGAATGCTACTCAAGGCTAGGGTCATACCTGCCTGGGCTACAAGATCGGAGAGCTCTTCCATGTCTCTTTTCATGTAGTCCAGGGAGGTACGTTTCAGGTCATTCACACCAACATGGACAATGACAGAGTCATATTTGTACTTGTTGTGGGGTGACCTGAGTGCATGGGTTATGTGGCTGATAATGGCACCCAACAGGCAGCGGACAGTAACCTTCTCCTTGTTTAGCTTGGTGAGTGGGACATCAGTCTGCCTGACTATAGAGTCACCTATGACTAATGTGTTGGATATGTTGTTTTGCCTTATTGGCTGTGGTTGAGTGGCACACTGACTCTGCGGGCTATGTGTCATTTGGGTTGTGTTGCAGGGTGGAGGATGCTTGCATTTCTGCTTTGGAGGTCTCTGTTGCTTGAGCAGATTATTATTGAGAGCCTCTGTGAATGTTTTTATGTTTCTATGTGTGGATTTTGGTGGTGTAGATTTAGTGAGACTATGTGATGAGTGTGGTGTGGTGCAAGTCTTTACCTTCTCCTCTTGATTGTCAAGTTCAGTCTTGATTGGAGAGAGCTTTACTTCCAGTTTGGCTAGATAAGTGCATCTCTCACAGGTTGTAGTGTTGAGTGGTAGGAGGAGAGGGTTGTCTGTGTATATGAGACAATTTCTACATTGCACCAAGATGCCCAGATTCATCAGATAGACAGGAGAGAACACTGGGAGCTGACCCTTGGACATTTCTGAATAAAAAAAATATTTTCCTCTAGATAAGTGCGGAAAGTGAATACAAGAGCTGCTTTTCTCTAAGCAAATGAGGAAAGTAAGTACCAAAACTGTTTTCCTCTAGGTAATGAAGAAGGTTGAGTGCTTTAGTAACTAGTAGGTTATTTAGTGCTTACAAAATCTGAACAAGTGCTGATCACGAATAAGCAAATTCAAGTGCTAAAACTAAGAATCTGTATCTGGACTAAACTAGTTACAAGAAAGGGGGGAAACAAGTGCAAATGTGGGCTTTTAAATCAGAAAGTTGTGAGAGATGGAAAAACTGCCCAAACGGCCAATAACTACAATTTCTGAGCAAGAACCACTCTTTATGTGGTAGATAGGTTACCTAGTGCTTACCACTCCCACTGATAAGCCAGAAGGCTTCCCTACAACACAGAAAACTTAGGGGGTTCAGAAGCTTACATACAGTCCTGGATACAGCAGATCTGAATCAGTTAGAGGAAGGGTATATATATATATATATATATATATATATATATATATATATATATATATATATATACAGAAATGTAGCTAAAACAGCAGTAAAAACAATTCAAATGCAATGTAAGCTAGCACACTTGAGTATGTAGCAATGTTAGAACAAAAAGTTTAAAAATGCAATTAAATTAAAAATGACTAAAAACAAATGCAGAAGTAGTCTATTAGGTAGAATGAGGTAAAGAGATGGCACTAGGGGAGTGCCCCAGATTAAATCTACAGTGGGGGCAGGCAACTGCAAAATCCTCCAAATTTAAACAACACAGGAATAGGGAGGGTGGGTATGGGAAAACCAACACCTTCAGCAGAGATCTGAAAAACTGTACAGTGAAGCAAAAATAACAGTGCACAACTCTGAAGTCAGCCAGTAATGATATAAAATTAGTCAAATAACAATTACTAGTACACAACTATAAAGTGCCAGAAAATATACTCAGCTCTGTATATCTCCAGACAGTTTGAAAAGTACTATGTCAGTGCACAGGAAAGCTCCAGCAATGATAGGGTGTGCAGGGTCCTTGGTTTGAGCCTTGCATGAGCTATTTATTTTGTTGCTGGGCAGAACACAGCCCGTTGGATACAAAATGATTAAGGCACTTTAAAGCAGTTGAAACAGGTGTGTGCGGGTTTGCACGGAGCTAAGCACTGCCTACGCAGGTTAAGCAATTTAGAAGCTAACTGAGAGTATGAAAACGTAACCAGAGGTTAGCACTGCTTACCGTCGTGCAAACCCACACAAATCCACTTACAACTGCTTTAAAGTGCCTTAATCAGTCTGTATCCAACAGGCTATTTTCTGCCCAGCAATGAAATAAAGAGCTCCTGCAAGGCTCAAACCTATGACCCTGCACCCCATACACACAGTGATTTGCCACTTAGCCATGGCAGATATGCATAATCATGATGTTTTCACATACATATCATTCAGCCCAGGTATAAAACACTACAGGGAATGTATTCCACCATATTGATGTATTCTTGTGAGTGTGTGTGTGTGTGTGTGTGTGTGTGCGTGTGTGTGTGTGTGTGTGTATATATATATATATATATATATATATATATATATATATATACATATAATAATCTTTAAATGGATATAATATATCTATTTATGTAGATATAGGTATAGAAATATATATATATATATATATATATATATATATGCATATATACATAGATACGCATACATCCATAGATATATATGTATACATCCACATGTCCACATATATACACCACTAGGAATGCATATCTGTCAGCAAATATATGACTCACCTTTCAAAGGGAGAAATCCATGTGTCCGAAAGCTGGAAGGCCAAAGTTATGTTCTCAACATTGCACAATTTTGCAATACATACATCAAATGTGCAATGAGTGAATTTCAATATGCATTCGCTCTTTGCAGATTAGGCAATTTGGGAGCAGATGGCACTATAGTGGGGATGGGGAATATTTTCCTATCTCCACTGTAGTGCAAACTAGGAGTTAGTATATCACAGCAGGGGGGTTTTGGGGGGCCCAGTCCCCTAGATGTGGGGTGCATGGGGGCAATGCCCCCCTGCATTATGATATGTATTCCAACTTGCAGTTCGAGAGTCAGTGAAGGTGCCTTTTGAACTGCTGTGTTTTGAACTAAGGTGCAGTAAGAAATGACAGGTCTGTCCTTTTGGTTTGCAGAAAGGGCCATTTGAAGAAATGATTGTCTCCCTTTCAAAGGTGAACACATATATATCAATATAGGTATATATGGACATACATCTGCAGATAGAACTGGGAACATAACCATAACATATATGTCCACATGCACCATTGATGGGTTTGAGAGACCCAAAACAACATACATCTGGCACGGATGGGTATTCCCCCCCCCCCAGCCAACCACGTCTGGCCTGCAATACAATACCAACCTTAGCAAATCGCATAAACAGGATCTTACACAACAAGGGCAGTACATGTTAACAGTACTCCACCCTACCTGTAGGATGTCAGATTGGCATTACTAACATAGCTTACAGTACAGTAAAGTGACATGTCATGCTTGGGGGAACCCCCTGGGCAGGTGCAGTAAATAGCTGGGATCCCTCATATGATCCAATAGGCCCACAACTGTCAATGGATTTACCAGTGTTGTCAAGGACTACCACAAATCCACCTTGTTAGATGGGAACTACCACCCAGTAGCCTGATAACCCTGGTCTGCAGGGACATGGAACATATCAACAATGAACCCATGGCCAGTGTCACTGGTAATCTTAACACACAGGACCCCACCAATGTTGGACTTGTCAAAGGCAGAGAATACAACCTGAACCTGATATACCTCTTTATCCAATCATGACAGTTGTTGATGAGAGTTAGGAGGTGCACAATGCCTATGTAGATCATAGCAGGCTTTTGTACATCATCCCACATGTAGGAATGTGTGTGGTTGTTAAGGGATCTTTCTCTATTCACAGAATATGTTTCCACCATGACTGCTTGGCAAATGCCAACATTCCACAGGTGCCATCCTATGGACATACAGTTCTTCACATGTCATAGATGTTTTAATGCCCTCCTTCACACTGTAGATGTGTGAAACACTACTGGGGTTCCTATAGCTCACTTGGTGTGGCTGTTGTGGACACATCTACCATTATTGCAGTTACTGCTGCATCTATCCCCCCCACATAGCTATCTGTAATACTGTACAGTGTAAGTAATCAGGTTGTTAGTTGTTGTTTACACCATTCACAGTAGTTGAGAGCCTAACACCCTCATAAAGGTAGAGCTATGCCACCAGCATTGGCACACACATGTTACTTAGATGAGGATTGCAGTAGATAGGGAGAGGGACATACGCCCTGCTGTTAGCATGTTCAATGTCATCCACATTGCAGACTGCATATATAGAAATGTGTGGTTGTGCCTATCCTGTCTTGGTGGGATTACATGTGCAACAGATGTGTTACCTGCATGGGGACATACCTCCATGTGTACATTCTTGTACCTGTACTGCATCCAAACCAAAGGCTCTGTGTGTAGTACCCAGCCATAGCATGTGTACCACCCACTACACTTACAGGTGTCCACTCTAGAAGGCCTTCTGACACCACTACATCCATCAGCCATGTGGCACATGGACAAACACAACACAATCAGAATAGATAATGGCGACAACAATACAACATTGTTAATTACAGCTATGATGCATCATGGCTGCACAGCTCCACCTTCCAAGATATTAGCATTTCACTTTACTGCTGACAACATGCTACACATCATTCCGTTGCTACACTGTTGTACAGTCACCCTGTGCATCAGCATAATGCTAGCCTGTCCCTGCATCGATGTTACAGATGTCAGGAAGTGGCGGAGGTATCATCATATGCTCAGGGTGTGTTGTTGGTTTGCCAGATGCATTGGCTGAGCCATACAATTGGCAATGTGTGTGTGTGTGTGTGTGTGTGTGTGTGTGTGTGTGTGTGTGTGTGTGTGTGTATGTGTGTGTGTGTGTGTGGTTGGGGGCTGAGTTATGGAGTGGGCCACTGAGTGTGTGGTGTGTGCAGGTGTGTGGTTTGCCCTTGATTTGTATTTTGTTGTGTGTGCATGCACACAGTTCCTCCATGTGGCATGTGTATACAGAGAATTGTGAGACAGCTGCAGACTGTACCTGGCAGGGTTTGCAGTTCACCATCTCCAGCCATGGACATGGGTCCTGTGCCTGGCAGGGGTGCTACAGGCAGAAACAGGTACAAAGAGTAGATTGTCCTTGAGTTTGAGTTTTTTCCCAGAAATCCGAATCCGGGTCCCTCCTGGGACTGGCCCAGGCCACATGCACACATGTCTGCTGTGACAGTGACAGACAGCACCCCCTCACAGTGCTGGGGCTGGTACTGCCACTACAGGAGCGGCTATAACTGGTGGGACATCCAAGGTGACATCCTGCTGCTGGTGTAGCCCAAACATCCCTCCTGCCTGTCCTGGCCATGATGACATTGTGATGGATGGAATCAATCTCCCCCCTACCTCTCCATGACCCTCGGCGTAATTATGGATGGCACCTGCTAGAGGTCATGGACGGATGTCAGTTACAGTGATGATCTCTCTCTCTTCACTCTTAGACTCTGCCTGGTGTACCGTTCCATTCTTGCCTATGCCTCCATGACAGCCTGGAACATGTGTGTGGTTGAAAAAGATCTGCCAGAGGCATGATGACCAGCAGTGCTCCGACGAGCACCCCTGAACATCTGCCTATGTGATACCCTGCCAGACATCTGACTATGGCTGCTGGTCCTGATACACGTGCTATAGATACTACACTGTCCTGACCAATGCCAACCATAGACTGTCCCTCAGCTAAGGCCAATGGTGGTGAGGTATGTGGAGGCAGTGTGATTGTGTGCGTGGATGGGGTGGATACGTGTGGGTTGTCAATTGTTGGCCCAGTGGCAGCCCCTGATGACCCTTCCTTTGCCTCAACACACTTATACTCACAGTCACTATCTGTATCAGTGACATCAGATTCCCTGCGGGGGGGGGCCCAGCCCCACCTCGCCACCTGTGAGGGGGAAAGAGGGAACAGACTGTAAGACCTGTACATCACCACTAAACAGTACATACACTCACACACACACACACACACACACACACACACACACACACACACACACACACACACACACACGTACAGACATGGCCACACACACAGACATACACACATGCAGTTGACATACATGGCAACCCATACACTCAACCAGACAGCTCCTGCACCCTATAACACACACAATAGCAGCTGATGGTGCAGTACAGTATCACACACAAACCTGTAATTACACATGTCAGCAAGCAGAACATGTGGCGCTCAACAGCATGCAGTGCCACTGTAGTCAATCCCCGTTACTAACATTATACATGCTTGTGATGCATGGCTTCTGTTAGTAGGTGATGGCCCTCCCACTGGAACTCATTGTACCCATGTCCACAGCATTGCTGTGCATCTGTTCAGCACCCTGGCATGTACTGTGCACCATATCTCACAGGTGTACATACCCTTGCAGGATGTGTATCTGTGTGTCAGTTGTGTTTCCACTGCTGCTCACAGCCTCTGTGTGTTTCTGGATCACATGTGGACAAATGTGTTTAGTGAATGCTTGATGTGTACTTACAGATGTCATCATTAGTGGTGCATTTATGAATGGTAGACTACTATTAGACTGACCACAGACACAATGTACTGTACCTATGGTGAGTGCAGAGACCATTATTGACCATGATTGAGCCCTGGCTGATGTTGTCTGTGGTACTGGTCTATTGTCCCTGGGGCCTACATAAGCCTAGCCACAGGGGTTCCCAGACATGCACCACCCACTAATGTTATTCCCCTGTGCCCCTGTCAGGCTGTGGCACAGACATACTACCCAGGGTGAATTCCCCATTTTCCATCTAATTGTCAAGTGTTTCTGTAAAGAGGGCCAGTGAGTAGCATTGCCTGACATGTATGGGTAGTCCATTCAAAAGTGTGGGGATTCCCCAGGACAGGGCCCTATCCCCTCCAGTATGTTCTGTGTAATGTGTTGATGAGGTTTAGGACCCTGGAGCATGTGTTTGCAGAGAGAGTGGGATGTCTTTATGTGTAGCATATTAATTTGCTCTGTGTATGACATAGCTGTGTATGTTGGGCAGATGTCAGCTGTGCCTGGGCAATGTGCACTGGAGTGTAGCCACATTTGTCTGAGATGGACTGTGTATTGCATGCGTTTGAGGATGGTAATCCAATTAGTGAAGGGTGTGCTCTGTCAATGCACATGTAGGGCATGCATTAGGTGTGTTAGATGTGTATATGGCCTACACCTTAGCTATGACATGCACAGTGAATTGCGAAGCATAACCTTAAACCATACTCACTGTCTTCCGGATACTGCCTTGCTGGTATCCCAGAAGTACCTACATTGAGATGGGATAGAGTTGATGTCAGTGGCCACAGCTGTGGCATTGCTACAGGGCAGCTGCACTATTACAGTACAGCAACAGCTGAAGTCCACAGTACTAAATATTTTGCATTACTGCTTATCAGTATTACACAGCAACATACCCCACATCTCACATATTCATGATCTACCTGTACAGATGCATACACTATGGTAGTCTACTGATATGCCGTGGAACCTTACCTGCATGCTCCATGTCTGGTGTGTGTATAGCACCCACATCCATGACTGTATAAGTCTGTAGCTCTAGTGGGCGGGCAGGGGCTACCAGGCTCATGAGCAGCTCCTCCACTCTGGTGAGGGGGGGGTGGATGTTATGCCCCCCCCCCGTTGCAAGGTGGTCATCACGCACGGAAGTGGCACGGAAACGTACTTGGCATAGCAGGTCACTACAATGGTGGTGGACCTGTTCATATGTATGGCATCCCCACTTCATTCACCTTGTGGACCACATCATTCCACATGGCTGTTCTCCCCTGCTGGTCTTGGTTTGTCCATGAGAACAACAGCTGGTAGTTCTGGATGATGCTGGTGATTATAATTTCATCCTCAGCGTCACTGTATGCGGGATTCCTCGGGTATGCCATACTCCCTGAAAGACATAATGATGGAAATATGTCTGAGCAACTCATATGTCAAGTTTACCATACTACAATAGACATATCCATCTCCAGCCACCATATCAGCTCTAACATATTGTTCACACAATGCTAGTGGTATGTGTCCGGTATATGCACCATTGGGTCATATATTGTATTGTACAACACTTTCTGTTATGTGTTTATAGACATGCTCCATGTGGGGGACACTACAGTTGCTGGGCTGTTACAGGGTATTTCATCTACATGCCATTGTCACTGCCACTATGTTTCCACATATACATGTGATAGGCCTGCTATGTGATTGCTACACATCTGCCATTCTGTGATATTGAGGATATCTATGCATGCTGTTGGACATGTTCTGGGATTGAGTGGAGTATTACAGCCCGCATATGTTCCATGACAGTTACACACCAGTATGTGTATGAGTTATTTGCCAGCAGGAACACCACTCCCACCTAATGTGCACATGTTATGTGTCCACATCACATCCATGACCCACCATGGAACTTCATTATCTACTGTTCCATCTCTACCTTCTTGTTGAACCACCTCAGGGGATGGTGTCCCCCCATGGAGCACACACAGACATATGTCTGTCACCCAGTTAGGTCGAGGGTGTTGTGCATAGTGAGCTCCACAGAGACATGGGGTACATGCTACATCATCTGGATGCATGCAGTACACATACACAAGGTTCAACATGCATGTCCCTCCTGCCCAGCGCAGAACCCAGGCACCTTTATGTCCATGTAGATGCTGTTGTGACTGTCCATGTGTGGGCACCATGTTCCCTTTGTTCCCCTATGGGGGCTAAGTGGCCTCCACATTCCAAATGTAACTACCCGTCCGTAGTGTTTAACCACCACATGTGTCATATTCCAGCCATGTATGCTGTCTTGTTTGTTACCCAACCAGACCTACATGCCAATATGTACCTAATACCCTTCACCAACACACACACACACACACACACACACACACACACACACACACACACATATATATATATATATATATATATATATATATATATATCCCAACTTCTCTACAATTGAGATGTGTTCCCAACATGGGTTACACACCACAGTCCACACTCCATCTTGCAGCTATGTATTGATGTGTGATGTTCTCTCACACATGTCATGGCAGGGGACACATATTGACATAAAATATATATATATTTATATACATTTACATATATACCCACACACACACATATATATATATATATATATATATATATATATATATATATATATATATATATATATATGTATATATACATATGTGCATATATGTGTAGATATCATTATGTGTTGTTTATATACCTATATACCTATATAAATGTATAACTGCCTGAGGTTCTGTAATACACAGCTGAGAATATGTATCTGTATGTGGGGTGCATACGAACATCTGGACCATACTCATGTACCCTCTTTACTTCACAGCTGAACTGTTCTGCCTTGCTGCAACATAGACAGGTGTCACATATGAAAACAGACTGACATTAGGGGGATATATATGGTGACAAACGTTATATAAACATATTATACTGCTATGGCAGGTGGGCATGCTATGCTACACTTTAACATGACTGTCCTGCAGCTGTTGTGCTCTCTCACCCATGTGTCTATCATGGCAGTATTAATACCCCCACTAGCCATTGGCCACAGTAATTTATAGAACACAGATATCACTGGTCACATCTTTGCCATTTACGGCTGGTCTGCACATTTGACAGGTATGCCCTACTGCCCACAGGGACTGACACTACTGTCCAGTGCAGTTGTTGAGCAGGACATCATTACAGGAATAAGTACTGATAGCACATATACATTGTTTCACAGTATACATCCTATTATTCAATGCCATATACTACATGCAAGTAAATGCATATCTATTTCACATACCTGTTATGTTTTTTTTCTGCTGTACCACAACCCTGAGCTTTGTAACCTTTCTTGAATTATTTTTTTTCCTTTCTCTCTCTCTCTCTCTCTCTCTCTCTCTCTCTCAGTCTCTCCAGTAGAGTGATTGAGCTGGTATGAATAGATTGCAGCATATTTTTGTTGGTATTGCACATGATCAAGTGGTGGACTCTGCACTAGTCAGTGTACACCAGTTGCTAATTGCATGCAGCCTGCTGTGTAGCACTTCAGATAACCTCTATCATGGCAACCCTGTACTTTAAATTGCTGCCTTTTGTGGACGTTGTCCCTTCACCTTTCCAATATGGATGACATTCTTCCTGTGTGTGGACATCAGTGTTACAGACAGCAGGTAGCAATACCTCTTACAGCAGAACCTGCAGACACAGGCCAAATCCACATTTGGTTAAGGTGCCAGACCTACAGACAGCATGAGTAGTGTTGTTGTGTGCAATGTATCCTGCTGTTCTTACAGGGTTTCTGTGTACATGGTACTTTTTCATGGAATGTTGTCTGTCTGCATAGCTCTCAACCATGGACCTGTCCGTATGATACCAGGGGGATTGTCTGTGCACCACACAGATATGGTCCCAGATATATCTGTGGCATTCTGTCTGTTGAGTGCTATCAGTACATGGCTACATCCATTTATATTTCAATGTCATATCCCTGCATAAGGGTAATGCTGCAATGAATCCTGTAACACCAGCAATTTCCAGGGTGTGTAACAACAATAATGCTAATAAGGCTCTATGTTCCTGCCTCTGTCCTCCACATATATGTCAGTCTTTGTCCTGTTGTGAAACAGGAAGGGTTGTTAGGTAATGGCCTTACTGCTATCATCCCAGTCATGTCATGGACTCCCACACCAACTGCTGGGCCAAGTCCATATATATGGGGGCAACAGCTGGAGAACACATATGCACCCTTGTACATTCCAGAGGTAAGTGTGTGGTACACAGTGCTCCTTGCCCTTGTACAACTTTTTATGGGGGGATTTATATGCCATTAACCTAGGCTATGGCACCTTTTCAGGGCTAGAACTGTAAAGATGAGGGTCATTCAGTGTGATAGTGAGATGTTAGGTTAAGCAATGTTATGTACAAGATACTGTGATATTAACACAAGTGCTACTTTCCCCCCTAGGGCTTGACTACAGGGTGTAATTGGAGGCTGCTGAACTACATCTGTAATTGTTGATTGTGACATATCCTGAAGGCAAATCCTGTTTATACTGTACTAATTGAAGGCCTTGGCCTGGACAGCATAGTATGCTATATATACACATTGTTTGCATCTTCTGTTTTGTGTGGGTCTTGCATTCATAACGGATTACATATTTCAAACAATATGTGGTGCCAGTACTGGCATACATTATTCTATAGTACATGAATAAAGGTTATCCGTGTATGCATACATGATAGTCGTGTCATGTCCTTTGAATTGTGGGTGGGTATATGTTTAATGTCAGTATTCTCATTTGTGGGAATGGTTGCCACACTACACATTTCACAGGTGCCAGTTGAAGGGCTTGTGGCTGAGGGATATACTTTGCAACCAGTACTTCCACACTACTTCTACATATGTATGGCTACTGATACCTTTTGTGTGTGTATATGTGTATGTACCTATATATATATATATATATATATATATATATATATCTCATATGGCTATATCTATATATATGTATCTATAGATAGATACATCTGTATATATATATATATATATATATATATATATATATATATCTATGTGTGTGTGTGTGTATATATATATATATCTATATATATATATCTATATATATATATATATATATATATATATATATATATATACATACATATATATATATATATATATATATATATATATATATATATAAAAATCCAAAGGACACAACCAGCAAGTAGAGCAGGATACCAACAAAATAAATGTAAAAAAAACGCTATTAACTTAAAAGTTTACGCTGGTATTCAATAGCCAAGTGTCAACCACTTAATATCATGAAGCGTTCATAGAAGAAATCCAGCACACTAGGAAAGTAATGTGGAAACAAACACATCTTTAATTGCAAGTAAGCACTTTCACCCGTAGGCTTCTTCAGACTTTCATTACTAACAACAACATTGCAGTTTAAATAACCCATTATACAATGCTATTGGTTAATTAATACTCTATGGGAAAGGCTTAAAGCGCTGAATTAAAAACATACTATTAATAAATACATAATTTAAAACCATTTATTAAAAAACAGTTATTTAAAAGGACATTTGTATAAAAAATAAGTATGTGTGTGTGTGTGCATACATGCCAGCTTGTTATAAAATTAATAATGAAATAAGTTATATATATTATGTGATAACAAAACCCAGCAATAAAAATCCTATTCAAGACCTATACAACAATTCCCATACTAACATGAAATGTGTATATATATATATATATATATAACTGTGAACATTTTCATGGAATGTTGTCTGTCTGCATAGCTCTCAACTGTGGACCTGTCCGTATGATACCAGGGGGATTGTCTGTGCACCACACAGATATGGTCCCAGATATATCTGTGGCATTCTGTCTGTTGAGTGCTATCAGTACATGGCTACATCCATTTGTATTTCAATGTCATATCCCTGCATAAGGGTAATGCTGCAATGAATCCTGTAACACCAGCAATTTCCAGGGTGTGTAACAACAATAATGCTAATAAGGCTCTATGTTCCTGCCTCTGTCCTCCACATATATGTCAGTCTTTGTCCTGTTGTGAAACAGGAAGGGTTGTTAGGTAATGGCCTTACTGCTATCATCCCAGTCATGTCATGGACTCCCACACCAACTGCTGGGCCAAGTCCATATATATGGGGGCAACAGCTGGAGAACACATATGTGCCCTTGTACATTCCAGAGGTAAGTGTGTGGTACACAGTGCTCCTTGCCTTTGTACAACTTTTTATGGGGGGAGTTATATGCCATTAACCTAGGCTATGGCACCTTTTCAGGGCTAGAACTGTAAAGATGAGGGTCATTCAGGAAATTGTGCCATAGGAACACTATACTGCACAGAGACAGTATGCATCCTAAACATGTCTTCAATAACGTCTTGAAAGGTCAAATCATGAGAGCATCAAGACTGAACCCCACTGAGGAAGGTTACATTAAGGAATTGAATGATTTAAAGATTAAGTTTGTACAATGGGGCTATAATGAAGAAACATTTGTACAGACTACATCTGTGGTGACCAACTTGAGAAACACCACAGATAAACCTTATTTCTCGGAACCTATAAGGGCATCAAAGATCGATTTACCGACCGGATTAGAGAACATTAGAGCCCCCATGTTCTTTACAAAGGATGCTATCTATTTAAGGCAAATAATGACTAAACATTGGGGTATTCTCCTTTTAGATAGTGAAATCAGTAAGATTGTAGGTCCTAAACCTAACCTGGTGTTTAAGAACCTAAGTTAAGGAAATTATTGTGCAGATCTAATAATGTTTTGACTATAGAAGGAACAAATATATATAATATCAATACGACACCTTGTGGGAAATGTAATCAATGTATGTACATTTAAGAGGCAACAGATTTCATTCATCCAGTTACAAAACAATTATATCATTTTTACACCAATACTAACTGTGATAGTAAGAACATTGTTTATATGGCTAGATGCACGGTATGCCCTGCATTCTACATTGGAAAAACTAATCGATCCCTGAAAGAACGTATAAGGGAACACGTATATCATATTAGAAAAGGTTCAGTGTTTAATGGCCTATCCAAACATACCATGGATTTGGGCGTCACACATACATTTAGGTTTAATGTTATTCAAAAGATTGATATTAATGTAAGAGGGGGTGATATAATTAATTACACGTTGGAAAGTGAAATGAGATAGATTATTAGATGTAGGGCTGACCAACACCCTGGTCTAAATGATAAAGTACAGGTAAAACCATTTTTAAGACGAAAAAGGCTTCATGTACCAAAGCATTAGTTTTAGGTTTAGGACGTAGGCTTAGTATTTATTATTATTATTTATTCTACCTGGATCAGTTTTTTTCATTTAATAGTCTCTCCCATATTGAATTGGGAAAATGTTCACAGTTTTATATATATATATATACACATTTCGTGTTAGTATGGGAATTGTTGTATAGATCTTGAATAGGATTTTTATTGCTGGGTTTTGTTATCACATAATATACATAACTTATTTCATTATTAATTTTATAACAAGCTGGCATGTATGCACACACACACACATACTTATTTTTTATACAAACGTCCTTTTAAATAACTGTTTTTTAATAAATGGTTTTAAATTATGTATTTATTAATAGTATGTTTTAATTCAGTGCTTTAAGCCTTTCCCACAGAGTATTAATTAACCAATAGCATTGTATAATGGGTTATTTAAACTGCAATGTTGTTGTTAGTAATGAAAGTCTGAAGAAGCCTACGGGTGAAAGCGCTTACTTGCAATTAAAGATTTGTTTGTTTCCACATTACTTTCCTAGTGTGCTGGATTTCTTCTATGAACGCTTCATGATATTAAGTGGTTGACACTTGGCTATTGAATACCAGCGTAAACTTTTAAGTTAATAGCGTTTTTTTATACATATATATATATGTATATATATATATATGTATATATATATATATATATATATATATATATATATATATGTATATATATATATATATATACATGTATATGCATACATATGAACATATGTATGTATCTATATACAATTGATGTTATATGATTATTTGTGAGTCATCGATTAATCTATATATCTATATATAGCTGTCTATCTGTCTACATTTACAGATGTATATATCTGTCCATATGTCCATGCATGTTCGGCTCATATTTTGGCCTGTTCCTCATTCACTTGACAATTGTCTTGGATGATTGCAGCATTTAAGTCAGTAACTAGGGGCAACTCCTTTGTGTTTCAGACTTCATCTCTTTCTACATATGTGTTCTAATACATATAACTGTGTAACTAGCAACATTCTAAGTGTATCAGAGCATTATTTGACATATATCCCTATTTGTACCCACAGTGTGGCATACTTTGTCCTGACTTCTTGCATTAACAGGTTGTGTGGTGTGATAATAATACATTTCCTGTACTGTTGACTGATTGTGCTGCATGATATATGTGAGAAAACATCAGGTTATGTGTATCTGCCATGGTTTAGTGGTAAATCACTTTGTGTATGGAGTGCGGGGTTCGAGCCTTGGAGAGACAGTTTATTTTGTTGCTGGGCAGAACAAGGGACATTGGCTATAGAGTGATTAAGCCACTTTTAAGCAGTTGTAAGCGGGTTTGCATGGGTTTGGGCTACGGTAAGCACTGCCAACCTCCGCTTATATTTTCTTACAATCATTTAGCTTCAACTCTCTCAACCTGTGTAAGCATAGCTTACCACCGTGCAAACCAATGCAAACTCGCTTACCACTGCTTAACAGTCCTTACTGCCACATACCCCCACACTAATTCCTTTAAAAGAAAACAAAAAGGGGTTGATTGGAAAGTGGTGAAAAATGGGTTACGTAGTGGTAAAGACAGTAGGGAAAATAGCTAGGCATATGCAGGAAGGGTATAGGAAATGTCCATAGCTGCCCATTTCTTCTACATCAACAGCTGTGCATATACACTATATTAGCAGGTACATTTGGACCCTCCAACCCCTGGGAGAGGGGTGAGGAAAACATATATTCATTGTGATGCTAATTATACCAGATTACATGTGTCCTGTGGATACATGTGCAAAATGGACAGCTATGTATGGGGCGAGATTTTTTGTGGGAACAGATTGCCCTTTTTTTTCAGGTGACAGTGGGATGTTGGGGAGGGTTAGTAGGTATATTTTGGGAGGTAAGCTGGGTAGGTAAACAGACAAGACACACAAGATGCATACAGGGCCATTATATAACACATGGGGGTAAACACCTTGGACGGGGAGGGGTGTTTGGAAGTCGCAAGCCCATGAGCTCCCAACTGGAAACAGTGGGACTGAGGTCCCCACCCAGGGGCAGTCACCACTGCACCTTCACGGCCCCGAAGGTGGTTGTGCTGGGACCGGCCTTCCCATATGAGCTGTGTTGTCACAGGTTTATGACAGATATGGGTTAGTAACAGTCAACAGCATTCAGGACTAGTTATAACAGCATGCATAGGTATTCCCATTAACCCACCACACCAGATTTAACACAGTTGCAGAGCAAGCAGAACACATGCATATATGGAACAACGGTTGCCATTACAGGAACATGCTGATTTCTTTGATGGCAACAGGCCACCAATATGGGTGTATTTTCTCATGGCACATGCATAGAAACAAATGTGAATATTTATAACCCATTAGGACATATGTCCCAACAAAAGTTTGGAGTGTACACATACCAGTTGAGGAGTGTCATTGGGTTATTATGCACATATGGTACGGGTGAGAGAGAGAGTTTAATTAACAACTAATATATCCTTGTAGTTTTCACAACATTCTTAGTCACTGCAGTGGTCTTTCCCTTACATGTATTATTACACTACACAATGGCCTTATATTGTACACTGGTATGTTTATAAATTATTATATACATGACCTGTGTCTTACATACAGGCGTGACAGGCTGAAGGTGTTAATGCAACATATGTTGAGAATTGCTGTCATACACTTTGGGTGAGGTGCTAGAATGACAGGTTTGTTTCCATATACATTCTCTGGCTATGTACACGTTTGACTATCAGTTATATGTCATTGACAGCTGCCTACATTTCTTGGATCATCACACTGGATTTTCAGGGGAACAGGGTACCAAGCTGGTGATATGGGCCATTTATCTGGACATGCTGGAAGATTGGAACAGTTGTGGGGTATGAATATGCACACAACTTACAATTTGAAAATTCTAGCAAATTCTGGTGTTGTTGGGTGTAATTATGCATACAGCTTTCTATCTGAACTTTGTATCAAAATTTGTACAGTTGTGGGGTATGATTATGCATACAACTTAGTAGCATTCCCAGGATTCAAACCCCTGCTGTGTGTGACAAAATATAGTTAACATCACAGTACACTGTGCTATCAGGGAATTGATGTAAAGCGTTTGACTGTTTTCTATCTAAGTCTCCCTAACTTGTACAATATGACTGACCTCTTGGCACTTCCAACATTGTTATGCAGGACTTCATGCCCATTTTATCTGCATACCACGGTGTGGGTGACACTGCCTAAGATACAACAGTACTATTTATAGTATGGAACAGATCATCAACATATGAGAGAAGAGTAAACAGAAGCACTCCAGGGGTTATACCTTTATTCACAGACTATTACACATTTATTTCTACTGATACAACACTTTCTAAGGCTCTTATACTTATTTGTTATGACAGTACATGCAGACTGATTACTAACCTGCCTCATGATGCAGCCTTTGCAGCCTAGCATCATGGGCTTGCTGTTTTGCAGCCCGCTCATCTGCAGCTGTCAGAGAAATGCAGTGATATTTAGCCATACCTGCACATAGTATACATAAGCTAGGCAATTATTTACTACTTAGTAGAATGAGTACTTACTCAGTACTGGGGCACTGGGAATCTGCTGAGACTCCTGGATCCACTGTTCCAGTACACCCCCCCTCCACTGCTTCAGGTCAGCATGGTGGTGCCTGACCTGCTCACCAGTCTGGGGGATACCTGTGGCACTGGTGATGTCATGGGCGAGACTGTCCCAGGCCTCCGTTTTATACTGTAATCCCTGGTACTGGCCCTGCAGTAGTCTCTGAGCATGGTGTTTTACCAGGAGCCATGCCATGATTTTTGACTCCCGGATGCCCCAGCGCTGCACTGTAAATCGAATGCCTTCACCCACACCAGCCATTTTGCCTACAGTAGGAAGCTACAGCCAGTTATGGAAAGTATTCCCATCTGTGGGGTTTAAATACAGCCATTTTCCTACACTTCCCCATGATTGGCCAGTTTTGAAAAGGCTAAGCTATGGGTAGAGCTGCTTACATGAGGTTGGCACTGCTTAAAGAGGTATACCACTAGACAGATTGAATTGACTCCCCTACAAATTGCTTACACTCACTAATTTGAGCTGTGATGTGGTTAGCATTGCTTAATAGTTAATTAGCACTATATTTGCCATTTGGCAATGATTTATTCTTCATTACAGGTTATATATGTGTCTGGTATCCGTGATTCATGTGTACACACACTGTATGGAGACCTGGGGACTTCTACCCTTTATTACAATAACACCTCAAAGCTATGCTTACTGCAGTACTCCAGTTCACATATTTATGTTCTGTGGCAGGTTATCCAACATCACACTGTACATAGATTCAGGTCATATGTTTGGTTTGATTTTCCTGTGGTGAGGATTAGTTTGCCGATACCTCATTCATATATATTGCTATGAGGGCTTAGTAGTTAACTACTGTGACTATAATGTACAGGGTCCTGAGTTTGAACCTTGCAGAGGCAGTTTTTTTTGTTGCTGGGCAGAACATGGTGCCGTTGGATCCAGAGTGATTAAGGCACTTTAAAGCAGTTGTGAGCGGGTTTGCCCGGGTTTGTGTGATGGTAAGCACTGCTAACCTCCAGTTACAGTTTCTTACATTCAGTTAGCTTCTACTTTGCTTAATCTGTGTGGGCAATCCTTATCCCTGCGCAAACGTACTTACACATGCTTACTAGTGCTTATATATGCTTACTACTGCTTACTTGTGCTTTAACCTGCTTACTAGTGCCTTATTCATTATGACTCTGACACTTCACATGTGCATTTCATGCAGCACTCAAGTTCACATTTAAATGATATTATGTAGTTTAAATGGTAAAAATATGTAAAAATATGTTCATATTCAGATTTCACATGGAAAATGACATGTGCTGTAGTGGGACTCGAACTGGGAATGCCTGTTTATTAGGCAGATGCTCTGACCACTACACTATTGCTGTTCTATGGCATTTGCATATATATTTCTTGTTATCCTCTTCAGCCTTTTCAGCTGCTTTAATCGTAGCTAAGCAATGGGCAAACCTACGCACCTACGATTAGCTGTACTCAGGATTTAAAAAAAAATAAATACAAGGGTTTCTTCATTTTATTTCTATGTACTGTTGCTGTTGAACACATGGGGACTGTTGGTGGGAATATGCGGACACCTATGAGCAGTCTCGCTCATTTATTTACACTTTCTTCTGTTCTATTTTGCAGTGTAGGATTTGGAGCTCAGGCAGCATGCCTTCATTAATATGCATGGCACGCTGCCGTCCTCCTCTTAAACCGCTGCTTCCGTGCAGGACTATATTAGTCATGCACGGAAGATTAGTAAATACGGGGGATATCTTTTTTTTCACAATCATTGATTAAATGATCATTTGTTCATCAAAAATAACAAGTTTTTGGTTGACCCCTGTATTTCACAAATCCCCTAGTACCATGAGCATTAATACTAGGTATGTGCATAACAATATCATTTTCCATTTTCGGTATTACTCCACATTCCCATCCCCCAGTCGATAGTCCTCTTTCATCATATACTTTTCTAGTGTCCATTACTTCTTTACATATAGTTAACAAATGTTCTTTCAGTTCTTTTGCATCAACTTCAGTTCTAAACTTTATCATTTGTCTGTAAAACGCTCTGACCATGGATAAATATTTTTCTTTTGTTCATATGCACCCAAAATATTTTTCATGACCTGCCCAGTCTCAAATATCAAGTCACAAAAAGTGTCTATTAATTAAAAGGAATGCTCTTACCTCTTTTGTTTTGACACCCAGAGGTGCTATGACAGAGTCCCAAACCTTATACCTGTCCAAACGTTCTTCTTTTTTACAGCTCACACATACTGTATACTTATTTGTTTTCTTTTATTTCTTCTTTCTTCTTTGCTCCTTCTCCCATATTTTGTGCATAAGATTTTGTCTCTTGAACTTTTTCTGGCACAGTCTCTTCTCCTTTTTCTTCTTCTATTTTTCCATGTCACTCCATGAAATTGTTGCTCCACTTTTGGTTCACTTTGATTTACCATTTCTTTCAAATAATAATCCTGCAACCCTTCCAACTGGAGAGTTGTAATTCTGTATTTATCAGAGGTAACTGTCTCTCCTGCAAACAATCTTCTCTGAAAGTTTTCTCCTGAATCCATCTCTGTTACAGCTGCAGTCTTATTTTCTTCCAATATCACTGTTATTTCTGCAGCCAAACCATCAGAAAAAAAACCTCTGGTAGTGATAATACCATTTCACTTAAATTTTCCTCAACCTTCACATCAGTTTCAGCCAAAGCTGAATCAGCTATATTTTCTTCCTGTTCCTCCTGGCTGCCTCCATACCTGGACAGGAAACAGGAAGTCAGGATGTGTAACACACAAATTCTTCTCCTGACTACCAAGAGTAGGGGAAGTTCCCCAATGCCCTGGTCATATTTATTATTCATTAGTATAAATACCACCACGGGTCACCCCTGAAAACAGATCACAAGCCCAATGGGAACAACTGGTCAACAAAGGATAAATAAAACAAAATTAAGATAGATGAAGTTTTAAAAAAAGGTAGAAGGAAATGGCATAAAATGACAATGGTGAAACTGTATTTGATTTGTCAATAGAAAAATTATGAATATGGAACTAAAAAATACAAGGAAAATTTTGTAGATTTTTTGAGGTTGGAGATTTTTTTGTGTAGATTATTTTCAGATAAGTTTCCTGAAAAATGGTATGAAATATATAGCAGTAAAGATTAGAAAATGTAAAGATTTTTAAGAAAGCAGAAATGACAAATCATTATTTTCTTTCTTTTTGACTGTAAAAAGAATGAGTACTTCTAGAAAAAAAAATCAAAATTAGTACAAGTTAGAAGGTTTTCAAAATATAATCATGGACATACCATCCTAAGGGAAATATGGAGAACAAAAACATGTAAAGTTGACAGATGGGATAGGATATTTGTGGTAACAGTATGGGTGATTTGGGAAATAACATGTGATAGATTGCTGTATAATAAAAATAGGGATGCTGAAGATATATTAATTGAAGGAAAATAATAGTTATGAAAACAGGCATGTGGGAATAGAATGAAAGATTTTAATGTTTGTGAAATTGAAGATGTAAAATATTGTAAATATACTGTAAAATGTTGTAAATGTTGCAGAAATGTAAATAAAATGGAAGGGATGTGATGTATTAATATGTATGCATAAATAAAACAAGCCCTAGGCCGGTATTCATAGTTATTTGTGCAAACAGTATTCCTAGTGCTTGCAAATGAGTGTAGCAAAGGTGACATTCATAGAAATCATTTACGCTAATGCACAATGTCTGAACAATATTGAGATGCGAATTAGAAATGCTGTCAAGCGTAACATGCTAATGAGGCTGTTTTGCCATTCTTAGTCTGACATGCCTGTGTTATGCATATCCATGCTTAAATGCGATGCTTCTCCTTTGATATTGGAGTCACAGTCTAAACTTGTTTGTCCAAGTATGCACAAGCACTTCTTTGATACATAAATTAATTATATCCTCCAGCAACCCCTTCATTAGTTCATATTTAGTATGCACTTAAATAATAAGCACTAAAATGACAACATTAATTATTTTGTTCAGTGATCACTTCAGCAGTTTGACCAGGTATGCACAAGCACTTATCTGACACACAAATGAAACTTTTTCCCTACTGTTTCCTTTGGTAAAATGTCCAGGTACGTGCAAGGATCAAAATGAAATATTTACTCAAGTGACTTCGTTAGTAAAAATGTCCAGGTATGCAGAAGCACCAACTAATCTCCACTTGCATCTCTGTATTCTCACTGAAAATTGCTGCTTTCTAGCATAATTTCAGGGCTATTTACATACTTTATATGCATATGAGTTCATTACAGAGTCATGTCTATGAATCAACCTCATGCACATACATGCAAAGCCCCGTAACAGCAAAGTAGCTTTCTCCCATCACTTATGCATTAGTCACGTTATGCATTTGCAATGAGGAACATGTTCATAAAAAGTCCTCTCTATTTCCATAGTCATCCTGAACATACAAGATTTGCATAACCTCATAGCATAGCCATTTGCGGATCACTGCTACAAAAATGTGAAACCCTGGGCTATAAATACCACCCCTACCCTTTTTGATAGGTACCATGGGATCTTTTATATCTACCTGAGTTCTCACCAACATTAGTTTAATATATCATAGGAAGAATGTCATACTCAGAAGCACAGCATGCCCCCCATGCTGCACTGCAATGTCAGTAATCTAGTCACCTAGATTGGGAGTAGAACCCACAGCCTTTGGGTCTTCCAGCAGCAAAAGTGAGTCTGCTGCTTGTTAAGCTATTAACACTGCTACTATAGTGATACTGGGGAAAAATTATGAAAAAAATACAAGTTTTGGGGGGGGTTATCAAAGTATGTGTAGACTTACTTAGCTTTTCATAGGTTCATAGGTAGGTACTAGGCTAATAGCCCTAAGGCCTGTATAAGTCTAGCCAAAAAGGTACCTTGGCTTCTACCACCCAAGAGAATTATTTTCATGTGTCCCTGTTGAGAACAGCCACAGAGGTGATCCCCGGGGTGAATTTCCTTTTTCCCATACAGTCATCAAGATTTTTCATTTGCTATAAATAGGTAGTTTGTTCCAGAGAATTGGAAGTCTCTAGGACAGGAATCTATCCCTCCAGCATGTTCTGCTCATTGTAGTGACAAGCTTTAGGTGCCTATTGCATGTAGCTCGGTGGGATAGGGATTTCTTTAAGTGGAGCATGTGCAACAGCTCTGGGTCTGAAACAGCTTTGTATGTTAGGCAGAGATCACCTCTGAATAAATTATATGTGATGGAGTAAAGCTGGAGTGTTTTGAGACAGTATGCATAGGGCATCTGTTTGAGGCTGATAATCCTCTTTGTGAGGTATTTCTGCAGCCTTTCCAGTTGTTGTAGATGTCTTGTGAGGTACATACCAAAAGCGGTGCTGTACTCTATAATGCGTCTAATGAGTGATGAGTAGAGGGGAACAATGACCTCTTTTTCCTGGATGAGAAACCTTTTGTGATGAGGTGTGCCATGTAGAAGGATTTCCTGACAACTGTGGTGATGTGATTATCAAAGGCGAGACTACTGTCCACCTGTGTACCAAGGTCTATTATCACACTTTTGGTGTTAAGTAGACTACCACCTATGTAGTAGCTCATTGGTACAAAGTTGTTACCAAAGAAAATGATAATGCATTTTTTGGCATTGAGCTTGAGGCCATGGCTTTGACACCAGGCATTTGTCTCCATGAGGCCCTTTTGTAGGATGTCCACATCGTTAGGATTTTCAATTATGGCACCTAGTTTGCAGTCATCTGCGAACTTCATTAGCCAAAGACCTTCTGTGTTAGCCTGTACTTCAGAAAAGTAGATACCAAACAGGAGAGGATCCAGGACTGAACCCTGTGGTACTCCACTTGTCACTGGTTTGAAGTCGGATTTGGAGTCTGCTACTTTCACAGTGTGGGTTCTGTCAGTGATCCAGTTGGAAACCCATCTTGTGACATAGGGATTTATACTTAGTATAGTGAGTTTATCTATACGTTTAGAGTGGGGGATGGTGTCAAAAGCCTTGGCCAGATCTAGATAGGCTGTGTGAACCACTTTACCCTTGTCTACGGCTTTGGTGATGCTTCAAAATAGTCTATCAGGTTTAAGAGACATGATCTGCCTTTTACAAACCCAAACTGGGTGGGGTCCAGAGTTTGGAGATTACTAATGTCTTTGTGTATAAGATCCATGATGATGCGTTCCATGGCCTTACAGACTAGGCTCATTAGGCTAATGAGGTGGTAGTTCTCGGGCTCCGGGGTGGCTCCCCCATTGTGGATTGGGATAACCATTGCTGTGTGCCGTTCAGTGGATGCAAAGCCTGAGGTGAGGCTATTATTGAACATGGTGCTTAGGTGGGGTGCCAGTTCATTCTGCAGTTCATGTAGAACGCAGCCTGGGATGTTGCCAATTCCCATGGATGCTGTGTTCTTGGCTTTGGAGAGTGTATTTTTTACCTGTGCAGCCGTGATTACAGGAACTTTGCATTCTTCCGGTTTAGAGATGGGCCCTTCAGGGGGTGTGAGTGGGGTAAAGTTAGCACTGAACCTATCTGCCAGGATGTTGGCAATATCAGTTGGTTCTGTATATTTAGTGCCATTGTGCTGTAACTCAGAGCAGATCTGAATGTTACCATTGAGATTCTTGACTTAGCTATAAAATGCTTTGTGGTTGTCTTTAGAATCAGTGGTGATTTTGTTTTCATAACTAGCTTTGGAGGATTTTATGAGGGATCTCAGCTTCTTACTGAGGCTGACCAGGGAGTTCCTCCAATCATGGGATTTTACTCTTTTTCACAACAGTTTATTTCTTCTGTTGTAGAGTTTGTTTATGGCAGGGGACCACCATTTTGACTTCCTTTTTTTGGAGGATAGCATCATTGTTCTGTTAGGGACAGCATGATCCATGCAATCATGTAAGTGCTTATAAAGTGCATTTGTGTAGGATTCAGCAGTTGTACCTCGATTGTCCATCTGCATGGCTGTCATACAGTTTGCCACTTCTGTCTTAAGAATCATGAAGTTGGCTTTGGAGAAATGTTTTATGGTGGCTTCCCTAATGGGGGTGGCGGAGGGATGTGGGTGTCTAGGGTGATTAGCTTGTGGTCAGATCTGACCAATGAGGAATTGACATCTGGTGTGGAGCACCGGTCACCCATGTTGGTAATGACCAGGTCTAGGATATTGCTGCCCCTGGTGAGGGTGTGGATAAGTTGATCCAATTCACTTGACTTTATGAATTCCTGAAAACATTGAGCAAAATAGTTGGTACATGAGTAGTTTTCCCAGTTAGTGGTGGGGTAGTTGAAATCACCCATCATTCGGGTGTTGGGTTGTACCCTAATATTTTCCAGTGTATCAAGAAATGATGAGTGGGAATCATGGGGCATGTTGGGGGATCTGTAGCAAATTACAATTTAGATTGCCGTCTTGTCCAGAGTTAGTTGCACTTGGATAATCTCAGATGCATTATGCTCAGCAACTAGCCTAGAAGTGTGGATATCCTTAATGAATATGGTCACGCCTCTGCCTTTAGTGTTTCGGTCCAGGTTATGTGGCCGAAAGATGTGGTATGAATTATAGCCTGGTAATACAGGGGTGCTCTCTGGAGCCTTGAACCAGGTCTCTGTCACTGCACAGATGTCGATGTTCTCCATTTTAAGGAGTGCCTTGAATGAATGCATTTTGAGGTTTAGACTTCTAGCATTGAGTAGCATTACCCTCAGATTTTGCTTGCTTGTACCTGTTAAGGTGGTGAATTTGTCATTTAAACCTTGCCTAAAAAAGGCACTATAGGGGTGGCATGAGCCTTAGCCATTATCCAGAATCCCAAGGGTGACAGGTGCAGGCCATCTCTGGAAAAGCATTGTGGTCTGTCGGTAATGTTATCCCAGGCAGACAGATACTTTATCTCCTTAGAATGACACCAACATCTTATCCAATTGATGAAGTCAACAATTTTGTCCTTGCACTGTAGTATAATTCTGGGTGATGGCAGGATGGTACTCAGGGCTAGGTCATAGCTACCCTGGGCTACAAGATTGGAGAGCTCCTCTATGTCTTTTTTTCATGTAATCCAGGGAGGTATGTCTCAGGTCATTCACACCAACATGGACAATGACAGAGTAATAGTTGTACTTGTGGAGTGACCTGAGTGAATTATGTGGTGGATCCTGGCACCCAACAGGCAGCCGACAGTAACTTTCTCCTTGTTAAGCCTGGTGAGTGGAACATCAGTGTGCCTGACTATAGAGTCACCTATGACTAGAGTGTGGGGTACGTTGTTATGCCTTATGGGCTGTGGTTGAGTGGCACACTGAGTTTTTGGGCTATGTGTCATTTGGGTTGTGTTGGAGGGTGGAGGTTGCTTGTGATTCTGCTTTGGAGGTCTCTGTTGCTTGAGCAGATTTTTATTGAGAGCCTCCGTGAATGTAGGTGTGTGTTTCATCTTTCTATGTGTGTGTTTTGGTGGTGTAGGTTTTGAGGGACTATGTGATGAGTGTGGTGTGGTGCAAGTGTTTACCTTCTCCTCTTGACTGTATAGTCCAGTCTTGGGTGACAAGAGCTTTGCTTCCAGTTTGGCTATATAAGTGCATCTCTCACAGCTTGTAGTGTTGGTTGGTAGGAGGAGAGGGCTGTCTGTGTACATGAGGCAATTGCTGCATTGCCCCAAGATGTCCAAATTCATTAGGTAGACAGGAGAAAACACCGGGAGCTAACCCTTAGACATGCCTGGATAGATGTTTATTTATTAAGTACTAAAAACTGTTTTCCTCTAGACAAGTGAGGAAAGTTGAGTGCTGTAGTAATTTGTAGCTTGTTTAGTGCTTACAATGAGTTATGAGCAAGTGCTGAGCTCAAAGAAACAGATTTTAGTGCTAAAACTAAAAAACTGTCTCATTCTAAGGAACAATTTGAAGAGCAGACTTTATGGCACTGGGAATAGTTTAATCCTAGCTACGTGGTGATGCATAAGGTGTATATTAATATATAAATATATATATGTGTGTGTGTGTGTGTGTGTGTGTGTGTGTGTGTGTGTGTGTGTGTATTTATATATATATATATATATATATATATATATATATATATATATATATATATATATATATATATATATATATATATATATATATATATATATATATATATTAATATAACAGTAGCAAATGAGCAAACTGATTTAAACAAATTTACCAATTAACCAATAAAAAGCTAAAAACTGAGTCCTGTTCCAGCAGTCTTCGATCAGACAAGTTCTAACTGCACACTCCTGCCACTAGGGTGCAGGGGAACCTTCTCCAAAAAAAGATGGTCTGGATTAGTACTCAAGTTATACAAACAAAGCTAGATTCAGCAGGTCTGAATTTAGTCTATGCTACAGCAAACAAGACGTACCAATTTGAGAAAGATACAGTTCAAATAAGCAGGCAGAATAAGCCTTTAACCAGAAACTCCCAGCTCAAAAGGGCAGAATCTACCCTCTCCTCCCACTAGAGTGCAGACCACACCATCTTAATGTAAAATAACTGGCCCAAAGCCCAGGTGCTTAAACCATAACTAATGCACTTTTAGAATAACAGACACTAAGCCTTCAATCAGCAGCTCCCAACTTAGAAGGTTGTAAGCTACCTGTCCTGCCACAGCAGTGCAGACCACAAACCTTCTTAATGTAAAACAACTGGTCTGAAGCCCAAGTCTTTCAACCAAAGGCTTAGAATAACAGTTATAATTTAATCAGGCTACTAACAAGCAATAATATATGCAGCAGAATAAATGCAATTAAGTACTTTTAAGAACAAGCAGCAAAAGCAAAATGAAGTAATAAAGTAGGAAGAAACACAAATCCAGTAAAAACAGATGAATAAACTGCAATGTTTTATATAACAATAGAAAACAAGCAAACTGATTTAAACAAATTAACCAATTAACCAGTAAAAAAAGCTCAAGACTGAGCTCTGTTCCAGCAGTCTTCAATCAGACAAGTTCTAACTGCACACTCCTGCTACTAGGGTGCAGGGGAACCTTCTTCAAAACAGATGGCCTGGATTAGTGCTCAAGTTATACAAACAAAACTAGATTCAAGATGCCTGAATCAAGTCTATGCTACAGCAACCAAGGTGCACCAATTTCAGAAAGAAACAGTTCAAATAAGCAGGCACAATAAGCCTTTAACCAGAAATTCCCAGCTCAGAAGGGCAGAATCTAGCATCTCCTCCCATAACAGTGCAGACCACAAACCTTCTTAATGAAAAATAAATGGCCTGAAGTGCATGTGCTTTAACCAGAACTAATACACTTTTAGAATAACAGACACTGAGCCTTCAATCAGCAATTCCCATCTTAGAAGGGTGTAAGCTAGCTGTCCTGCCACAACAGTGCAGACAACAAACCTTCTTAATGTAAAACAACTAGTCTGGAGCCCAAGTGCTTAAACCAAAAGGCTTAGAGTAACAGTTACAGTTTAATCAGGCTACTATCAAGCAGTAATAAATGGAGCAGAATAAATACAATTGAGGTAATTTTAAGAAGAGGCAAAAGCAAAATAAAGTGCACATTTTTTTAGTAAAGTGCAAGGAGAGAGGAAGAAGGAGCAGAAGAAAAATTAAAGGTTAAGAACCTAAGTGGGTTAGCCTTCTCAAATGTTCTCTCTGTATTAAGTAGGATGAACCCCAGACTGGGAGAGGTGTCCCAGATCAAATTTACAGTAGGGGCGGGCAACTGCAAAGCCACCAACTATAACACCACCACAAGAATCGGGTAGGGAGGGGGAAAAACAGTTTCAGGACAGATGAGAAACATAAAACAATGCCAGAAAATATATAAAATAATTCAGTCAGGCAAAGTTAAGACAATGTATATGACCAGGAATTCAGATGCAAGCAGGCAGCTCAGTCACTCAGTCAGTCAGCCCCTCAAATAATTAAAAGAATGAATGAATAAATAAATAAATAATAAAATCCCTCGGGGACTAGCAAGTAAAAGCAGTGAGGTTTGCAGCACAGCAATGCTCTAGAAGACCCCAAGGAGCAAACAGAAGCTGGCTGGCTGTGACAGCTTACTTGCCTTTTTTTCACATCTCATCCTAGAAGCTAAGCAGGGCCTGGCCTGGATGATAGAACTCTGAAAGGTTAAAATGCCAAAAAATATACTGATCAATCAGTGATATATTTCCAGAGTGTTTGAGAATCACACTCCAGCCAGAACACCAGGAGTTTCCAACAGTGTATGCAGGAATTTACAAACAGAAACTATTTCCAAATCAGCAAGCCTTGAAGCAATCAGATAACACAAATGCTGTTAGACCAGTTGTATAAACTTTACCACAGGAATAGGGGGGATCAGTTTCAGGACAGATGAGAAACAGAAAACAATGCCAGAAAATATATAATATAATTCAGTCAGGCTAAATTAAGACAATGCAGAACTCTGAAAGTTTAAAATGCCAAGAAATATTCTTATAAATCAGCGATATATTTCCAAATTGTTTGAGAACCACACTGCAGCCAGAACACCAGGAGTTTCCAACAGTGTATGCAGGAATTTACAAACAAACAGAACATATTTTTAAATCAGCAAGTCTTGAAGCAATCAGATAACACAAAAGCTGTTAGACCAGTTTTATAAACTTCATCACAGGAATAGTGGGGAAGCAGTTTCAGGACAGATGAAAAACAGAAAACAATGCAGTTTCAGGACAGATGAGAAACAGAAAACAATGCCAGAAAATATATAAAATAATTCAGTCAGGCAAAATTAAGACAATGCAGAACTCTGAAAGGTTAAAATGCAAAGAAATATACTTATCAATCAGCGATATATTTCCAGATTGTTTGAAAATCACACTGCAGCCAGAACACCAGGAATTTCCAACAGTGTATGCAGACATTTACAAACGGAAATTATTTTAAAAAAAAAAAAGCTTTTGTTAAAGATTAGCCAGAGAGGCAGAAAAAATGCAAGTTAGGCAGGGGAAGCAAAGTGGTCATTTAATAGAGAATCAGGATTTTAACTTGTGTAATTTGCCTACCACAGATCATGAAATGTTCATGTCTTTATTACGTCTGACAACATAAATGTATTCAACTTCTATATGCTTCTCCAAGCTGTGATAAATTCTGTATGACATTTTTATGTCTTTTTTACTGTTTTATGTAACCGCTTAATAAAAATTGCAATTAAAAATGCTACAAAGATTATTTACAATGGGTCTTCAAGGGTTCTTTATACTGCATCACTTAGTCGAATTATTCACTTTCATTCTGCAATGAGGTATCTCCAAGAAACCATTTTACATAAATTGCCTAATCCACACACACACATGCACACACACACATGCACACACACAACACACAACACACACACGCACACACACGCTCTCACACACACACACACACACACACACACACGCTCTCACACACACACACACACACACACACACACACATACAATTACTTAGAACAGTAGCTAATAACAGAGCTATACTAACAGAGAAACAAATAGAATGATACACCAAAATGTTATTACTGAGACTGAAGCTACCAAACATTGAGTTTTCTACTATTTATTAAAGAAATTCATTGCTTTCATTATTCCCTTTTAAGCTATATATAGCTCATCTTGGAATACATCTCATATGTAGTCATACAAGGTTTTTCCAAACAAAAGAAAAAAAAAACAGATGTGGAATTCAGGATTGTTGTCTACTAACCATCTTTATCTTCATCATGTTTATTATAAGAAATCAGTGCAAACTTTGAGGTCATTAACAGATGCCTTCAGATGCAACATAAAAAATTATGTCTTGCCTTGTGTTGACCTAGTCATAGCTTGGAAAAACTCCACCAATATGCTGTTGTAGATTTTAGACAAGAGACATGCACAGTGTCTACATATTCAAAAAGCTCTGAAGATGTGCCATATTAATAGTAGTACTGGTGAATTTACTTTTAGAGCATTTTGACAGTGTGTGTTCTACTACATTAATCATGGAAATGGATGGGCACAGCATATAGAAAATGTTGTCATTCTTTTCAGTATATTAACTTTCAGCATTATTAATTACCCTTTGCATGTTCATTAGAAAAGGAATATAATCCAGCTAGTATTAATTTGTGGCTAGTTACCTTTTGCAATAGGAGTGGTTCTTTACTGTTGTCATCTCACGTCTTTTATTATAGTATAGAAAACTCATATTTCAGTTTCAAGTAGACCATGACTTTCAGCAGATGAAATGTTTACATACCTGACTTTTTAGCTTTATCAGTAACATTTAAGAAATTGAATTGATCTTGATTGCAGAAAATATCAAAAAACTGCTGAGATTGTTGTTACCAACAGTAACCAGACAGGAACATTTTTATTTTTTTTCATCTGCCTCTTTCTTTATTTCCTTCTGGCTACCCCAGTGCCCCATCCATCACTGGCCCATGGTCTATCTCCATTCTAAAGCTGAGGCTGACATGGAACAACGTAAGTGTGTCCTGGGGTCATACCGTTGACTGCTTCCAAGAGGGGATGTTTTTCTTTTTTATTTATGACATACCCGTTTGTGTCTCCCTCCTTGCATTTCCAAGAATCATCTGAGGTCTACTCTCCTCTATGGACTGCACCTCCCGATATGGAGCCCCTTGACAACCAATCACCAGAAATGCGCAGCGCCTCAGACATTTGACCTGTTTCCTCAAACCTGGGTGACCCAAGCTGTAGTTAAGGCTTTATGCAGCTACACCATGGTGCTGGCTACAAACTTGGATATTATTACATCCACAATGAATTGTTCTTTTTCCAAGTCATTTTATTGGGATATAAAGATGCCACTCATAGACTTAATATGCATGATGCTGTTGGTCAGCCCCCTACTTCACTACATAAAACACTTTATTAGGTTTCTCAGGAAATATGAAACAGTAGCATTATAGTTTGCAGTTTGACAAGTTTGAACATGTTACACCATTTTGACATTAATCTCAGATTAAGTTTCTCTTTCTACACAGCATCTTAACTGAAACACAATTTCTTTATACAGGATTAAAACAGCTACTATGTCATAGTCATGTTACTCAAAAGCCAGCTTGTTTTATTTTTTCACTCTACATTGAAAACTTTGCCTTTCTTCTGATACTGTCTCAGCTTTGCATTGCATGATGTCTGGATAACTTTATCTATTCTCAGCTATAATTGGTTAGAAAGATTTTAAAGAAAAAATGTGCACTTTAATAAAGAAAAGAGAAACTGAAAATAGAGAAACGCATGATTCAAATAAGGCATTGCTTTACATTCTGATGACAATAATAAAATGCAGCATAGACAGCATGCCATCCAAATACTGCAGAATTATAAAAAAATATATATAGTAATACTACTACTACTACTACTACTACTAATAATAATAATAATAATAATAATAATGACTATAATGTAGACAAATGTGTCAACATAGTGTTGACAAATGTGAAGTACTAGAAGTAGAAAAAGTGTTAATGTTTGTTGAAGAAATGTATGGATTCATAAAAAGAACTCTGCCTTACAAGCTAACCACATCTTTATAGCAAACAAAACTGAAACTAAGAAATCAAAACAATTCTCTCTGGGTTAAGTTAAGATCATTGCCTAGCACATATCAAAGCAAATACACTCAATGAAATGAAACATTACTTTTAACTCTAAGGAAAGAGATGACTGCATGCAGTGGTTTGTTTGCCCAGGCCAGGTAACTCATTGAAGATCTTTATGTTATTGGATGTATATTCCTTCTTTACAGCAAAAAGTTGTATATGATTATACAAAGCTCAGCCCACCCCCTAAGAAAATGTGTTTTATGTATGTAATGTATTGGAAGAAGGAACCGAAGATCAGATGAAACAGCTTTTGTTTTACTATGTGTGATTACTCAGGGCCAGCAAGCTGAAAAGGCAGAATGAAAAAAAAAGTAACAGAAA
>NC_056731.1:1010484216-1010631716 GCF_019279795.1 Protopterus annectens | reverse complement strand
GGATAAAAAGCATGCCTCCTCTGAGCACCTCTACCTATACCCCTGTATCCTACTTTATCCTCAAATGGCTAGGGCGAGAGACAAGACCAGTTCTGCAACTGGAGTAACCCCACTAACTTGATCAATCGTGTCACCTTCAAACTTTACTATTTCAGTTGGCTCTGCGTCATAGGAATGCATAGGCATACTTACTGTGTCCAAATTGTGCAGAGGGGACATGTGAACCACTACCTCAGTATCTGACTGCCCTTATGCACCCTCCTACTGTGCTTCTTCATCATCATTATCAGAGGCTACCAATACTCTGACATCAAGAGGTTAAGACTCCACAGTGCCAGTGGCAGGCTCACCTGCAATTATAGCAAAAAAAAAAAAAAAACTTTACAAAAAGAGAAATACAAGAAAAAATGATCAGATATATGATATATAACCCTAAGTAAAGCAATACCTGATGCAAGTGCAAGTAAATTTTTTATTCAGGTAGATTTAAAGATCAATATTTTAATGAATACAACTAAAAGCTTATAGCTGTACAATTTACAGGTGGTCATGGAACATCAATACGCGATGTGCCTAGATGAGCAAAATGGAGATTGATAAAGGCATGATAAACATTAAACCAAAGATGTCACATGAAAGACAACTGATTTGTATCTCTAAAAATTATTTTATAAAATATATTTCTATTTTTTTTATCTGTCCATCTATCTATGGTATGCCTGGATCATCAGCAGTAGACATCTTTTACTGGCCTTTAACCTTTGCACCCATGTACATCACACCACTGTGCAACTCTGCTGAGGTACCTGGACCATTTGCAGTCAGCAGGAACTTCTGTGCCTGAATAAGTGGTGGTTTAGTAGCAGGATCACCACCAGTAGCTCACAACAGCAGTAGCCTGCAACAGCAATGACTCTGTTTTTGCCTTGTTGATCATGTCACAGGCCCAAAGTCTGGTAATATAGTCATGGCTATGACCACCCACAGCATTCACATCACTGACAACTTGCCACCAGATACAGTTATAGAAGGGCTCATCAACTATGACTTTCAGTAAGAAGTGTGTAAAATGTTGATGGACTGACTGGATTATGACCTCTTTCTCAGCTTCTGAGAATCCAGGTTTACATGGCCTGGATGTTTTTAGTTGCCATATCCTTGCATGGGAATAAATAAAAAAATGTCATCCAGCACATCAGCAGGGGCTGTAAACTTATAACATTATCTATACTGGACAGAAAAAAAACTATGAATGTATGCATGCTTCATTAGAAACTTGTACATAATTGATCCACATCTAAACCATAACTGTACCCCTCCTCTTGTAACATCAGAACTGAATAAGGAGAGATTATATCACAACATTATTAATGAAACAAGTGCATGAAATGACACTTTTAAATCAAAATGACATTCTTTGCATTCAGATGTTTGCTAACTATCATTATGACCTGTGTGCAAAACAAAACTTGTGCATGTAATATAAACCAATTAACATTTTGTAACAGCAACTGCTAAACCTTCATTACAAAAAGAACATTGCAAATTGTAGAGAGCATTCAGATATGTCATAAAAATCCAAGAACCCCTACTGAAGAACCATTTGACTGCCAACTCCAGCAATCACAAATATTATGAACACAACATTTCTATTGGGATAACAATTATTTGATGTCAGGCATTAACAACAGCCTTACCATAGAACATTTTTGAAATGCCAGTTTAACATTGCTACTTTTACTAACTTTGTAATGTGTTCACATCTTCAGAGAAATGTTTCCATAAACCCATGAGGATGGGATAATTAGAAATAACAACTACTATACCTTCTATACCAACACAAATGGACAAAGTGCAGCAACACTTTCAATTTTTCTAAGAAAGCAATAATAAAATCATTATTGTTAAGTGTTACTTGTAAAAAACATAATATACGTTGACAATATTTTTAATAAAGTTCACCAGTAAATTTGCAGTTGCTGCACTTTCACTGTCGGATAGAAGTATCTTAAGTTGATTAATCCCAGTAGCCTTTCCTACTATAATTCAAGTTCCTTAGCCCCAGGTTGTGCTTATGTAGTGTAGATTAACCCCTCTGGATACACTGAATATGTAAATCAAGTGTCAGCTCATTATCATTCCTGAATCACTCAATCTGCTCAAAGTGCTGGGCAGGTAAACATTGCATGAGAATGTACACAATGTTATGTACATGCCCTAGCAGCTTAATAGCAAGTGTTCAGAACTATGGCTAGCTAATGGTTTGGAAGTGTAACTCGTTACCAGTAGCGCAGAATTAACTAAGTGTTTAATTCTCATGTTACTTTGATGTAACATACACAGAGGCTGCATGATGGAGAATAGGCTTACAGCAAAGTCTGTGATTATGTTGACTGAAATAGGAGATGACCTTTATACTGTCTTTGTGAATATATGCTTAAGAGATAACCGAGCCTCTGAGTAAAAGTGTGTGTAAGTTATATTAAGTACATAAAACTTAAAAAGTCTGTACAGAATGGTCATAAAAATGCAAATTATAATGCAGTCATATTACAAATGCATCAAAAGTGAGTAATGCTTACAAAAAAAGGGAAGAACACACTCTTGTATTGCATACATTTGCTTGCACTGTGACATGCTTCAGTAGCTTAACTTGTGCAAATATCCCAATCAACCAGACACCTAATGTGGAAGGATGAGGGAAAATTGTGAGAACATGGGTAGCTATTTAAATGTACACTGTTAAAATTACAAAGCTTGAGCATATATGCTCTACTTTCTCTATTTCATAATGTCTGTGATGATGTAGCAAACACTGTCAGTCATCTCAATGTTTCATGCTAATACTATAGCTGCACAGTTCAAATTTAGAGAGGATGATATCTGTGTGAAAGCAGGGATCTCTGGTGTCCATATTTTAATGGTATAAGGCCACAGAGTTAAGAAATCATCACACAGACAGATTTTTACTTTTTTTGGCTTCCTCCTTTCAGTGTCAGTTGGCATTGAACTTTGATGACTGACAGCAGTTATTAGCCATGAAAGACAGTCACTTCCCAAGGCAAAAACTCAAACAATTAAATTGAAATGCCATCAGTAGTGCAAATGAAACTGGCACCCATGAGGATCTGTCAGTATTCTGGAGATACTGAGTGCAGAAAATACACATGCAATATAACATTCTCTGTACCTCAAAGTGTTAAGATATGAGTATCAGAACCATTAACGCAGGGTTTGATTCCAGCTTTTAATATTTTGAAGTTAGTTTTCACAGATAAATAAATGTTTGTGTTCTTGAACCTGAACTATTGATAATAGTAATAGCACATTTATATGCTTGCTGTAACACATATGAAAAGGACTAAAGTGTGAGGAACTAAAATCAGCAATATTATGGATTTTGAAATATGGATATTTTATCAAAAACATTGTAAATATATCAGAACAAAAAATGCTGAAAGTGAAACATTTCTTTATAAGAGCTGTAAATCTTACGTGTGTGTGCTGTGTAAAAAATGACTTTATGTAACCTCCTCAATGAGTCATTACATGATGTCATGATGATATGTAATGGAACTGAAAGTTACATGGCAAATATTGTTAAAAGAGTGAATGTTTCGGATTAAGGCAATAGGTGTTGGGTTCAATGCTGGGTATTTTAGATGGTTATCACTTGAATAAATCAGAATATTGTTTATCTTTTTCTTTTTGTTTTTTTTTTTTGTGTTATTTTGTTTTTAATCTTTTGCCATTGTGTGATGCTTGGAATTGCACATCCTTGACTGCCAGCAGTAACTAGTAATGAATGACACCTCACTTCCCAAGGCAGAAACTCAAAAATTCAGTTTGGTATGCCATCAATAGCACACATGAAATTGGCACCAGTGTGCTTTGGTCAGCATTCTGGACAGAAATGAGTGTAGAAAATATAAATTATATAACCTTCTCCTTGACTCAATGGGTTAATGCATTACGTTATGAGTAACAGTAGAGGTAATTCAGGGTTTTTATCCAGATAACATATAATTTTACTGAAGGAGTCAGAATAACTATTATCACAGACATTTTTATTAGCAAGTGAACATAAAGTACAACTGTGAAGTTGCAAAATGAAAATTGCAACACAGCTCTGTGTAATGAATGCTAAATAAGGTAACTATACTGTTTGAAGTGTGTTAAGCATAACACTATTTATAGTTATTTTAAAGGACACTTGCATGTATATAACTTTACCAATGTATACTGGAAATCAGTTTGACTCACAGGTATTATTAGTATCTTTGTAGGACTGTATGTTGTGAAAGGTATGTATCACCCCTTCTTTAACATGTTTTACTGAGATCAATCAAAACACTGCAAAGGAAATTGTTTTGTAGCAATAAATAATTTGTGTAAGTCTAAGTCCGATAACATAAGAGCTCAAAGTCAAACACATACAGGCTTGTCAGAATTATATCTCCACTCATGTTGAAAATGATACTCTTTGACTTACAGTCTGAAATTGTTAGTTCTCCTTTGGCATTAAAAGTCAGATCACAAAATATATCAGTTCAGATTTCCTTATGGTCTAGGATTCAATTTCCAGGTGCTAATGGTCACAATTTATAAAAAGTATGTCGCATCAATTCATAATGTCCAAATATATGCAAATATATCTACTAACAACACTTAATATCACTTAAGTTATAGTAAATGTTTTGCCATTCAGTTTATCAGAAGACTATGTGTGATAAGCATCCAACATAGAGGAGGGCATGGTCAGATGTGTTGCTATATCATTTCTAATGTAAATCAAATGTCAGAAAACAACATCTGATGAATTCACAGTGGAACATATGTAAATACACTCTGCATCACACAATGCCATATTTCACACCTGCACTGAACTTTGAATCAAAGAGAACCAATTTCCCTACCAGGCCATTTGAGTACTTTCTATTGCACAAATTGCAGTTGGTAAGGTTGTCCACTGTTGTGCACAGGCTGGCACATGTGAGATCTGAGCTGGGTGCTAGTTCCCTGCCATATTTTCTGATATCCTTCTGAAGACATAGCAGGTGATGGTGAGGGTGATGGTTCATTTAGAGCCCAAAGGTTGATCAAGAGGAGTGCAGGATCTTTGTGACACTCCTTGTAAAGTGCTACTGCTGTAGGCTTCTGCAGGATGACTATACTGGGTCTCAATACAAGGCTGAGACTTGGAATAGCTTGGCCAAGGTTGTAATCAGTGCAACTGACATTCCATATACTGGTGAGCAATGTCTTTTCCTTTACAGAGACATGAAAAAACACAAGTAGGCTATCATGAAACAATGGGAGTCAGAATTTAGAACTGTTGACACTCCTGAGTTATGTTAAGTATAGTGACTCATCACCAGTCAATACAATATCACTAATTTGGAAAATATACACTTTTTCATTAGGCTTCTCTTTTTCCTCTTTTCTGTTCTGCATAACTGCTGAAGATACAGCCCAGACTAAGGAGGTGCACCAGGAACAAATAGCAGTCCTTAGAGAGGCACAAGGTAAATACTACTCAGGTGTGAATGCAAACAGTATCATAGTAATCAGCTGATTTTATCAAATTTCAGGATATCTGTCCATATCAGCTTGAAACACACAACTGAGTAGGCATAACTTACATATATATCAAATACACATGCCTGTTACAATAGCTCTTGATCATTGCATTAGGCAATGCATAAATAACTTAGCTGTGTGTGGGATCAATTCAAACTAACAACAATAAGCTTTTATTACAGAATAATATATAAATTATTTTTTTCTGCAGTCATTAAATAACATTAAACTTTCAATCTTTGTAAATGGATGTCTTTAACTGCAATGCTTATATTATATAAGCCATAGTCACATAACTGTTGGCCTGATGTCTACAATGACAATGATATTGATATGTTCTATGATACACTTATGACTTCCCATACATATCTGAATGTGTCAAATGTTGCCATATGTATGTGTAAATCTGGACTTATTTTGAAATATTAAAATGGCATGAAATTGCTGGTATTTTATTTTATTTATTTATTTATTTTGTTTTCTATGGTAATATAGTGATCAGTACTGACCAATCTCAGGGTCAGTCAGGTTGACATACAAAACATTTCACAAACAAACAATACAGAAATAATAACAACATAGTTCAGACCAATTCCAAAGAAAAATGTATATAGATTCTAGTGTACAAAGACATTGCAATGTACAATCACTCACAGTGTAATATGCAACATATATATATATATTAGTTTCTAAAATGGGTCAAACTTCATTGAATTTTGAGAAAGGACAAGAGACTTAGAAAAGAGTGAGGTCAGCTGATATGTCTTGTGTTGAAGCAGGAGCATTTGGCTTGGATGAAAAAGTGTGTTTTGGGTTGCATTCTGAATTTGAAATAAGTGTTGACTTCTTTAATGTCCGTGAGGAGAGCTTGCCTAAGAGTAGGTGCCAGAGATGAGAAAGCATGTGCAGTTTTTTATAATTTGGTTCTAGGAGTAATGAGAGTTGATGGGGCTTGTGAGCAGTGTCTTATATTGTGTATGGAGTTTTTTTCATAAAACCTGCCTGCAAGGGAAGTAAATGTGTTGAGTTGTAGTAGATTGTAGATTTGGGATTCTAAATGTAGGTTAGATCTTTCTTTATGTGTAGCCATTTGGCTTTTTCTAGGATGATTCAGTGATGCTCACAGAGAGGTGAGTTTGTAATGAATTGGCAGAAGCTGTTATGGCTGATCTTGATTGTGACAATGTTTTTGTAAGAGGCAGGAGCAAAAATTGGGAGCCCATATTTAACATGACAAATGAGAACTTCTTTGCCAAAGGCTGCTTTGGCTGTTTGGAACAGAAAAGGGGAGGTCTTTTTGTTCCAAAAGAGGATGGAGTTTATTTGGGCTCTCATTTTGTCTATGTGGAAATCGAAGTTTAGTGACAGATCAAGCCATGGTTCTATGTATTTGAAGGTGGAGTTTGCATGTATGGTATGGTTGTGTTGGTCAATAATAGTTAAAGAGTCCTGTGCTTGGTGAATTTTCTGTGGAGTTCCAAAAAGCATAGTTATGGTCTTCGTGGGGTTGAAAATAAGTTTATGGTTTATGAGCCATTGGTGGAGCTCATGTATGTCTGACTAGAATTGGTAATGAATAATGGTTTAAGGTGACCTGACTGATAAATAACCATATTGTCAGCATAGAGGATAAGTGGGAGATGGGAGAGTCACAAAGAAGTTTGTGAATGAATATGAAGAAGAGGAGGGGTGGGCAAGAATTGATCCTTGAGGTATACCTTTGGTAATCGGTGAATATTCTGATTGGGAGGGTCCTTTTTTAACTCTGAAGTGTCTGTCAGTGAGAAATTTTTAAACCAGGGAGTGGTGTCTGGACTGATACCAATTTCAGTTAGTTTGCTTTGAGAAGAATCTGGTTAATAAGTTCAAATGCTTTTGTCAAGTCTATAAATAGCACAACTGTAAGGAAGCTCTTATCAGAGTTTAGCAGGATGTCATCAGTTAGTGACCAAAGTTCTGTCATAGTATTTCATTCAGGACAGAAGCCATTTTGTTTGGAGGAGAACAGATGGCACTGCTGTATATAGATGGAGATTTAGGTTTAAACTATCTTTTTAAGAAGTTTGCCCAGAGATGGGAGGATGGATATTGGATGGATGTGAGATGTATCTTTTGGGTTAATTTGCTTTGGGAGGGGTTTAATTAGAGTGGTTTTCTAATCCTGTGGCATGATGTTTTGTGTGAGATGTACATTGTATATGTGGGTGAGAGGAAGGCATAGATGATCTACAGTGATGTATGAACCAGAGGTTTACATTATCAGTTCCAGGATGAGTGTTAGTGGAAATATTTTTAAGTAGAATAGAGACTTCTTTAGGATGTATGCATTTGAAGTTGAAGAGGAGACGTAATGGTGGTTGAGTGAGCAATGCATGATCTGCGGGACATGTGGAGTTTATTAACTGGGAATTGCAAAATTCTTTAAGGCAAACTTCAGGAGAAAGTTTTGCTGTATGACATTGAATAGTTTTTGTAGACAGGGTACCATGAGGAGGTTTCTTCCTGTGAGAAGGTTAGCCTCTTTACAAAAGTACATCAAAAACCACCAAAATCAGCACTTTAAGGGAAATGAAAAATTATATTGATCATAGTACAACTAAAAGAAACACGTGTGTTTTAGTTATACTACAATCAACATATTTTTTCATGTCCCTTAAAGTGCTGAATTTGGTGTTTTTTTTATGTTTATTTAGTAGTTACCATCTTCATTTGGGACTGTGTTTGTACTTTCTCCAAAAGTCTTTGGGTGAATGTAAGAGGGTAATTTGTTTCTTTGCAGATTTGTTCGCACATTTTAATGGACTTCTTAGCTAGGCTACTCAAGACTATAAAGGAGGTGCGGTTGTCAGTTGTGGTGCTCTGTTTCCATTTTTGCATAGCTTCATCCATTAGAGTTAAAAAATGTTTGAATTCAGTTGACAGACATTCATATTTGGTGGGTTTATAAAGAACATGGATAAGTGGAAAGAATTTGTCTTGCAGCTGGAGTAGAAAGTGGTTAGGCTTACAGCTGCTGTATGAGGGTCAGATAAGGAGAGCATATGGCTTCAGCTTTGGGCTGTGAGAAAGGTTCTAAGTTTGTTTATATTTGTACTACTCTGGTTTCTGAAGGCTTTTAATATTGGTCATAGATTTATAGGATTGCTTATAAATGTGAAGGTGATTAGGGAGTGGTTGCTTAGTGATGGTGACAAAATGTGCAAGTTGGCAATGGAGTTTATGTTTTCCTTCTTCCTACCCTATATCTTTTTTTTTGCAAACATTCCAGCTGCACAGAAGTGACTATCAGCACAGGGTAAGCACGGGCAGCTAGACTGACCACTGCAGATCGTCCCTTCACACCTCTTTAAGTGGTTGCTGTAGCACCACAACAGACATCAGAGTCAACTCAGGTCATCTAGGTCCCAGCCTGTCAGCATTGTCTACACATCTCTTGCATTACCTGTTTTAAATGTGTGAGGAAGCTCTGCCACAGGGGCTGATACAGTGGTATCCACCAGGAGAACTACAAGTGGAAGTGACTAATTTCAGAACTGACTAGGCATGTCATGGACATTATGGACAGGGGCATCAGTGATCGAGTTTGGCAACATTTTGAAATTCCTGCATCAAGTAGTCAAGTTGATGCCCCATCCAGCAATGACACAGGTACTTGATGCCCCATCCAGCACTGACACAGGTATTTGATGCCCCATCCAGCACTGACACAGGTATTTGATGCCCCATCCAGTACTGATGCAGGTATTTGCTCTCCCATCCAGCAGTGATGCAGGTATTTGATGCCCCATCCAGCACTGATGCAGGTATTTGATGCCTCATCTAGCACTGACACAGGTATTTGTAACAGGGAAGATTAATGCCAGTTTTGAAAGTGGGGACCAGTTTCTCACTGTACTCATGCTGGACACAGATATACCTCAAATGTCCCCTACCTATTTCCAACTATGGTGTCCCCCAACCTTTTGAGTCTATCATGATTCCTGCTTCTCTTGTATGTCTGCACCTTTAGCTAACCTATCATACCCGACACTACCTACTTATCCCTCTTATTGCTAACCACCTTCCCCAACATTCATCTCTCTCTCTACAATAAGAAAATTGGCAGCTGTCCCACAAAAGTTTATGCCCAATGCATAGCTTCCCACTTCCCCATGTGTCTTCTTGACAAACGTGATTTGCTTCACTTGGAGATACAACATTATTCAGTTATTGTCACCTACCTCTGATGTGGTGGCTATCCACATTCATCAAATTATTTTTACAGGTATATATTATTGTTGTGAAGAAGTTGATAGCTATGGTGCTTTCCCACCACCTTCCTGTAAATTCATCTATTCTCCCTGTGTCCTACCCCTTGCTTGCCCCTCCATTTTCTCCACACCCTTTCTTGCTTACTATTTTTGAAAATATTACTGCACACAGCATGACAGAATTATTATGATGACAAACCTCAGATTAACACATCACAAAGATAGCCACATATGATAATCCACTAGTGGTACTCTTGTTGTGCCTTATGTATTTCACAATTATCACAAACTTGCTCATACCTTGCCAGCAATAAGGGCAAGACTTATGTTCAAATCAAGGATTTATGTGGTGACAATATGCAACACCAGGCATAATTTAAAAATATTGCTCTTAAACACAGAAGGTGTTAGGATTAAATCTTCAGCAATGTCATACATTTTCTGAAGTATTTTAAGTCTAAAATATAGATGTATGTTATTAAATAGTGACTTCAGTGGTCAATAATGTGATACAAAATACATCTGCATAAGGAACACTACAATATACCTTAAACACTTGGACAATCAGCAGATATGAGAACCGTGTAAGTATTCACCTGTATTCTCCATATAATGAATAATTTACTACAATAATCATGACACGTGTAAATGATAACACAGAAAATGTTAACATGACGCACATCTGTTATGAATTCACTCAAAATCCCATCTGTGTATATGCCGGTAGCCCTTATTTGCACAAAGTTTGGCATGGAGCACTATAGACCATTGTTAATTCTTGTTCTAAGTTCAAAAACTCAAAAAATAACTATGCATGCACTAATGCTTTTTTAATATAGGACACACAGATAAACTTGCCAGTGTTGTACTTCAGTAAGTAAATTGACAAAGAGAAATTATTGCCAGTGGTTTGTAGTCCTTTTATATTTTTTATTGAAATGTTGTACTCAGGATATACTAAGTTCATTATGTCTTTTTCTAAACACTGTATAATGAAAACCATGCTTGCTCACCAAGTGCAGCCATGTGGAACATTTGCACACATACTTGCTGAGTGGTATGAAGCAGAGTCCTTTCATATGATGGACATGTAAGTTTTGTACTTACATTGCACATTTTACACACATTATAAAATGTCCACTGTGATGCGCCATCTGAGGAAGAATGATCCTGAGCTGAATAGTAAGGGAAGCTTGATTATCTCCTCACTGTTTGACAACTGTGTTTGTCATCCATCATTGATATGGTCAGTACATCATAATGTGAAATAGCTACATCTCACTAACATTACCACAATGCGCATGAATGAAAGTATGTATAACTTATCTGAGCAGTATGCCATTACTTGTGATTAAGGCATTGCTGTTTTGTATGCTTGTCAAAACACATTCCTTTTCACCCAGAGATATGATGAAGATCATCTGCTCTACAACCCATTTATGATGTCATCCTTTCATATCTCACATTTGTAATCAAACGTACACATTGATTCAATGTACTACAGGTTATGTAATAGGTAGGCAGTTCAAATACAGCAGTGAGTAATTCTTATGAGTGCTGTCTGTGGTACTAGGTTGAAATGGCTTTACCCACAGATTACTTGTGTGTAGACACATATTTGAATCTGGTATTCTCTAAATGTTGTAAGTGTGTGTGAATGTTGTAAGTGTGTGTGTTTCCATACTCACAAGGATGACTGAATTATTCAACATGTGTGTGTGTGTGTGTGTGTGTGTGTGTGTGTGTGTGTGTGTGTGTGTGTGTGTGTGTGCGTGTGTGTGTACACCTGTACTCATGAAATATATTGAAATGGAGAGACAACTCACACTACTATGTTACTCAGTTTTGTGTCACACATATGTCTTCCAACACAATAAGGATATCTTACCTTCCAATAAACTCTGTCTCACAGTAGTAGTACAACTTCCCTTATATTGTGAGGGTCAATATGATAGCCTGCTCCTTAAGTACTTACATATGTTGGTATTCAAACACAGTCATGACTGAGAAGTATGAGTGTGTGTGTCTCTAGTACTAGATGTGAATGACTTCCAAGACAGTTCTGATGTGTAGATTTGCAATGGGAAAGCCTCCCCTCAACATTAATTTTTGTCCCTTTCAGCCCAACTTCTGAGAACAACTTTGGATGTGACATCTTTATTTACTATGATTCCCAATGATGTAGGGGTAGAATATATGAGATTATTCCTGATAGAAAATGGAATGCCCAGGAATTTGATTATCAGATGTGCTATGCTTATGGAAATAGTTTTGAGTAACAATGTGTACTTGTACAATGAATAGTATTTTCTTCAACTAAAAGGTGTGGCCATGGGAACACCTTGTGCCATCTCGTATGCCAATTTAGTAATGGCATACTGGGAGCACACCTACCTTTTGAGGAATACACACTATAATGTAGACATACATTATTACAAGTGTTTTGTTGATGATATTTTTTTGATATGGGGAGGGGGTGAAGACACCCTCCAGGAGTTCATTCAGTAAATGAATGGAACCACACATTTCTTGTCATTGACAGCACAGTCGGCACATAACAGGATAGAGTTTTTAGATGTTCTTCTAAAAAAGGATAACAATGTGATCCATACTGAAATGTTTAGGAAGACATGCAGAAAGAACACTTTATTACATCATACCAGCATGCATCCACCCCATATCTATAGAAATATAGCAAAGAGTCAGGTGTTAAGAGTGTTGAGGTTAACTAGTAAGGATAATATGTTTCAAGAATGTCTAAACACCCTTGGTAATGAATTTAAGATAGAGGGTACTCTTCTAGAGAGATTAACGCAATGTTTGAAGAAGGGACTATAAGCAGGAATGCAAGTGGCAAGCCATATATACATGGGAAGAATGATATCGATAACTTAGATGATAGAAGGAATTTAACATCTACAGTTAATAGAGTGATAATACCATACACTAACAATAATAATAAAATCAAAGACATATTCTATAAGAATTGGGATATATTGACCATAGATAATGCAATCAGAGATATAGTATGCGAGCATCCCCAGTTCTCCTATAAGAACACTAAGTCTTTGAAATGTTTACTGTGTTATGAGCAACCTAAACTTAATGCCGTTACATCAGTTAGACAGGGTACTTATTCTTGCAGATCATGCAATCAATGTAGTTATATGTCGAATAAGAATATTTTTAACCATCCAGGTACAGGACATAAATATGTTTTTAAACTATATGCTGATTGTAAAATGAGAGACTTGATATATCTTGCGTTATGTGAGAAATGTCAATCATTCTATGTGGGTAAGACAAATAGAAGTCTACATGAATGTGTAAGGGAGCATATATATGCCATGAATAAAGAAGATGACACAAATGCCTTAGCAAGATAATCATTACCCATGATATGACACATAGTTTTAAGTTTACTGTTATAGAGCTAGTAAACAAAACTGCTAGGCTTGGTAATTTGAAGAATTTTACTGAAAAACAAGAAGCAAGATGGATTATGAGGATGCAAGCAGACAAGGCACATGGACTTAATGATAGGGTCGCTCTTAAACCCTTTCTTATTGATAGACCATATACTCAGAAAAAAGAATAAAACACAGCTCAGTGCGTGAAATGTCACAATAAAGGCAATAGGATTTAGCGCTTTCTTCCACTTTATTTAAAAACGTGAACTTCTTCAGAAAAAAAAGACAATGTGCCCTCCCAAACACAAGTCTTTTAAATTAATTAAACAGGATATGATGTCATAAATTTTCTTTTCTTTTAAAAATGCAGTGTTAAATTTCAGATGTCTAAAAATATTATAACATTAAATACATTAAACCTAATATAATAATTATAATAGATATTGATAGTGCTTGAATGTACCAAAAAATTATACAAAAATGTATCTGTATACATATGAATGAGTATGATCCTACATATACATATAAACATCCTCTCATACACAAGAATCATACCTACATGTAATAATAAATATAATATTATAAGTAGATGTTATAAATTAATATAAAATTTAAGCTGAACTATATAGCAAAATGTAATGAATGAAACCATTCCCAATTACTTATACAAAATAATGTCAACCTAGACCAGCACTATACATATAACACTATTCTAAAAATTTTTAATAATTCTTAACTATAAACAAATATAAGTCAGATGGATAACACAATGATATCCATCGAACCTCATATTAATTACTACTTAGAAACTTTCCAAATTATATATATATATATATATATATATATAAAGTTTTAATTATTTATATAACAAAAACATTTGATGTTAATGACCTCGTTGAGGCCTGGAAGATCTGCCCCTAAAATAATTGCCAAGGGGCTTCCTTCTGTTCTAATTTGTTCATGAATTATCTATGTAGTCTAGAACAAAAATTCAAACTTTTTCTAAAGCATGTCTTGCAAGAGCATTATTTTATCTTTATTTTGATAGCCAGGACATGTTCACGTTTTAAAACAACAAGTTTACCTACATAGTAACATGGATCACTATGACAATAAAAATATTTCTGTGCCCAGAAGGTTCTTTTTAAATGCTTACAAGAGATGTATTAGAAATCTACATTGTCTACAGTTAGTACCTTTTATTGATTACATCTAGTCCTAAGCCTCAATCAGTTTTTTCTAAATGTTATTAACTGTTTTATAAGTAAATTGTGGTCTCATTCCTAGACAGCTAACTAGGTCTTTGTTACCCAAAATTATTCTCCAATTTTTTTCTATGATGTTCTTAATTTCGTTAAGTTCATTCACTATAAAGTGGAAATGCTGTATAAAACATACTTTTATTTTGCTCAATTTTATTTAAATTCTGGTTTCCTGCAACTAGTATATCTGTGGCTAACAAAATTTTGCTACACCTTCCCTTAGTTTTTACTTCTTTCTTTTAATCAGTTGATATTATAACCCCTCACAAACATTTTCTCAAATTCAATAATTCTTTCTTCTGTAGTCATTATCATCTGCCCCTTCACCACACTCTTTTCATGTGTTGGGGATGAAGGCTGTCTTTAATGAAGATATTGATTTACTTAGAATCTTGCCACTTAGATTATTTATATATAGATCTAGATCTAAAAAGTGTATATCTCTCCCAAATTCTCCCATTTTGAAAAATAGAAAAGTCGTAGTATTGTTCAAGTCAGTAATCATTTCACTGAACTCCCATTGTTCACCGTTTGATATGTTCTCTTATTTGATATGTTCTGCCAGGGTGAAATTGAGAAGGATGACTATGATATCCTTCTGGTAGAACATCCTACAATGGCACATTTCTTTCTTACATTCAGGCCAATAGTATCCCGAGAATTTCTATTTGGCTTGACAGTATTTTAAATCCTGTGGCACAAAAAGCTGAATATTTTCTCAGAGATTCTTGGCAACTTTTGGAAATTTTGGGAAAAGTTACAATGCAACATTGGATGTTAAGAGTCTATATACTTCCATTGATCAGGTGGAAGGAATAATGTTTTATACAGCATTGCTGGTCTAGGTTATTTATTTTGTGTAAAGTAATTGGGAATGGTTTCATTCATTACATTTTGCCATATAGTTCAGCTTAAATTTTATATTAATTTATAACATCTACCTATAATATTATATTTATTATTACATGGTTTCTTTTTCTTTAGACCATATACTCACTAACACATTCTAGTCTTATTATATTCATATTTATTTTTTATATAGAACATACATACAGATGTTATATATCATAGAGGAACTTTTATAGAATACATTAATACTAGTACATTTAGAGTTTTATTAAATTGATAGCAATGCCCTCAGTCAGACACTTTATAGGACAGTCACCAAATTATATTCCAAATTAACATTTGGATTGTTTTATTGGGTTATTTTTGATATTAATGAATGAAATCAAGCAGATGATAGTGAATGTCTCAATTATATTATACATATTTTATTCATATTTGAGAACATATATATTCTTCAAGAAAGATGTCTGCAGACTATGTTTTGTTGATATGTATATTCATTTATTTACTTATTTATGAATTATAATCAAGCAGTTTGTATATTTTATTTTTATGTTTATGTGTGTGTGTGTGTTTGTGTGTGTGTGTGTATATATATATATATATATATATATATATATATTTTTTTTTTTTTATAGATTATTTTACATATATTTTGTCTCTTTTTTACACACAATATTTATCTGAATACATTATTCATGTTGAGTAATGATGTTATATTAATAAGAGAGATATGTTTTAGAGATGTTCAGGATGTGATTTTAAATTATTTTTAATATATTGGTTTTGAATACATGATTAAGGGAAATGTGAAATGTTTCACAGGAAATTATCTCAAATGTGGTTTGTGCTCCCATTTGACAATAGTTGTTATAAATAATGTGAATTAATGCACTAGGTATATAGTCTGATGAAGCTTTCTAAGAGACGTGAAAGTGCTAACTGATCTGGTCTTCTGTGTTGTCTGTTAAAATAAAGTCAGCTTCGATTGCCATGGTGTGCCTCTGAGTTTTTGCTTTGGATTTACAGATTTTTTACTTTATAGAGGCACTTTACCTTTTTTGTGGTTTTTCTCATCTAAGCTGATGGTGTGATGTGTTCGAGTCTGGCAAAGTGTAACTGCTGAGTATGTCTGAAAATGCTTACAGGCATTATTTACTTGTCTAAAAATAATGCCTGTAAGCAATGGCTTAATGGAAGCATTTATTTATGCCTTGTATAATTTTATTCACACTATAGGGGATTAAAGGCAATAATAGCTTATTCATCAGTTCTTGACGCATGCCATGCTGCTAAACTGTCACATAGTGTGAATGGACCTGTGTTATAATGCCTTCTTTTGGTTTTGTGGTAGATAGTTGATGGTATTGTATTCATTAATTTACTTCTATATGAACATGCCCAGTATAATGATGTATTAGCTGCTCACCATTTAGAACACATGCCACTAAGTAATCAATGTTATGAGACAGCATTTTCATTTGTTTTTTATTTGTCAACACTTTATGGGATTAATCTCTGATGTCGTGGCTCTGCCAACATCGCTGCAATGGAGATACTGCCTTTTTTAATTTCTCCAAATAGTTTTGGGTTTCTAATACAGTGTTGGGAATTGTCTCCATTCCTAAGTCAAAGTACGATTAAAGTTCATGAAATTAGTATTGTTTCACTCTTTAATGTCAGCCAAAAGTGCTCTTCACAGCACCTGCGATGTGCCCAGTAATAACTCCTGCTTCAATTCATACAGACTTACATGTATTGGCAGCATCTAAATATGATTGTAGACTCTTTTTTTATAAGACCCGTTGCTCCTACTGACCTACATGTGAAAAGTAATGGTAATTGTTATAGGCCCGTATATAGCTGTTGCATGAAAAATGCCAGTTTGCAACCTTTCACTTAGTAAAAGACCTTACTTTTTCACCTGTTTATGATTTTTGTTAGTGTACTGTCATACAGGTGTTACTAAAGTGTTCAAAAAGGCTCACTTCAGAGTTAAATATCATGTACAACATGATGTCATCATGCATTCAGAGGTGTAATTTGATAAGACGGTTGTATGTCACTGTGTATTGCGTTGCAGTTTCAGTATGAAGGGCATGTGTAATGTGATTTATTACACTCACACAAATGCATTATACTTATAAAATTACAAGTGATACATTTGCTCTGTAGCTCATGTCATTATAAAATACTGTTGGCATGTAGGATTTTTTGACTAAGTCTTCTATGGGCTGCCTATCTATTTGTGGACTTTTCTATCATGCATAAATACATCATATGCATATACTGACATTCCTACACACACACAACCCAGTTGTCAAGGGATAGCTGTACATGTTTTCCCTTGAGTTATGTGAATGTTATTCTATGTCACATGAGCATGGCCCTCATTTTGCAACTACATACATCTCACATCCCCTATAATTAAACAATTATAATAGCTCACTGTTCTGTTGATATGTTACTCAAAGTGACAGTTCTGTATATTTGTTGAGTCCTTCTGGATTATACTACATAAATACACATTATGTATGAACAGTCACACTTTCTAATACTCACAATATGCAGGTTACCACCACAAATTATTGTTTTTAGAGTTTTTAATATTATTTAAATGAATTTACAGGTGTGCATGATTCACCTTAGTGTATCCACATTTTTTCATGTGTGTACATTGTCATAACAACTTCAATATTGTTTCCTTCATTAGTCTGTATGTATGTTCATACAGCAATCATGTATGCCAATCCTTTCCTTTTGTTTAGTTTCACGGTATACATGATAATGTCAGTGTACTTTCATAAATGTGCACAATGAGTGTAGGCAGCCATAATCACTTACTGAAGTGAATGCATTTTTCTTCTGAGCATCTTTCAGAAAATGTATAATATTAGGACTGTCTGAACTATTATCTACATACATTGCTATACAAAACATGCTTTCCTAAGAAACTGCTGCCTCTAAAATGCCTTTTTACTGAAAATAAAAGTTCCTTTCTGTACAACGCAGCATGTTAAGACTTAAATACATTTTTAAATGAAAGGTGGGTGGTGAGGGCAACAGCCTAATGTTTTGTACAAAATATACATTTCTGGCTACACTCCTGATGTCCACTGCCTACATTATATCTGCTTTGCTAGCCAACTGTTATCTTACCCTTCCACTTTAACCACTATTTTATATCTATGACATTTACTCAGTTTGTTACATTGTAAGTATGTCCCTCTCACTTCCTTTTGTCAGCATTTCATTTTTTTATATAGATGTGTTCCTGAGTGGACAGGAGTCCTTCTATGGTTAGACATAATTATAATTAGTGGTGTTTATACAGTAATTTATTTATTTATAACTACACATTCCTTTTCTAAGATCACCTAGTCTCTTAAATACAGTATGTACTTCAAGTTACCCTTGCCTTGTATTGTGCCATCTGTAAGTGCTCACTTACTGACTTTAATCTTACTTACAACATGTTGTTTATTTTATGCGCTCAAGTCAATCTGCACCTCATTATGACTGTTAGCAGGTGTTTTGACTGCAACCAGCTGCTGCTCAATGCATAGAGTTGCTTATATTCAACGGACACTACTGCTAACAAATGAGTAGGCTTAGCACTATGTGTACAAGCTTGTTAGTGAATCCCTTGGAATATTATTATTCTTAGAGTTAAAACTTAGCAAGGAAGAAAATAAAAATATATTAAATATGCAACCTTCACCCTAATGGGAAAATAACTATCATGGAAATATTCAGTAAGATATAGGAGAACTGGGGCTATTTTAAGTTCATAAATGCTAGACAGTAGTGTATACTGTTAGTAAAATCTGCTGTTAATCTGTTAATTTTCTTACAACTCCATTATTGTTTTGGCAGATGACAAGACTGAAAACCATTGAATATTAATTATCCATATTAGAGGTCTGGTGTGAATAAAGGACATGCAGTTGTAATATGGGCTTGCCCAATTAGGCATTATTTAGTTGTATTTAAATGTGGAAGCTTCTGGTTTGTTTTTCATACCATGATTAGATGTCATGGTCAAACTTTATAACTTACATGAGGATTCAATAATATCTGTGTAGGCTCCATGTAGAGCCTACACAGAATGTACTGGTGTACACAGCCACAGGCCCTTGGCAGCGCGCCATGCATATTAATCATGGTGCTCTGCCCAGGGAGATTGCAGTAACACAGATATTGAATCCATGTAAGTAGTAGTGTAGAGGCTGTCCCATAGTTGTGGATTGTCCAGAAAATTCCTGGACAGATGTTACGCACAGGATAATAATCCTTGTAATGTACCCTGCTAGTGTAGAAATATATGTGAATTTTAATAATTTTTTTTGTTTTGTATTTAATGCCCATTTGCGTGGCGTGGTGTGGCATGGAGTACAGCAGTGCCAAGCTGCACTTACACATACACAGATGACATCAAAAAATAGAAACAGGATGTAATTAATTATTTATTTTTGTCTACTTTTTATTTATTTAGTTATTTTTAATGGATATTTGTTCGGTGTGCCACAGTGCTTAGCAATGCTAACAGGTAGCTTAGCAGTATATATGAAGGTATAGTGTTTTTTCTCACTATCCAAGTAGTTATATAGGTGGAGTCATGGCCTAATGTGTAGTAGGTCCTGCGTAGTCATACCTTTTTACATTTATTGCTGTGAAAATGTGTAAAGTGACCAAGAAGGCAGATTAATTCAAAAATAAAATTGTTATAATTGCCAAAGCTGAGTGACACTAAGCATTGCTTAAACATTGTCAATGGCTATTCTTGTTTGCACATTGCTAAACTTCACTGAAACACGGTTATACGAGTTTATGCAATGCTCAGCTCCACTAAGCTGGTTTGCGAGATGCTAAGCAAAATGGCGTTTTTTTGAATGTTACACTATGACATGTAAGGGTGGAAAAGCAGCCTATATTAAGGTCAATAGGTGGAAATTCACAGTATTCATTGGAGTCCATATTAAACTGTCAATATGCTAGGCAGTGTTGGTGAGGGACCGTGCTTTCAGGCACAGAGGTGGGGTGTGCAGGAGTTCAGAGTGATTGATGGACACCTGGTCCAAAACTATGAACCCCAGCTGTTGCAGAGCAATTACAAAGGCTCAGAGTGTAAAGCTGAAGCCTGGGATCAGTTGGCTAGGCATCTTACCAGTGCTACTGGTATCCTCCACACTGGTGAGCAGTGTTGTCAAATCTATGATGACCTGAAGCAAAGGAAGAGGGGAACCTTGGATACCTGGTTCCAGGAAGCTAGGGCTGAGCATACCCCATGAATATGTAAGTATGTTTCCTACTACTTTGCTAATATACAAGCTGAATCCATGCAAAACCGAAATGCATAATGGTTGGCTTCTCTTCCAACAGCTGCAGCTGAATGGGCTCGCAATGTCCAGTCTCACACAGGATTTCTGGCCAGGATGCACCGTGAGTGTGGTAAGTACAGGTAATTTCTGATAACTGTAGTGCAATAAACAATAACAATGTCAATAACAATAAACAGTAAGATTTAAAGCAGGATTGTGGTTTGATAACTAATGTGTGCAAATAACTGCAGTAGGACTGTATTCATTGCATGTGTGTTCTAATGTGACTCCAGTCAACTTTACAAATGAAATTAATAAAGAATGCAGAAGTAATTGCCTGATAAATGTATTGCACAACCCACAGTACAGTTCAGGGCTGTCTTCAGGCCACTTTGCATCAAATAACGCTATCTATAACTCCCACTCCAGGAACAATGAATATGGTTAAGGTAGCCCCTGTTCTGATAAGATATCATGTGTATAATTCATAGGTTCATAGGTTCATAGATAGGTACTAGGCTATTGACCCTAAGGCCTATACAAGCACAGCCAAAAAGGTACCCTGGCTTTTGCCACCCAAGAAAATTATTTTCCTGTGCCACTGTCGAGCAGAGCCACAGAAGTGATCCCCGGGGTGAATTTCCTATTTCTCATCCAATCATCAAGATTTTTCTTGAAGAGTGCTAATGTGGAGCTTTGTTTAATATAGATAGGTAGTTTATTCCAGAATATGGGAAGCCTCTGGTACAGGAATCTATCCCTCTGGCATGTTCTGTTTATTGTGGTGACAAGGTTTGGGTCCCTAGAACATGAAGCTTGGAGGGATTGGGATTTCTTTAAGTGGAGCATGTCCAACAGCTCTGGGTTTGACATAGCTTTGTATGTTAGGCAGAGATCACCTCTGAGTAGGTGATATGCAACGGAGTAAAGATGGAGTTTTTTTGAGACAGTCTGTGTAGGGCATCTGTTTGAGGCCGGTAATCGTCTTTGTGAGGTATTTCTGTGGCCTTTCGAGTTGTTGTAGATGTCTTGTGAGGTACATACCAAAAGGGGCATTGTACTCTATAATGGGTCTAATGAGTGATGAGTAGAGGGGAACAATGACCTCTTTTTTTCTGGATGAGAAACCTTTTGTGATGAGGTGTGCCACGTAGAAGAATTTCCTGACTACTGTGGCAATGTGAGTATCAAAGGAGAGACTACTGTCCACTTGTGTCCCAAGGTCTCTTATCACACTTTCGGTGTTAAGTATACTACCGCCTATGTTGTAGTTCATGGGTACAGAGTTTTTACCAAAGGGGATGACAATGCACTTTTTGGCATTGAGCTTGAGGCCATGGCTTTGACACCAGGCATCTGTCTCAGTGAGGCCCTTTTGTAGGATATCCATATTGTTAGGAGTTTCGATTATGGCTCCTAGTTTGCAGTCATCTGCAAACTTCATTAGCCAAAGACCTTCTGTGTTAGCCTGTACTTCAGAGAAGCAGATACCAAACAGGAGAGGACCCAGGACTGCACCCTGTGGTACTCCACTTGTCACTGGTCTGAAGATGGATTTGGAGTCTGCTACTTTCACAGTGTGGGTTCTGTCAGTGAGCCAGTTGGAAACCCATCTTGTGACATAGGGATTTATACCTAGTTTAGTGAGATTATCTATAATTATAGTGTGGGGGATGGTGTAGAAAGCCTTGGCAAGATCTAGATAGGCTGTGTGAATCACCTTACCCTCGTCTACGGCTTTGGTGACTGCTTCAAAGAAGTCTATCAGGTTTAGGAGACATGATCTGCCTTTTACAAATCTGAACTGGGTGGGGTGCAGAGTTTGGAGACTACCAATGTCTTTGTTTATAAGTTCCATGATGATACGTTCCATGGCCTTGCAGACCAGGCTCGTCAGGCTAATGGGGCGGTAGATCCCGGGGTCCGTGGTGGCTCCCCCCTTGTGGAGTGGGATAACCGTCGCTGTGCGCCATTCAGCAGGCACAAAGCCTGAGGTGAGGCTATGATTGAACATGGTACTTAGGTGGGGTGCCAGTTCGTTCTGTAGTTCATGTAGAATGCAGCCTGGGATGTTATCTCGTCCCATGGATGCTGTTTTCTTGGCTTTGGAGAGTGTGGTTTTTACCTGTGCAGCCATGATTACAGGAACATTGCATTCTTCCGGTATAGAGATGTGCCCTTTAGGGGCTGAGAGGAGGGTAAAGTTAGCACTGAAACTATCTGCCAGGATGTTGGAAATATCAGTTGGGTTTGTATATTTAGTGCCATTGTGCTGTAACTTAGAGCAGATCTGAGTGTTGCCATTGAGATTCTTGACATAGATATAGAATGCTTTGTAGTTGTCTTTAGAATCAGTGGTGATTTTGTATTCGTAACTAGCTTTGGAGGATTTTATCAGGGATTGCAGTTTCTTACTGAGGCTGACCAGGGAGCTCCTCCACTCATCGCATTTTACTCTCTTTTGCAACAGTTTCTTCCTTCTGTTGTACAGTTTGTTTATGGCAGGGGACCACCAGATTGGCTTCCCTTTTTTGGAGGATAGCGTCTTGGTTCTGTTTGAGAGAGCACGATCCATGCACTCATGTAAGTGCTTATAAAGTGCAATTGTGTAGGATTCAGTAGTCATAACTGTATTGTCCATCTGCATGGGTGTCATGAAGTTCACCACTTCTGTCTTAAGAAGCATGAAGTTGGCTTTGGAGAAATTTTTAAGTGGGGGCAGGATGTGGATATCTAGGGTGATTAGCTTATGGTTGGATCGGACCATTGAGGCGTTGACTTCTTTTGTGGAACACCAGTCACTCATGTTGGTAATGGCTAGATCTAGGATATTCTTGCCCCTGGTGGGGGTGTGGATAAGTTGATCCAGGGCACTGGAGTTTATGAATTCCAGAAAGTGTTGAGTGAAGGAGTTGGCACATGAGTAGTTTTCCCAGTTTATGGTGGGGTAGTTGAAATCGCCCATTATTAGGGTGTTTTGTTGAACCCTAATATTTTCCAGTACATCAAGAAAAGAGGAGTGGGAATCCTGAGGCATGGTGGGGCGATCTGTAGCAAGCTACAATTTGGATTGCAGTTTTTCCCAGAGTTAGTTGCACTTGGATAACTTTGGATGCATTATGCTGAGCAATTAGCCTGGAGGTGTGGATATCCTTAATGAATATGGACACACCTCTGCCTTTGGTGTTCCGGTCCAGGTTACATGGCCGAAAAGTGTGGTATGAGTTATAGCCTGGTAACAAAGGGGTGCTCTCTGGAGCCTTGAACCAGGTCTCAGTCACTGCACAGATATCGATGTTTTCCATTTTAAGGAGTGCCTTCCGTGAGTGCATTTTGAGGTTTAGACTTCTAGCATTGAGTAGCATCACCCTTAATTTTTGCTTGCCTGTTCCTGTTAAGGTGGTGAATTTGTCATTTGAAAATTGCCTAAAAAGGCACTATAGGGTGGCAAGAACCTTAGCCAGTATCTGGAATACCAGGGGTGACAGGTGCATGCCATCTCTGGCAAAGCATCGTGGTCTGTCGACCATGTCATCCCAGGCAGACAGATACTGTATCCCTTTAGAATGACACCAGAAGTTAAGCCAATTGTTGAAGTCAATCATTTTGTTCTTGTACTGCAGTATCATTCTGGGTGATGGCAGAATGCTACTCAGGGCTAGGTCATAACGGCCTGGGCTACAAGATCGGAGAGCTCTTCCATGTCTCTTTTCATGTAGTTCAGGGAGGTACATCTCAGGTCGTTTCCACCAACATGGACAATGCAGAGTCATATTTGTACTGGTTGTGGAGTGACATGAGTGCGTGGGTTATGTGGCGGATCCTGGCACCCGACAGGCAGCCGACAGTAACCTTCTCCTTGTTTAGCCTGGTGAGTGCAACATCAGTGTGCCTGACTCTAGAGTCACCTATGACTAGTGTGTTGGGTATGTTGTTCTGCCTTATTGGCTGTGGTTGAGTGGCACACTGAGTCTGTGGGCTATGTGTCATTTGGGTTATGCTGCGGGGTCGAGGGTGTTTGCATTTCTGCTTTGGAGGTCTCTGTTTCTTAAGCAGATTATTATTGAGAGCCTCCATGAATGATTTTGTGTTTCTATGTGTGGATTGTGGTGGTGTAGATTTAGTGAGAGTATGTGATGAGTGTGGTGTGGTGCAAGTGTGTACCTTGTCCACTTGACTGTCAAGTTCAGTCTTGTTTGGAGAGAACTTTACCTCCAGTTTGGCTAGATAAGTGCATCTCTCACAGGTTGTAGTGTTGGGTGGAAGGAGGAGAGGGTTGTCTGTGTACATGAGGCAATTTCTACATTGCCCCAAGATGCCCAGATTCATCAGATAGACAGAAGAAAACACTGGGATCTGACCCTTGGACATGCCTGAATAAAAAACTTTTTTCCTCTAGATAAGTGAGGAAAGTGAGTACAAGAGCTGTTTTTCTCTAAGCAAGTGAGGAAAGTAAGTACCAAAACTGTTTTCTCTAAGTAATGAGGAAGGGTGAATGCTGTAGTAATCAGTAGCTTATTTAGTGCTTACAACAAGTTCTGAACAAGTGCTGATCACAAATAAGCAAATTCAAGTGCTAAAACTAAGAATCTTTATCTGGACTAAACTAGTTACAGGAAAGGGGGAAACAAGTGCAAATACGGGCCTTTAAATTAGAAATTTGAGAGAGATGGAAAAACTGCCCAAACGGCCAATAACTACAATTTCTGGGCCAGAACCACTCTTTATGTGGTAGATAGGTTACCTAGTGCTTACCACTCCTACTGATAAGCTAGAAGGCTTCCCTCCAACACAGAAAGCATGGGGTGCTCAGAAGCTTACATACAGTCCTGGATACAGCAAATCTGAATTTGGTCTACATTAGTTACAGGAATGGTAGGAAACAGGCTTAGATTTTTTTTAATACAGAAAAGTAGCTAAAACAGCAGTAAAAACAATTCAAATGCAGTGCAAGTTAGCACACTTGAGTATGAGCAATGTTAGACCAAACAGTTTAAAAAAATGCAATGAAATTAAAAGTGACTAAAAACAAGTACAGAAGGAGTCTATTAGGCAGAATGAGGTAAAGAGATGGGACTGGGGGGAGTGTCCCAGATCAAATCTACAGTGGGGGTGGGCAACTGCGAAAGCCTCCAAATTTAAACAGCAAAACAGGAATAGGTAGGGGAAAACAACACCTTCAACAGAGATCTGAAAAACTATACAGCAAAGCAAAAATAACAGTGCACAACTCTGAAGTCAGCCAGCAATGATATAAAATTAGTCAAGCAAAAATTAACAGCAGACAACTCTGAAGTGCCAGAAAAATATACTTAGCTCTGTATATCTCCAGATAGTTTGAAGAACACTCTGTCAGAATACAGGAAGGCTCCAGCAATGACATGCAGGCTGTTACTAAGAGGATCTAATTTTATGCTAATTCACAGATTCTAAGGATCAATAACAATAAAGTGTAAATCAGGATTGTGTTTTGATAAGTAATGTGTGCAAATAATTGCCATAGGGGTGTATGCACTGCATGTGTGTTCTAATCTGACTGCAATCAATTGTTAAATTAAGTGCACCTGTCTCCTGGAGTCACAGCTTTTGGGTTGTACTCCCATGCCAGCCAAATAAAACATGAGTGGCTGTCTAGTCTACTTAATGTACATGAACATACCTTTCATCTTTCACAATCTTTTGCAATGTAATGACAACTGTCCAATTTGGTCCTTGATTAGCAGATAAATGATTACTCGGAATGCAATGTATTTGCAAATCCGTTTACAGAACACTATTGGTAGTAATGTATGAGCACAGTATGTGAAACAGTTTTGTGTAGTTGTATATCTGCATCTGTCAGTGCTTGGCCCATACTGTCCCATGCCAACAGTTTGAGAGGTGTGTACGTGCGACATCAACTATAGAATAATCAGAGCCACTGTACTCACAACCGACACTGCACACCTGTAGAAGTAGGAATTAGTAGTCTGTGTAGTAATACCATCTGCAAATTCATTAATGATTATGTTTTTCTCTTTCTCCCCACACATCTACTTTAATTTATTAATATTATTTATTATTATGATTTAATATTAATATATTCTGTAAACCTAACTTTTTTGTTGGCATTATGGGTTACTTCATTCTGGTTGTGGGTTAACATACTTACTTTTATATTATTTATTGTTGTGTTCCACATAATATACCTTAATGTGTATTTGGATCAATCAACATTATGTTCCATTATGTTAAAACAAACATTGGTTTGGTTATTACTAATCTTAACTTATGGTTATATCTAATTTAGTTCAGTACAACAAGTTATGCCAATTCCAAGTGATCCTCATACTTTGGCTCATTTTGCCATGGCACTGGGGTGGTGGTGCCCCCTCTGCTATCCCTGCACTATTTTTGGCATCAGGTAGTTCTGCCCCACATGCCAGGGCTGGTCCCCCTCTGGGAGGAGCAGTGAAAGGGGGTGATTTTGTCACCCATGATGAAATGCCAGGTATGGTGTGCAGGTTGCTCTTTTGAACTTTCTGATGTTGCCTGTGCCAGATGGAGGGCATACTCATAACCCTGGTGGGGCAGCCTCAGCCTGGACACCAGATTCCACCACTGCCACCACAGGGGCAGTGAAGAAGCAGTGCCAACAGTCCCATGGGTGGGGACTTGAGTCACACTGTTACCTTGTGGATGCACCTAAGACTGGGATTCCACAACACCCTGCCCATACAAGGTGTTCACCACCCGCTTGTGTCACATACCAACCCTGTCTGCTGTCTTGTCTGTCTGAAAAAGCTTCCTGACCTTTTCAAATTGCCTCCCTGACATCTACCTATGTCCCTTCCCCAACATTCAACTTTCATCTTAATAAAAAAAAATAATTGACACTTATCCCAAAACAAAAAACATCCCATACATAGCTCTCCATTTTGCACCCCTCTCTCTGCAGGTGACAGTCCAAATTCATCTACAAAATCTATAAAAGTGCAGAGTTGTTGCTATACAAGAAATGGATAGCTATGGTTCTTTCCTACACCCTTTCTGCATGTACCTACCTGCCTTTGACTATGTTTTTCCCCCTGCTTGCACCCCGTTTTAACACTGTCTTATCTCCCCATTTTTTTTCATTAATGATTTTTTGCGTGATGCCGCTCATTATCGCTGATCTTAGCTGAATGGAACTATAATGATATAGGTGTTTGAAATGATAATAAACATGTACAAAATGTACACTTTTGACCTATGATGAACCCAAGATCATCGTACCTGCAGACCAGTGCATTAACCTGCCACACCACACAGCTGTTAAGTAAAACAAGTGATTTAAGCAAAGCATAGTAATTGCAAGTTACTGTCATTAAGTGTGTTTATGCAGAGCTGTGCATCGCGCCACATCTCACAAACTTGCTGAAAGAGTAATGGAAAAGCTGGGAGTGTACCTTGGAGTCTGGTAGAGGACTACACCACTACAAAGCCAGACACAGAGTAATGGATGTAAGTGAGGTCTCAAATAGCAGGTAAATGTGCACTTTTACCAGCAACATTTAAAAATACACCTGCTAAAATGATAATGGCAAAATACATATTCAGCTGGGACTCTGGTAGAGAACAAGTTGGCTATTACTCTGTTAATGATACCTTCGGCTAACATACTTACCTTAAACACACACCTCAATATCCTATGGGATGGGTTGCCCCATTAAGGCTCTGACTGCACACCAGAGCTGCCAGTGGTCACCCCTTTGCTCATAACTGTTGTAGTCCTCCACATTCCACAGCCTGTCTTACTATGCTTATTGTCTGCAGCAGTAGCATCAGCTGCAGCCTGTAGAACACGCATGTGTATGTAATAATTACCTGCTACAAACATCCTCCCTGTGTTGACGTAGTACTTATATCCATCATTTCCACCCCATCTTATGAGAAAGAGAATGGATTGTACATTGAGGCTTTATATCCCCTTCAATAGTTGCAGGGGATTGCCTGATTACACTGCAAGTTAGTTGTGCATACTTCAGTTAGTATTACTTAACCATAGATTGGTTCAGAAGCAATCACCTGTTAATGAGGTACACCTTAAGAAGGAAAACCCTTAGCTAGGGGAACCATTGTGTATGAGAGTTACTTTGTATGAACTCGGCACAAGCTATAGATATATATATATATATATATATATATATATATATATATATATATATATATATATGTGTGTGTGTGTGTGTGTGTGTGTGTGTGTGTGTGTGTGTGTGTGTGTGTGTGTGTGTGTGTGTGTGTGTGTGTGTGTGTGTGTGTGTGTGTGTGTGTGTGTGTGTGTGTATGTGTGTGTGTGTATGTGTGTGTGTGTCTGTGTGTGTGTCAGCTTCTTTTCAAAGCTGTGTGTTGTACTCCAGCAGGTATGTAATCATTTTATCACCAACATGATGCATATGGTGGAATATAGTTATGGGAAATGGGATTACATCAGTAAGCCTGTCGTAGAACTTTACTGATAACATATCATTGATCTCCACATGTGTTGCACCGAGAGAGGAATTACAGTACAGCAAGCATACAATGCTATGTGTTAAATAGGGACACAGGTCCCCTGGATAACACCACTATTTGTTTGACACTGTTGGTTGCATAGAATTTAGGGGTGGAGAATTTACTGCTATGGAGCACGTTATATTGGACTTCTGTCTTGGCTGTCTTACCATACATCTGTATCTGTCATGCCATAAACAGGAATATTTGACTATTGCTACTCCATCACTTGCACCCACAACCTTTGTATGTTGTGGCCATACCTCTCACCTGTAGATACGTTAGCAGATTGTCCAGAGTTTTGCCTCATATTTTTTCATAAAATTCCGGTTTTCTGGCAAAGTAGTTGCAAATCATTAAAGAGTGCAGTTAGACAATAATTAAAGACATCTGATTTTCAGACTTCATACCCTGCAGACATTTCATGGTCATGTGCAACCTGTTATTCCATCAACCGTGTAAGTTTGTAACACCAATACATAGAAATTGTCCCTATTTTCCTGGCCTTTACCCCACTTTTATTTATGGATTTGTCCAGATTTCTTGCTCTAAGAGGTTGAGACATATGTTGGGGCACACATTTGAATTTTATATGTGTAACTAAACAATGAATACTGATAGCTGTCCTATATGACTGTATCTCTACCTTCTGCACCCCATGTATCTGATCCTACCAAGTTTTTTCTTTTGCTGTAGATCAACAATAATGTATAGGCATCAGATACCCTTTCAATGAGCCTGAGAATTATGTAATTGTGGAGGCCCTGCAGCAGCATTATGAGATCCTACTGTCCAGGGGGAGGCCTAACAGAGAACAGTGGGCTGTATTGTGGGCCAACCTGGTCAGGAATTTAAATGCGGTTGGTCTGCAGAGTAGGACATCAGCAGGTACGACACCATGCCACTGATATGATCCATGCTGCATGCAGATAAGCAGCAAACATGGCCAAGAATTGTGGTGTCACTGGTTTATGTCCTGCTGCAGAACAACCATTGTCAGCCACTGACGGATTCCTGGCAAACCTAGGTACACAAGACAGCTCCCAGGCATCCATCACACAGTACATTGCTGATGTGGGTGCCACAGTTTCAACACCAGAGAGATGTTCAGGTATGATTAGCAGGATCATGATTGGAATACAGTATCATTCAGTGTGTGAGTGTGTACATAATTTTAAGTGGGTGTCAGGTTTTATTTTGGGAGGAAAACAGGTTAGCTGCAGTTTGAGTCTCAGGCCAGCTTGTGACCAACATGCCAGTGTACATAGTAGCTACTGTACATGTCAGATATGTTGACATATACCCTGTTATAATGTATCATGCAGAGCTGTTTACATTACCTCTCCCTCAAATCTTTTCAGGAATGTCAGGAATTGGATGAGGTCATGGTCCTGCTCCTGGACAGAACAACACTGTTTTGTTACACATGTAAATTTAGTGAAATGTATATGCTAATCTGCCTTTCCAGGCTTGATGGCTGAATAAAACAAACCAGGACAAACCAAATCAACTGTAGAACACTGGTTTATTAATGCTAGTTAAAATATAACACACAAAAGAGTACTTAGCGCTTTCACCCATAAAATATAATGGGCATCATCAGAGTACAAACACTGTCACAGCGAATTCCATTTAAATAGAAGCAGCAATTAGTAATTAATTAATTAATCAAACCATGACTGATAAAAAACAATTATAATTAACTTGATTTAGCAATCATTTGTGCAAAACTCATTGTAGTCCCTAAAGAAAATTGCTTTAAAACTATTTTAAAAAGACTGTCTACATCAATGGCTATATTGCAAGACTAATAAAACAATAAAACAATCAAAAATATATATGTATATAATATATAACAAATACATATAATAAATAACTCTATAAAATAGTTAAAAAACTTTAGCACAAATATTAAAATATTGAAATAATAATGTAAAAATGTACAAACAATATTAGTTTAAAATGGGCCATTAGATGTTTATAATAAATAAATAAAATGTAATTAGATAAATTGTGATTTATGTTTAAGTATACTAGCTATAGAAATGTAGTCATTGATACCTGGGTGGATACTTGCATTAAGTCTTAGTTGCCATAGACATTCTTTAACTTCTAATAATGTCTTTTCATCACCTCCTTTGTTGTTGTTGTAGGGTATTCTATCTATCACAAAGAATAGGAACCTTTTGAAATTGTCGCACCTTATGCTATGTGTATAAATTGCATTAGTGTCTTTTTTCTTTTTTATATCCCTAACATGTTCTCCTATTCGGTCTTTAAGCTTTCTATTAGTTTTCCCTACGTAGTATGCTGGGCATGATGAACAAGTAGCAAGGTAAACTACCATTTTAGTATTGCAGTTGCAATACCCTGGGCATCTAATAGTTTTTCCAAAGTTACAGACTACTACGTAGGGGTCGTCATTAATATATTTACATGTATGGCATGTACCACATTTACCCATCTTGGACTTTAGGTAGATATTCTTACTATGTGTTGCTTCAAAATGCTCTTTTAAATTCATGCCTCTACTATAGGTAATTTTAGGCCATAAACCCAGAATATCAATACATTCATCATTGTTCATAAATACACTAGCCCAACTCTCTCGTACAGCATTTACTATTTTCATGGATATATCATTAAAGGGAATAACTAGAGTATCATTTCCAATTATTGGTCTATTCTCACAAGTAGCATTTGTAATCCCAAACTTAATAATCGGTTGATACATGTGCTGTCTTTTTATCCGTATCTCAGCACTTATTTTGTCAATCAATTCCTTTGGGTATCCTCTGTCTAAAAACATACAAGACAGTATTTTTATTTCATCACAAAAAACCATGTCATCACTGATAATTCTTGAGAGCCTAACCATCTGTCCTTTGATTAAATTCTTCTTTTGATAGTAAGGGTGACAACTGTCAAAGTGTAAAAAAGAATTTGAATGTGTTTTTTTCCGAAAAATGTTGGTTTCTAACCTATCATTGTTTTTATACAATAGTATGTCTAGGTATTCACAATAGTTGTCAACTATCTTACTAGTAAAGCACAAAAAACTAGATGTAGTGTTAAGAAATGATTCAAATTCAACAAATCTTTCTCTGGTTCCTTTCCAAAAAATCAAAATCTCGTCCAGGAACCTCAGATAAAAAACAACATCATCCCAAAAACAAGAGGTAAATACCGTTTGTGTCTCCCACAAGGCTAAAACAAGATTGGCTGAATAGCTGTACTGTCTGCCTGATTGCCAACTGTAAGACAGATTCTGACTGTAAATAGTTTACACTCATAACTATGCCCTGTAGGTGTGCCCAAAGTGATAGATTTGCAAGTACTGTCAGGACAGTACAGATAGCAAGATGTGTCAGCTGTGCAATGTTTTTTTCAAAATGTCCACGTTGAACATCACTTAGGTATTGATCATGAGATTCTTCTTTATTGAACTTTTATTTGCTGGTAAATACAGATTTGTGTTAGACTATGATGTCCTCTTGTCCTACTATTAGAGCTTGGAGATTAGATAAGTCTGTGATACTGACAGCAATGTACACAGCATAACATATATTGCAACATAGTAATGTATAGCATAGTAGCTAGAGTATTAATGTAATGCTGTTCCCTTTTTTCACAGGTGACCATGGGTGCTGGTCTCTGTCCCCTTCAAAACCTGATGATGGAGTCTCTTCAGACTCTGATGATGATGGTGGACAAAGTGAGGCACAGCTGGGCATTTCAAATGCGAACTCTGACATAGAGGTTAACATCCATCATCTGCCCTCATTGCCGCCATACACAGCCAGAATCCCTATGCATACCCAGTCCCCTGTGACCACAGATAATGGACAGTCAGAGGGTGGGGACATTGAACAGGGGAGTGTGGCTATTGAGGCTGCAGGGAGTGTTGACACTGGCCATAGCCAAACATTTGTGAAGGTTACACCAAGGTAGATTGATAGGGGTGCTCACAGGAGGCCTGCTGTCCCTCCACCACCTGTTGAAGGGGTTTCATAATATGTCACTCAGCGAATGTTTAGAGACATCATGGAGACAGACATGTTCTGAAAGGTACTCCTGCAGAATGCTCAGGGTTATGGATGCAGCACAGTCTGACATCCATGACTGTCTCCACCATGTTGCTTATACGCTAGAAAGGTTGACTGACGTAGTGGAAGGTCACTGGTCTCAGACAGATTACACAGTATCAGTCTTGGAATGCACAGTGTCTGTGATGGAATGTCTGCTTGGATTTGAGCATCGCCTCGTGGACGTAGGTCAGCAACTACATCTGCTGAGGGACAACGTGGCTATGCACAATCATGCTCCCATAGTGGCATACATGTATTGCTCCAGAGTAGTGTGCTGTCCACATCAAGATGTGGCAGACCATGGGTTTGTGGTCTTGGGTGTTTCTGTGGAAGACATGTTCCCAGCTGACAACAGTCACCCTCAGGTAGTAGCACAGCATCTGACCTTGGGCATGGAGGTGCCAGTGCAACTCCTGGCAGAACCAGTTCACATGTTCAGATGCAGAGATGATGAACTATCAGTTCTACTATGCATGGCTTACAGCTGTTCAACATGGGTCTATATCATATGTTTGAAGTTTTATAACTTCGAACATTAAAATATCGAATTTAAATGTTCGAAGTTATAAAACTTCGAACATATGTAAAAAGAAAAAAAAACAAACAAACCCAAAACTAATGGCTGTAGGCAGGGGGCAAGCCCCCCTGCACCCCCCACATCCCCTGCTCTTTAAATATACCAACTCTGAGACCGCACTACAGTGCAGTAAGGGAAATCTTCCCTGTACCGCACTATAGTGCAGTCTCAGAGTTGGTATATTTAAAGAGCGGGGGGTGAGGGGGGTGCAGGGGTGCTTGCCCCCCTGCCTACACTAGTCAGGTAAGTTCTGTTTTTTTTTTTTTTGTTATTATATGTTCAATGTTTGAAACTTCAAACATTTAAATTCGATTATTTAAAGTTCAAAGTTTTCAAACTTCCAACATATAATATAGACCCGTCCAACATACAGACATGTAGGGCTAGCACTAAGCTTGATTGTGTTCATGCATGCACTCACACACCACTGTCAAAAATCAGGACACAGACACCACAGCTCCATGCTTCATCTTGCCTGCTTCCCTTCCTGACTCACACAGATGCATGTCAACTTACTGGGTTAGCTTACACCTCCTTCACCCCCAAACAACACCCTGTGCAAGTGATGATACCTGTGCCACATCCTTGTCATCTTTCTCATGGATGCAGGGAAATAAAGCTATGTGCCTGATACACAGGGTGACTATCTACATCACTATGACCTATCTTCCATTGTGTCTTTTTACATGCTACGTGTACTGTTCATTTACAGATATTGCACAATGCCATTTATAATGAGCCTAGATTCATATCATGTGGTCACATTACAGTGGATGCTGTAGAAATGGCTTTTTGGTCACACAATGAAAGGTGTCTCATGGAAATGTCTACAAATCTCTTTCAGGATTCTGTAGGACACAGCTATACCTACACATGTACAATCAAACCATCAATGTCAGAGCACAGGATTGAATGTCAGCACAGATGAAAATGCCAGCAGAAAAGTAAGTAACTATAGGGTCATTGGAACATGGGTTCATATGTGTTTAATACTCAAATGAACGCAAGAGCTTCTTGATGCCTAGCTATGCATCCTTAAACTCTGACAAGAGCTGATACCCTGGAAGAGTGTAAGCAGGGTTTTGGATGCTGAAACATCTACTTGCTGGGGTGTGGGAAATGAACAGTCTCCACTTTATCTGTTTCCATTCCAGACATTAGTACTAAACCATGTGTGATTACCCATGTTCCCCATCTAAATGTGTAACGTGCACTTGATTTGCATTAGGGTGGAACTCTACTTCACATGGATGAGGGGCCTGTTCCATATAGGATGTAATCTCTGGGTTATATACCTGTCTCTCCAGCATGTTCCATTTATATGACAAGCAAGGTGCAGGTCTGGAGAACAAGTAATTCTGGTGATAGTTGTTTTGTGGATATGCAGGAGGTTCACAGTGGGGTCTGACACCACCTTGTATGGCAGCCATACACCTCCTCTCCAAAGCATGTTGGAGACAGAATGCATGTATAGGGCCTTAATGCAGTCTGCATACAACATGTTACATACACCATGTAGTCGTTTACTGGGAACCGATGTGGGTGCTACAGTTCTTGGATATGCCTGGTTGGTTATATGGCAAAGGTGGCATTGCACTCAATGATAGGTCTGATGAATTCTGAATACAGTGGAACAATGACTTCCCTGGATTTACCTGCCCTACTTTGGTTTACCCAATATTACTGACACATTTCAGTCAAGGGCCAGATCATTATCAATGTGTTCATAAGTCCCTGACTGCTGGATCAATTGTAGGCAGTGTGCTGTCAATACAGTACTTACAATGTATTGATCACTCCGCAAAGGACAGTATTGTGCAATTCTTGGCATTTACTATTCTGACTATGACAGCAACTGTGTGTCTGTGTCAGCCCCTCCTAGATAACAGTTGTGTCATTGTGGGAAGCAATGACAACTTTCATTTGCAATCATCAGCAAATTTAATCAGGCACAGACCAGTGACAGTGGCCACTCCTGCAGAGAAGTTATTACCTAAAAGGAGTAGTGCAAGGAACGGTTTGTGAGAGAGTCCACCGGTGACTGGCCTCATTGTAGAGGGGGACTCCTCATTACTAATGTCATTGATCCTGTCAGTCATCTACTTGGCTATCCAATGGGTGACTTGCTGGTTTGTGCCTAATCACTTTGGTTTGTCAACAATGAAATGCCTTTTCAGGCCATGGTAGGTGGAGTGACTCATGTTTCCCTCATCCATTTATTTGTTAACCTTATCAAATAGGTCCACCAAGTAGGGTAGCCATGATCTGCCCATGACTAAACCAAATGTCTCTAGTCTAGTGTATGTGAGTGTACTACATCTCTGCTGATCATCTACCAGTGTGGGTGTACTACATCTCTACTGATCATCTACCAGTGTGGGTGTACTACATCTCTATTGATCATCTACCAGTGTGGGTGTACTACATCTCTACTGATCATCTACCAGTGTGGGTGTACTACATCTCTACTGATCATCTACCAGTGTGGGTGTACTACATCTCTACTGATCATCTACCAGTATTTGAAGATGGGCCCCCTTTGTGCAGAGGAATGACTGTTGCTGTTTTCCATTCCCAAAGCACAAAGCCTGTTTGGTGGCTACAGTGCAAATCCAGAGGTCCTGAAAGGTCATGTATGTGACTCCTTACTGCAGTTATTTCCATCATGGTTTCCAAGATAAATGTAACCCAATGTGCCTGAGTTTGTACGGAGCACTGCCAAACGCTGTAGGGGAAACTAATATGTACACCCTGTAAACCTAAGGATGGAGTATTTAGGCAAGTATTATGAAGTTAGACACTAATCAAGCAGTACATATTAAAGACAAAGAATTACCTTGTGATGACTGCTGAAAAGAGAGGAGTAGACTGAATTGCTGCTGCCTGACTACTACTACTGCTGGTCTCACCGTGGAATCAATCTGTTGGCATAAAAAGCTCCTATTCTCTTACTCTCATGAGAAGAAAAACATTACCACAGAGCTCAAGGTATGAAGCAGGCCACAGCCTGTTTGTTGATCCACACACTTGTCCCAGATGCAAGCATCTGTAGACTAGTTGTAGCCTTTTCTGGGCCGATGCTTTGATTAGCAACTAAACCAGTCATTTGAGTTCTGCATGTATTATGACTTGGGTTCTGAGCCTCGTAGGATTTGACTGGGTACTGTTCTGATGTTGATTAGGAGCACAACTGAAGCATCACACTATAATGTATGTCAGGTGACACAGATGTCCAAGATTTATGTGGCAAACTCTACAGTGGCATTTGTCCATGTTAGGTGGCGGTATCACAGGAGGTCATGCAGCCTGTCTTTCAACAGCATCATGGTGGTGATCTGCATGACATGGCTGTGAGGCCTACTACAGAGGACTGGCCACCTTTGGGAATTTAGCTGTTCCTACCACATGTTCTACTTATGTGATACTGTACATTTATATTCCCAGAATACAAAACTGTGTCCACATCATTGCAAAACTCATCCATTTGCGTTATGGTAGTTTGACAGGCATTGTGGATTTGCAAGAGCAAATGACTGCAATGTTGAACAAGTCTTCTGTGCATGCAAGGAGATCCATATCTTCACTGTAAACATATGATACATATGACAATGAGTAGGTTGCCAACATGCACACCTCACGTCCAACTCCACCCAAACCACATCACACATACCTACATATGCAAAGCTTCTTAACAAAAACAGACATGTACACCAGACACCTCAAAAACACAGATGCAAGCATGCTAAATATAATGCTACCTCTGCAGAGCGGTAAACATAATAGCTCACATACCCCTGCTTAAAGCCTTAAGGCAAGACAGTAGATCACACATATTCCTTGTATGTGATTACATCATGAGGACACTTTGATATCCTACTCACCAAGCTACATAATGGGAAGGTCATGGCCATGTTATGCCATATCACACATGTAAAAAATGACAATAAAACAAACTACTCAATTGTAAACAAAAAAAGGCAAAAACAGAACTCCAAACTCTACAAAACAAGTAAAAAAACATGTTTCATTTTTCATTCAATAGTCTCACTTGAACTTCATCAGATCTGAAGAAGTTCAAGTGAGACTACTGAATGAAAAATTTAACTTGTTTTTTACTTGTTTTTTGGAGTTTGGATATCACACGTGTACTCCAATCTGTCAACAGCAGGTACTGTTATGACTATGTCATAGTTCCTGTTTGTGTGTACAACTTGAGACGTACCTCTCAGGAGTGTTTGAAGAGAAAAATGACTGATCTGTCAGACTATGTGTCTCAGGCAGTTATGCTTGTGGCCTTCAGCTTCATTTTAACCTCACCTGAAATTATGGCAACATGCAAAAAAACATGGTTGATGTCAATCATTGGCTTAGCATCTGCTGTCATTTGAAGGGGATCCATTATCTGTTACCCTGGCATGACGTGATCAACAGACCTCAATGCATTGTAAAAGATGGTCTTCATCTGTCTCCTATGCATTTTGGCTACCGGCTAAGCTCTCACCACCCCAATAGTGCCCTTTTTAGGTGGTGTCCCAGGGACAAAATTGTAAATAAAAAAATCTATCTACAAATAACTTCAAGGTTATGCTGCTACATGCTAGAAGTGTCAACATGAGACCCCACTCACTGGAAGCAGACCTCATCTTTGGTAGATGCACACATATATGCAGTAACAGACACCTGGGTCAGGGCTGTGGAGATCAGCACAGCCATAGCAGTCTACAACTCCTTCTACATGTGCAGACCTCAAACTCATGGCATGCAAAGTAATGGTGACGTTAATTATCCACCGACTGGGTATATATAAGTCATGGTCAAACTCACTTGCACAAATATTCCTGACACCATTAACCACAATGCCCTGAACCAGCTGGTTAACACTCCCACAAGGGGAGCCTACATACTGGATGGGGTGCTTACCAATATGGAGGACCACTGTAGCACCCCCACAATGTGTGCCCCTCCCTTGTGAGATACGACAGCTAATCAGTGTCATTCAAAGTACATATCACACCTGACCCCCACCTTTGCAGAAGCTAGAGTAAACTTCACCAAAGCAGATTATAATTTCTTACAGGATGGTATCAATAGCTTCACTGCAGATCCCCCCTCATAAGGAACTAGCAACTGTGCTGAGTTGTACACCAATGCTTTATGCAAACACCTGCATTGAATTGGTTGTACCTGATAGGTGCAACACAAGCTCATTATGGAAGAGCAGACCTGCCTGGTGGACCACTGCCATTAACAGGCTTTACAATAAGATGGAAAGATTGCTCTTTAAGAGTAGGAAGGATGGAGCCCCCTGAAATGGAAACACTACCCCATCTGTATGAACAAGCAAATAAGAGTTGTTGTGAATTCCTCCAAAACAAAGTATTGGTCCAAATTAGCCTCCCACAAAGAACAACTGCAAGGCATTCTATACTTACATATGTAACTCAAAATGAAAGCTCCAATTTAGTGTCAAACTTGTACTTCATGATACCACATATACTGGTGCTGTAGAGATAGCTCATCTTTTGGCTGACTAAGTCTGCAAAACCTCACTCCCCTGTCCCCACCACATGTACACCTTGACATACTTACCACCTGTCCACTATCTTGTATCTCGGAAGGGCATGCCACAACTGGCCTCTATAAGGACAGATACACAGCATGTATGGGACCTGATAACATCCCAGGATGTGCACTACATGGGCTCCAACATGGACTTATAACACTCTTGGACACCGTTACCAATCATAGTGTAACCAATGGCTTTGTCACAGCTCACTGGAAAGCAGGCATGTAGGATGCACATTTACTTTATAGTGCTCTGCTGTAGGTGCTGACTGTATGATTGGCTTCTTATGATACAGTCCACCTGCCTAGCATATAATTAACATCATTTAATGGCCCTAGTTTAAGTTAAACAGATGTCAAAACTAATTAATATGTCATTGGCTTTTAGATATCAGCTCTGTGGCATGCCTTGCAAATACATGCCCCATAGATAAACAAAGCTTAGCACTTAGTACTCACACACTCCCAGATTTCCACACTCAGCATAGTGACACACCATGCAAACATGTGGAAAGACTCTCCCCATAGCTAAACAAAGCTTAGAAGTTAGTGCACACACCCCTGAAAGGGCACTGTCAGCATGGTTGTGCACTGCACAAACAGGCACAACTAAGCTGAAATACACTTAGACGTTATTGGACACACCCTCCCCCGATGTCAACTACCTTCTCTGTAAACACCAACATAGTTCTCTGCCTACACAGAGTAGATATGTGGACACAATTACCCCTTTATGCTATTCAGTAATTCCACCTAATTTACATAGGGATCCATGCTCACAGCCTGGAAACTCCATGCTTCAAAGCCCTACCATGTTAGCAACAGCACCAATGTACCATTACAGATACTCTTCACAAGGACCTGTAATACATTTCTGTCACATAATATTTTTTCCCAAATTTTTTTTTTATACAGCATGTTTGAGCACTGCAGTGTACTGCACAAACATGCTCAGATTATTAAAAAAATAAAATTAATGTATCTTATCTCCTTTAATTTTTCAGATAGACAGAGGATAGTTTCACTCATGTCTGTACATGGTATGCCATTTTTGTCCATCTATCTACATTTTTACAGCCCCTTTTGTCTGTCTAAATTCCTGTACACAGAAGTTTGCCATGTACACTACAAACACTGACACGGGGTCTGCAGAGCTGCCTATCTGCTTGCTGAATCACTCTACATGCCTCACTCGCATGACATTTACCTGCTTATGAGGCGATTCGAATGCCACAGAAGTTTCCATGTTGGTGCGCTCATGCACACTGCTCAGCAGCACTTACTGAATGTAAAAATGCTTGCGACCATGTTAGCAGCATGGCGCAATGCCTACATGGAAAAAAAATTCATGAAATCCCTCCCTATGTCTAGCAGGTGGATTGAGCATATACATGATATCATATATATTATATGTCTAACTGGGTATCAGTACAATTAAAAATTCATTTTCTGAACTTTCATGTCACGGAAACACATGGTTAACCATTCATCTCTTTACTGTGTCTACATAACTAATGATCATGTCTGACAAACAAGTCCTCAGTGGCAATGAACACTTTGGACAGTAATGAGTGTAAAAAATACACCTGCTGCCCAGCCTTCCCAGATGCAAAGGATATAAGTTCATATCCACAATACAAGTGAACCAGGGTTTTATACTAACATGCTCCAAATTTTAATAATGCTGTTCCACTCAAGTTTTATGAATAAAGAACAATATACAGATAATTATCCATTGTATCCATAAGTTTTTTTGCTCTTTATATTGTTAACTTGTCTCTATTTGTGTGTATTTGTATGTTTGGTTCGGGACTTTTCCCTTCGTGTCTCCACTGAAAATGGGTAATTTCTTACCCAGTTGGACTAACCCAGTTAACAAATGTGAAATAAAATAAATAAATAAAATCAATAACTATCTATAGCAGTGGATATTATATGAATTATATGTGTGATTGAGGGTATACTGACAATTATGTACTTAAAAGTGGCTTTTCTGCCTGGGATGGACTTCATACTTCAAAGATAGTCATATATACACAAATGTATAAACCAGGACATGGTCAGATCACACACATACATGGTTAACCACTGACTCCTTAATGAGCCTATATAATTAATGACCATGTCTGAGAAACACTTCTTCTGTGGCAAGGAGGGGCAAGGAGGAAGCAACTATGTGGAAGAATATGCACTATAGAATTTGTATTATTTTATATAGGTTTGAATCCCACATTGTACAAGTTATTTTTATCAGTGTTTAAAGCTAGACAAAAATCTGTTAGGTCATAAAATGTGTACCCTAAATGCATGTCTGAAAAGTTAAGCCATCTAACAGGTAGAGCAGCATCCAACTCATGAACTAATATGAACTGTCACATTACCCTTCCAAAATCATAAGCTGCCTTTCTCTTTGTTTGGCTTTGTTATTTTCTGAGTAACATCATGCAAATACAGCTGGCATAGTTGTTCGTGTTTTCACACTAGTTTTAAAATGCAATATCACAAATTGGCAGAAAAACACTTTAACTGTTGTGTTCTGTCCTGTGTGGACATGGCAGGAGCTAGAAAAGAAGATGCCCAATTTAGGGCTTATAGCTGGTGTGTAGAAGAGTACATAATATTCAGTGGACTCCTTGTAAAGTTCCACAGTCAAAGACTTTTTGCAGGGGGGCTATCCTGAGTCTCAATATAAATCAGAGCCTTGGAATAGTCTTGCAAAGGCTGTCTCCAGTGTGACTGGCATTCCATGCACTGGAGAACAATGCAGGTCCCATTATAATGACCTGAAAAGGTGGAAGCAGGCACAACTCAACCAGTGCCTGGATGAGTTTAGGACTGATGACATCCCATAGTTGTGAAAGTACACAGATAAAGATACTTTAAGTTATACACAAAACTGGAGACAGCCAAGACTGGTATGCATGCTGTTCTCTTTTCCTCTCCACTTTATTTTACAGCTGCCCAGGAGATTTCAGTGAAAAATGAAGCTCATGCTTGACATTTAGAAAGACTAAGAGAAGCAAAGGGTATGTATGCAGCACAAAATCACTGTTAATTTATTAAAGGTATTGCTCCTCTATACATTAGTAGTAAATTAGTAACTTAAGCAAGCATATCTTAACTGTAAAATCAAGCATACATGTTTTATTCTTTTGTTCAAGGTAATTGCTGGAGTCAATTGTAATAGTGTATTCAGATGTTGTAGGTTCAAATCCCACAGGTAACAAATGCATTGTAAAATAAAAAAAACTTAAGTATTACTTTCAACAAAAGTGGCATAAATGACATGTTGTTAACTTAATCTTTATTATTTGTAAAAACATTTGGGCAATATATGCATATTGCAAGAACTATGTGGAACAATTCTCAGTAATACATTGCAGTTTTTAAAAAGTATACTTAACATAAAAGTAAAAATATTTTAATATTGTAGTAATTTACTGTATGTGATATATGATGGTTCTAATTATCTTTTTTTTTTTTTCCTTACTCCCCCAGCTCTCTTTTTCATTTTTAGATGTGTAGTCTCAATGTTCTGATGTCACAAATTTCTGACAACTGACAAAATGATTTCCAGGTCAGGGAAGTAGGCCAACCAGTGCAGCTCAGCCTGCCACTCCTTCAGTGGCTGCTGCACTGACACTCAGCGCATTTGAGATGCAACATAGCAGTACTGCCTCTGCATCCAGTGCAATATCTGGGCCCACAACATCATGTAGCATAACCATGGCAGACAGTGTAGTGGTACACTTTGGGAGTATTGGTGGAGGTGGGGATTTTGTCACCTGACTGGAGCTGCCAGGTATGGTGCATGAGGTCATAGAAGGTTTCATTAGTGGATGCGTCAACCATATGAAGAAGATTATTTGTGGAATGCTGAGAAAACAAAAACATCAAGCACTCAAACAGGAAGCTGAGGAAGGGGGCAGTGATGACAATTTTGAGGGTAAGGACTAGATTCTCACTGTCCCTATGCTTGATTGGCATGGGCATCTGATGTCCCTTCCCTATCCCCAGTCATGGTGCCCCTCAACATTTGATGTTCCTCACCATCCATGTTTTGTCTTGTTTGTCCTGTTTGTCTGCACCAATTTCCTTACACCACTGCTTACCTGACCCTGCCATCCTGCATACCCCACCCAACATTCTCCTTTTACTGAAATATAATAAAAACACTGGGTTACTGTCACACACACAAAAGAATTCACCCATACATAGATCTCCAGTCCACAAATGTGTCTTCTTAACACACTTGATTTGTTCCAGTTGGTTATACAACATGATTTCACTGTTGTGACCCATCTGTGTTGTAGTGACAGTCCAAATTCATCTAATTTTATATGCATGTTCATATTACACTTTTGAAGACGTGGATAGCTATGGTTCTTTCATAATTCCCTCCTGCTCATTCCTATATTGCTTTCCCTTTGATCTTCACTCTGCTTGCCCCCCATTTCACCACTCTCCTACCTACTCCATTTTCACACCTTTAATCTGATAAAAAAAAAGTAGAATCACACACCTGGTAGAAATTCGCCATAAAAAGCCTTTCACTTTTTTACCTCTGCATTTGTACAGAGTTTGACTTCATGCACCAGTGTTTAGAAATGTGAATAGATTTTCCTGTCTTCTAGCATAATTTGATTATCTCTGTGCAATGCTGCTTAAACTCACTGCACTAAAGGAACACACAGTTAACTGTACTCATTGCCATTTACATTTACAAAAATGATCACATTTACTTACCTAAACCATCCTCACATTATGTGTAAAAATTAGATTGAGCAGTATTTGGACCCTGTGCCATTTGTTCTCAAAATATGAGTTCCCTTTTCTTAAACATGCTGCCATAGAGAAAGCTGGGCAACAGGTGTTTTTCTTACAATCAGTACTGTAAAAATGATGACTGCCATGCCTCCCTGCTTAGCGTGTTTGTGCAGAGATAGGCAAACCAATAGTAAAATCATTTATTTCCGAATTAAGCAGAGAGTCACTTTTACTAATTGCTTAACTCCATGCAAATGGGGAAGCAATTGCATTTCATGTTTTAAAAATTATGAATAACATTTAAAATATAAAGTACAGTATAAACGCCATATTCTCTGTCAGCTATTTCTGCCTTAGACTGCATGCATAAGTACTTCTCAAGTTCAAGTTGTACTCATGAAACATGAATCTTGCATGTGCAAACCCTTTGCCATTGATCACGCAAACCAGTTGCTCAGAGGTGCTCTGTGGAAATAGCTGATTACCATGTATTAGTATGTTGAATACCCAGTTAGTCTTCATCCCATTATAATCCATGCAAAAACACAACCAAAGGGAAGGCACTTGCTAGTGACTGAAGACAATTTACTTAGACTCATGGGTGCCCTACACCCATGCACTTGAAAATTCATATGTCAGTAGTAATCCTAAAATGTCAACTACATTACAAAATAAATAGCACAGCTACATTGGTACATCATCTAAAGCTTTGTACTGATAAAAGACACTGAGATTGTCGTATACATATCTTAATGTGGATATCAATTCATCACAAATATGAAAACACGTATTGTACATACTCTGTTGTACTCATGCTGATCACAAAATGTGTATGTGTGTGTGTGGGGGGGGGGGTATGTGCGTGTGTGACTGTAACTGTGTAATGTACACAACATAGTGAGAAATAGGTGCATATGTTTCCCTTCTGCAACATGCATTTCTAACAGCTTATTGCAATTAGTTGGAGAAACTGTCTTTTAAAGTATACCTGCACATTGGAACCACCTTGCACACTGTCATAACAGGATCTGCTACCCACATGATATAATGAGGATTTCATCATCTATACAGACCAGTATGACAAAGCAAAAGCATACTTTGAGGATGGTGCAGTTATTAACTACTGTATTCTGAAGATGGAAACAAAATACTTACATGTGGGTTAACTTACCACAAGAGCCACATTATGTGTGTGCTTGTGTGTATGCATAAGTGTGTTTGCATAGCCAGAACAGTATGAGTTTGTATCCTATTGTCAACAATCCAGTCCCATACAGAACAAATGTTTAGACAGATGTACATGCGTACACAGCCAATTCATGCAGGCCTCCCAACATCCACTGATGATGTCATCTGCTATAAAGTGTCCAGCAGCAGTGCAAAAGTCACAACTGTGCCATGGTGTTTGTGTTAAGTAATGAGTTATCCAGCTTGTGTAACTAGTTAGGTAGTGGGTTCCTATCTTACTGCAGTCAACTGGTGTGTGTGTGGGTATGTGTACATGTTGTCGAAAGAGCGGTAGTCTGTATCCTACTGTCAGTAATCCAGTCCCATGCAAAACAAATATTTTAACATGTCATGCATGCCTACACAGTCATTTTATACATGCCTTCCAACATCTTCTGACAAACATTCAGTGATGATATCATCTGCTATCAAGTATCCATCTGCAGTGTAGAGGTCAGACTTGTGCCGGGGTGCTTCGTTCCATGCAGAACAAATATTTTGAAAGTTGTACATTCCCACACAGCTATTTCATACAGGCCTCCAACATCTACTGCCAAAGATCCAATGGTGGTGTCATCTGCTATAAAGTGTCCAGCAGCAGTGCCAATTTCAGACTTGTGCTGTGGCACTTGCATTAAATAATGAGTTCTGTAGCTTTTGTAACTAGTTAGATGGGAGTTCTAATCTCAGTGTAGTCAACTGTTGCGTTTCTGCTCAGTTAGTTCCCATTCTAGATATCCCTTTAGAACAGTTTGTGAGGCACTCATACTCCCCTCTTCTTTTTACCAGACACTGATGATGTCATCATCTATAAAGTGTTGTCTGACACTAGGAAATTCAGATTTGTGCTGGGGTGCTTGCATTAAGTACTGCATTCTCTATATAGTTTGGTAGGGGTTCTAGCCTGACTGTGGTTAACTGGTGTGTGTGTTCATTTTACAAACAGAATGATCACAATTTTAGAATGGCCTGGAAGTCCACAGCTATGTCAGACACTCCTCTGAACATCTTTTTCTAATGTACACTGATGATGTCAAGTGCTCTCTGACAGCACTCAAGTAAAGCTTGTGCTGTGGCAGTAACATTAAGTGCTGTGTTCAACAACTTTTGTAACTAGAAATGTAGGGGGTTTAATTTGACAGCAGGCAACTTAAGTGTGTATACATTGAAATATTATTTTTGAGACAATTTGTTCACCAAGATATGATTCCACATCCATGTCAGACACTACCACCAACATGTTCATCTCAGCGTGTTTGTGCTGAGAAAGGCAAACCAATAGTAAAATCACTTATTTCCGAATTAATCAGAGACTCACTTTTACTAATAATAACTAATAAGTAGGAGTGTATTGGAATTGTTTTTTGGGGGCAGAGCCCCCCATTTTATTTTGTGTTTAAACTTTTCGGAGCAACGAATTTTTTCCCTCGGAAAATAAAATCACTGTTACGTGTGTTTGCGTTTTTGTGGTTTCAACATTATTGGATCAATGAAAGAGCATTTGCTCTTGTCATCATCCAATAATGTGATATAGATGCTCCTTTGTGTTAGCACACCTCGCCCAATTGGTTCTTTGTCAGCTTTCCATAACCCTCTGATGACATATTTGCCTGATTTTCCTGATTAAACTAACAAAATAAATAAAACTGTTGTGAAAAATGAAACTCTGCATGTTTACATTGTGGCTGCTGATATTACACGCACCTTCAGTGACAACTGCCCATAGACTACTAAAGTTCAATTAATATCCCACCCAGTTGCCACCAATATATGATCCCTACTCCAGAACAGTAATCAAGGAGTTTCAATCCACAACACTGACACCAGTGAGGGATGGCCACTAGGAACAAAAATGGATACACACAGTATTTTCAGTTGCAGCTGTGTGCACCAAGCTCAATTTCCCTTAACAGCACACAGGGAACACACGTCAGACCTGGGGCTGGACTCTCTCTCTCTCTCTCTCTCTCTCTCCAGGCCCCAACAAGACTACACATTGACCACTTTGGAGCTCTATGTCCTCCTTTACAAATCTCCAGCTAGCTATGCTTTCATATGTTACACATGCACTGCCCTACTCTCCCTGGCACAGATAGCACTACCTCATATCATCACAAACATTTTCAAAGCTTCCTGACATTTACCTTTTTATTGGGGGGGGGGGAGTATCTTATGCCCAAGAGAATCATTACAAAGAGAGTAGCTGATTTTCAGCCTTCATAGATGTTAAAGATGCTTTTACAGGCATGAACTTGTAGCAGTTTTCACTTCATCACAGCTATTCTAAAATGTCAGAATGAGTCTAGATGTTGGCATGCTACAACAAAACTATGACTTAATATGAACTAACAATAACTGAAAACAGAATGTACTTTTTCCAGTACTGATATTTGTTTGCTTGCATGTTCTGAAGTGGGTTGATAAAGGAGTAAAAGGCAGCATTACTTGTTTATATGTGGTTGTTATTAAATAGGATTACATATCTATGCTGTTTATTTACATTTTAACTATTTTTAAAATGATAAACATTAGAATATTATATATTTGAATGTGGAAGGAACCATGAAGATGGATGTCTCGTATATTCAGATATTAATGGGGGAATTCAACTGATATCATAAATAATCAAGGAGAGAGCAGCAAAGTTAGAAATTATTATGGCAATAAGTCATTGGCTTAACTATACATGAAGCCAGAGAACTCCCACTCTGACAAATGTAGTTCACAAGCACATCATTTTTTCCCTTGATTGTGACCTGGTTGGGGGCATGTCTCCTGCCCTGTTCCACAGATTTAATTTGGAGCAGAAAGTGGCCTGGCATCATTCTGGTGCAATATCCTCAAGCACTCTACACTTGAGACCCATCCTTGTCTGTTATAGGTTATGATCAGGGTCAAACCGATGCATTAAATCCATGTGTTTTCATGTGGAACATTAATCAGCCATTGTATAGGCTGGCCATATATTTCAGTTGTCCATACATGAGGAATGCAATTGTTTTTGTCATGGAGACCATACCTCTCAACTAGCCAGATTTTCACAGAATGTTCAGATTTTTGCCTCATATTTTTGGTCTGTTTCTCATAAGCTGTGTTTTTTTCTGGCAAATCAAGGAGAAATCATTGAGGTCTAAAGTTAGAAAATAATGGCAGACATTGGAATTTCAGACTTTACATCCCTCATAACATTCATGCTAATGGAAAGCCTGTTAGTCTGACAACTTTATATGTTTGTAAGAGCAATATTTAAAACTGTTCCTATTTTTGGACCTTTGTCCCTCATCATTTGTGGCTTTGTCCAGATTTCTTACTCTAAGAAGTTGAGATGTATGATGGTGATTCATTACTATACAGTATTTTGGCATCATGGGGACCACTTAGTAGTAGCTTTGTAATTCAGTGGCAGTTGTTCATCCATATTGACAGGAGCATCACAGCACTGGAGTGTTACTTTTAACAGGGTATAATTGTGACTATATTCAAAAAAGAGAAAAATGGAGCTGACTTGCCAGAAGCTGTTGAAGGTGGTGGGGCAAGAGCAAAAGGGGCACCTAATGATGTAAGAAGGGAAAACATGTATTTATACATTATTGCCCACCACTACAATAGAAGCAAACAAAAGAATCTGGTATACATACCTGTCAAAGCATGTAGAGCATATGTAGTGTGCTATAATATAAAAATGACAGAAAATATTATTTTCTCTAGAAGATAGTATGGCTTCTGCTCTCATATTGTAAGAACAAACTGTTGATATCACTGTGATACATATGATTTGTCATGCTAAAAAAATATTAAATGTGCATTTTTGTGAAACAAATAACGAAACCAGAGCATCCATATGATTACATGGGACTACTGGTGGTACCTAGCAATCAAGTACTTTCTCTCTCTAACCACCCTAAGTATTACAGCCATTTTATTCAGAATACTATTATATTATGACTTTTAGCTACAAAAGGCACTAAACAGGTAGTTCCCACTGTAAAAAACACTTCTAATTTTGTCTTCTTATAATGACGTTTATTGCAAATTAGTCTAAGATGGGGGTGGGGGGGTGGGGATTCCAGTGACACAAAGCAATATATTGGCAACTCAATGAAGAAATGTTTCAGGTAACTATTGTACTTATAGTACTGAACAAAGGTTCACTACAATGTTAACACTATGGCACTAAAAGTTCATGAACTAAAGCCACTTGAACATGTTTTTGGAAGGTTACATTTTTACCGCCTTTGAGATTTCATTATGGTGCTTTAAGGTAACAACAATAGTGTGGTCAATTACAAAATTCAATTAAAACTGCAGATCTGGCCTCAGAACTTCTTAGGCCCCTTTTTATTACTTTAGCTGCTTGAAAGCATGGCATTGTAGTCACAGCATAACACAACTAAACACACACACACACACACACACACACACATATATATATATATATATATATATATATATATATATATATATATATATATATATATACACTTTTTTTTCAGAGAAATATAGAGGAGTTTTATTTCAAATGCATTGACGACTCAAGAAAGAAGTATCTCATGCCATTGTTTTACTTAGTGCACTGAGAAGAAGTTCATCGCACTATGCAAAATGAAAACTGAGTACAATGCAAAAATGTCAGACTGGAAGTGAAGGAGCATGAACTCGTGTTAAAGGCTCTATCTGTGGCTGCCTTTAAGATTATTATAAAACTTTCAGGAAGTAGCAAAATACTTAGTAACAAGTGTTAAATGAATCTGAATTTGACTCCACAGCTTTGGTTGCTAAAATCATAGCTTTGAAGTCACAGTGAATTACAACTAAAACAAACATTTTTTTCTGATAATATATATAGTATTTTCATCTGAGATACTGCAATTATAGCACACATATAATATAGCATTATAATACAATATTATATTATGTAATATTATATAATATAGTACACATATTCTGGACATTAACTTTACCAAGGCAAAGATCTAATAGCACTCAGGTGGAAACAAATAATAGAACCAGACACTGATAATAAAAGCTCTCTGAATCTTGGCTTTACTGGCTGCATATAATAAGTATCTGTTAAACCTGTGAAGACAGCTCTCAATAAAAAATATATATGGGATTTGTGAAAATGTACATTGGTAAAAAAAAAGTGCACATTCTATCCCAGAGGACTGTCCCACTTTTCAGAGGTTAAACTACCTCTGACTGTGAAGGAATCATATAAATATAATGATCATATAGCTCTTTGACAGATCTGTCCACCCAGCAAACCCAATAAATAATTATTCAGAAGTGTTCCTAAAACTGCCATTTACTTTCACACATCACCTGCCTCCAGCCTTTTTTGTACAGGTAAAATATTCCCCAGGTGGAAACCAGTCATAATGCTGGACTGTGACAGCACAAGCCCACTGAAATGCTGGTTTTGCTAGTTGTGCATGAGAGGTCAATTGTCATTTCTTTGAAAATAGACTTTTAATAAGGTACTCTGATAAAAACACAAGCACACTGCCTCAGAGGATTGTGCCCCTACTGAGAGGCAACATTATCTCTACTGCAGAGGTCAAACAACATACAGGTGGACAACAAATATAATGTAAGACTCTGACAACAAAAGCACTCTAACAACCTGGATTTACCAGCTGTATATAAGAGGCCACATGCTAGTTCCACAGAAACAGTTCTTAATATAAAGTATTTGGTACGAAACACACACTGTCCTAATGGAATATCAAAATTCTGAGAGGGTAGACTTCCTTTGACTATGAAGGAATCATATTTTCTTTGACAGATAAAATGTCCGAAATGATACAAAAATCACTGAACCCACAGACATTGCCAACATACTGGCAGACAGGTTCAGTGCAAACTTCACCCCCCTCTCCCCCCCTAAAGGAGAGATAACTATCCCAGCGGAGTGTAGCCTCCCAGACATCTCAAATGCGCAGGTGAAAGCTGCTCTCTCTAAAGCTAAAAACACAGCATCAATGGGACCAGATGGCGTCCCCGGCTGTGTGCTACATGAGCTAAATGAGGAATTAAACCCACACATAAGGCAGCTGTTTAATCTCAGCCTTACCACAGGATACGTGCCCAAGGAGTGGCGTACGGCAACTGTGATCCCACTCCACAAAGGCGGTGCCTCTACGGACCCTGGTAATTACCGCCCCATAAGCAACAAGTCTAGTCTGCAAAGCTATGGAGAGGATCATAATGGAGCTCATAAACAAAGATATAGGGGACTTGCAGACATTGGACCCGACCCAGTTTGGCTTCGTCAAGAGCAGATCATGCCTTTTGAACTTGGTCGACTTCTTCGAAACAGTCACCAAGGCCATTGATGAGGGAAAGGCAGTCCATACAGCCTACCTTGACCTTGCAAAGGCTTTTGACACAATACCCCACTTGGGTATTGTAGAAAAACTTACCAGCTTAAATGTAAACCCATATGTCACAAGATGGGTTGCAAACTGACTTAAGGACAGAACCCACAGGGTTAGAGTTGCTGGTGCTATGTCACACTCCAAGCCGGTCACAAGTGGTGTCCCACAGGGCTCGGTCCTTGGCCCCCTATTGTTCAGCATCTACTTCTCAGAAGTACAGGCCAACATGGGAGGACTTTGGCTGACAAAGTTTGAAGACGACTGTAAACTGGGTGCCATAGTGGAAAGTGCATCGGACACGGATATCCTTCAGAAGGGACTCACGGAAACAGATAGCTGGTGCCAGAGCCATGGCCTGAAGTTAAACGCCAAAAAATGTATAGTCATACCCTTCAGGAAAAACAAGGTAACCCCAAGCTACCATATAGGTGGCAATTCAGTAAGCACAGAAGAGGTTATCAGGGACCTGGGGACCCAGGTTGACAGTGGCCTTTCTTTTGACACTCACGTTGTTAAAGTGGTTAGAAAGGCCTTCTACATTGCCCACCTGATCATGAAGGGATTCACATCCAGATCTAGTGAGGTCATTGTTCCCCTGTACTCTTCACTTATCAAACCAATGATCGAGTACAATGCCCCATTCGGGATGTATCTCACCCGACATCTGCAGCAATTGGAGAGACCCCAAAAGTTCCTCACCAAAAGGATAAAGGGACTCCAAAATCTGTCATATGCTGACAGATTGAAGAAACTCCAGCTCTATTCAGTCGCATACCGTCTGCTCAGAGGTGACATGTGCCTGACATACAAGGCCATGTCCAACCCGGAATTAATGGACATGCTCCACCTCAAAAAATCCAAATCCACCAAAACCACTAGAGCAAGTAACTTAAACCTTAGCACGGATATAAATAGGATGTGCTGGAGGGATAAATTTATCACTCAGAGACTCCCTATGCTGTGGAATAAAATCCCGGTCCATGTGAGGCAGAGCACCTCGCTGGCTCTGTTCAAGAGAAATCTTGACCTGTGGATGGGAGATCGTAGGTTTACCCCGGGAATCATCTCTGTGTCACTGCTGAACAGAGGCACAATAAACTAATGGGCAGAGTATTTTTTCATATAAGGGGTGGCGTAAGCAACAAAACTTTGGGCTAGGCTTATAAATGCCTTAGGGCAGATAGCCTAGTATAAACCTATGAACCTATGAACCTATATACATATAATTGCCATGTGGCACTTTGACAGACACTGCCCCCCCAACAATGCATAACGATAATTAATCAGAAGTAATCCTACGCAGAGCACCAGGATGGAAGCCAGGTATATTGTTAGACAGTAACAACAAAACATCTAAAATGCTGGAATTATTAACTGCATTTAAGAAACTGTATTTCAGTTCCATAAAGACAATACAGAATAAAAAAGCATGGACTTCTAATAAGGTTCTTTGGTATAAAACATGCATACTGTCCCAGTGGAATGTGCTCTAGATGAGACATTACAGTAGAAATGTAATAGCCATATTGTTCTTAAAGAGCTACTACCTTTCCAAAAAGCAAATCAGTAGTCAGAAGTGATCCCCCAAATACTGTTTGCTTGCTTACATCATATGTCCCCAAAAGGATACCCACATTCTGTATACCTATAATATCTTATTTAGAAGAAAGTAACAGTGCCATACTAGAACTTGCTGCCATTAATATACACATATACTTACCCCAACAAGCCATGGTTTGTCCTGTTCGATTCTCAGCTAGAGCGTCTTCTGTGTGGAGACATGCATGAATGGGCGTACATTCGTTGAAGGTTGTGCGTCAGGGCTGGCAACTTGGCACGTAAAAATCTACTGCCAATCATAAGCAGACCGGAGTTCCGCTGTGGCGACCCCTAACTGGGAAAAGCCGAAAGACTTCACATGTTCATGTTATATTAATGAATACATCAGTCTCTGAAGTACTGTTATGAACAACTGGACATTATTGTACAGCCATTCATTGCATAAAGTGATTACTCGCAAACAAAATCTATAACTGATTAGTTCTATTTTGTTTGTTTAAATAGCAAAAAACAAATAAGAAATGCAATTTGTATACTATTCCATAATGGGATTACGAAATCTGGGGTTATGTAGCTGAAACTATACTGATGTGAAAACATAATTCTGTAAAAATATAGTGTGGATTAAGCAAAGAAAGTTAGTTATTCTATGACCATTGCAATTGAAAAGATGTCACTATAGCAGAGCAAAATGACATCATAACTTTGAAGTCTGTTTCAGTGCTTGGTTATGTGTGAAAAGTGGAGGTGAGCTACAACAGCCATAACTCATGTAGTATACAGAGCAGAGGACTACAGTAAGCATCAAGGTGGTAGGTTACACATAATTTAATAACTTGTCTCCAATATGTTAAACTGTGACACTCACTCTCTCTCTCTTATACACACTCACACACACACACACACACACACACACACACACACACACACACACACACACACACTTACACATACACAGTGCTGGCCTCATGCAAACACCTACACACTCCTGCTCTCATTCTCACACACAGACTACTTACAAATACACACACAATTGCATTCAGGCACACTCACACACAATTGAACTCACACATACATATGCACACTTGTATACAATCCCACTCCCACACAAACACACACATACACAGTGTGCACACAAATGCACACGGACACCCTTGTGTTATCATCATACATTTTTTAAACAGTGAGAAGTATGAATCTCTATAAGGACTGGCATTACTGATAGACTGTAATCCACAATGACCTCTCGTAAAATCAAATTTTATGAAGGATGGGAAAATATGAGGAAAAATTAAGGGCATTTTGCAAAATCAGTAAGAGATACGATTCCCTGTGAAGATATGTACATTTTTTTCTTTTGCCACCACTAATGAGGGAGCATAGTCGGGAAAGTAGGGCAAAGAGTCTTGGCAGCCATTGCCTGCTGGCTATCTGCTGGATGGCCTTTTCTTCCTTTATCATTACTTCCCCTTCTTTCTTGGACCAGCTAGAAAATATGCATGACAAGGTGAATGAGCATTTGACAATGCTGCAATGGAAGGATTAAAATGGTTACCCATTGTGGTGCTGGGGATGTGCCACTCAGCTTGATGGCTGGACAAGAAGATGATTGCAGGCTTTATGGCAATGATACTTGGCATAGTGCTGTCCAACATGCTGAGACATCACAAGCTGGTAGAATACTGTTTATAAGTAACATGATCTGTGATTGGTTGATGTTGACAATGGTATCAGAGATATGTGGTATGTAATAAACTGGTCACCCTCACACTTCTGTGTATTGTTATTAATTTAGACAGCTAGATTTGGAAAATAATTAATGGATTATTAATTCATTTATTTCTATTATTTAGGCAGGTCAGCTCTGCAGGGCACAGTTCACTTACAGGTGATACCCACGGAGAAAAGCTCCTAGGTAAACAAATAAAGAAAAACAGTATAGACAAGAATAGAAAAAAAAGATAACTGAAAATTATCTACACACATAATCAAAACTGTAATTTTTGTTTTAGTGTGAAAATTTAATGGAAATATGAAATGTTCAAGAAAAACATCTCTGGATGAAAAAATAAAAATAAAAAAGAAAATGTCAGTTCTGAAGATATGAGTACAATAGTATGGCATCTACAGGTAAAATGTCCATACTTATGGTTAAAGTTTACTTGCACCATGATGATGTTTTGAATTTTGAGCCACAGGTGTGGAAACCTAGGTGTGATTTAATAAGAATTAAAATGCTGAGACCCGCAAGGCAAGAAAAAAAAATATGTGCTAATTTTACAGGAAGGGGGAAAATAACAAAAATGAATAAAAAAAAAACCCAAAAATCACGCTAATGATGCAGTTCACAAGAAGATGTAATTTTTGTGGTTTACTTTAGTATGCATACTCTTTTGTTTTTGTAAAATATCCTTCAACTAGGTATTCAAACTTTGACCAATGCCCTTCTTTTCATATATATATTTTTTATTAATCATGTAAATTCACACCTTGTTCTAGTTTCTAGTGTTGTCCCAGGAACACTATATGGAAAAGGATTTTCGCAAAGTTAGTCTTAGCAAAGGAAGACTAAGGGAATTAAACCATTTCTCTGAAGATAAACAAAAGACCAGCAGCTCATTGCCTGAACGCTGTACACAATCTCCCACTGTTTACTCTAAAGGATAAATCATGTACTGTTTGGCAATTTGGTAAATTTCACTTTAGCTGGACAGATAAATAAGCAAATGTAAAACTGGAAACGGAGGCAGATTTCTGTGCCTAAGACAAAGTAAAATTGCTGTGGATGCACAAAAATAGAATGCCTGGGATTGTCTACTTTCTCTGTTGTGAAGTAGATACATATAATAACTGGAAGTAGCATTACTTCAGCTTGGAGTCACTAACATAGCGACTTTCTCCACTAGGGAAAGGAAAGTGGCATTTGCATCTCATATGCATCCATGGTTATATGAAAGTGGTGAAAATAACAGAGCTGTATATCAAAATGTTAATTAGTACATTGTTATCGTTTACTGACAATCTAGGTTAAGAATGTGAGAAAAGGTGTATTATTATTTTGCATATACCAATGTGTTCCCATTCATATGCTAGCACAAGACCTACTATCCTTGTTTCTGTTTTTTTTTTATTCCATCTTTTCAAGATCACAGTTTGTATAAATAAATGATCAGCTAATATTATGAGCATAATGTGAATAGAAGCTATTATGTATGAAACAAAAATGTTTTACGGTATTACTGTGATACTTTAATTTGCAGCAAGTTTCCATAAGATAAAAGACATTTTAGAGTTATTTCTTTGTGGGAACACTAAACATTTAAGTCTTTTAACCAAGCAAAACACTCTAATAACAAAGGGAAGTGTGACTCATGTAGTCCATTAATACCTACTGTCCTGTTCTTTACATTCGCTGAAGCACTCTTTTGGGGATTGTAATGGACTTGTTGATGTTTTTCGATCTCTGATAAATTAAGTGAAGACATTACTTTTATGGGCCTTTGTCTGGCAATACATCATGAAAGGCTTTATTGTGGCAAGTTCCCATTCTGGATAACAGCAGAAAGTTTTTCTTTGATTTATAGCGGTAATTACCTAGTGTTGCCTAAGTAATTGAATTAGGAACCGTTTCTCCCACAAAGGTCCATCCCATGGCATATTAGATTAACACTGTTTTGTTAACAGCTGTATGTAATTAGCTTGTTTCAAAAAATAAATACAATTAACTTGACTATCAACTTACAGAGTGTCTCTGTTAGAGTTCATATCAGATGATTTTTTTTTTCTTTTGTCACAATCTTAAAACACATTTTGTTGTAGGAGAAGGAACAGAAAAGAAAGAGTGCATCTAGCCTTCAAGGGTCTAAACAAAGCTCTGGAATATTATCAGCACATACATTTCTTCCCCTTCTTTAGCATTTTGTTAGATTATTTTCCTTTTTATTTACTACTCAGAATTAGAAAGTAAAGTGAAATAAAGCAGAATGCATAAGGTCATTTTCAAGTATGAAAATACTACAGCAGACTGGAGTATGAAAGGGATACAGATATTAAAAACAAGCATCTGAAGATGAGATGCTGAAGGTAAAGGTTGAAACATAACAGTTTTATGGTATTATTTGTTATGGTAGTATTTTCTTGAGACTCTTTCATCTTACTTCCGTTTTCTTATTTGTCAGTGAATTGAACTGATGTTCTCTGGTAGCATGCTCTTACATTATACACTTTTGTGGATTTTTGAATCTGGGTTTTTAAGTTTTTTCTAGTTTGAGGCTTAGAGACATAGCCATCACCACAAGTTTCTATAAGCACTCTAGATGACTTGTACCCCATATTATCAGATTGGATTCAACAAAGAACAGAAACATAAACAGTTACGGTGGTGAACACCATTTCATATGCCCTTTAAAAATACTATGGCAAGTTAGCTGACCTCAGTGGGGGAGGAGTTAGAAGCAATTACATGAGCATATTATCCTACCTGAGCATCATATATATATATATATATATATATATATATATATATATATATATATATATACACACACACACACACACACACACACACACACACACACACACACACACACACACAAGCAGATGCTTGACAGAAAAAAAAAACTTCTATACTTCTATAATTATGTGCCAAGTACTAGATTTCTACTTTGACTATAAATACCTACAAAATGTTTGTATATGTAACCCATAAAATGCATAAATAATACTAAACTAAAGGTTTACAGTTGGCACTGAGAAAACAAAAGTTTGAAGGGAAAGACTTAAGCACCACAGATTGACATTTGCATGTGAAAGACCAGGTAGGGGCTATACCACTGTTAGTTAGCATCAGTCTTTTCTAAAAATAGCATGTAGTAATCCTGATTTTAAACAAAGTGCAAAAAGTGAAACATCCAGTAAAATGTCAGTATATTAAGTGAACAGATAATGCATTCATAGCCAAAGTTTTGAGTTCAGTACAATATGGACAAACACGTTAGATATGCATTACTTCCAGAAATAGTTTACAGTAAACATTTATAGTTAACCTTCAGAAAAAGCTGACATAGTAACAAGTGTATGTACAAGTGATAAACAAACTGTAATGTAATTTTAGCATGTAGCTCACTAAGACAGGTGACTCAGTGTATTAAAGTATATTTCAGGTGTTGCAGGACAGTCGTCACATAAAATCACCTTAAAATGCTTTTATAAAGAAACAGTGTATGTTAGAAACAATATTCTAGAATATGCTCAGTAAAATAGCACAGTTTGTTCCATTTCCCATTTTTAATTGGATATATTCATGGAAGAAAAAAGTTTAATTGTTGATGAAAGTATGCAGACTGTCACAGGTACTGGCTAAGTCCTATGTGTTCTGCTGCATTGTAGTTTGTTTATTAATCTTCACAAGCAGATGGACATCACAAGCATATGTTGGAGTGCAATGCTATGCAGTAGTGGTATGCTGTATTTTCAGAGAGTGCAATGGTGAAGTTGCAATTTAAGAATGAATCATAATTTAATAATTTAGTGCATACCATATGTGCTATACTTCACCAGAGTACAGATGTAACATTATGTCTGGAAACTCCTGAAAACAGATCAACATAATCTTGATGCTGACTTTACCTTTAACTGTGTGTTCCACTCTCAGTCTATATCAAACTATAATGGGTGGCAACCGAGGCATCAACAAAGCTGCTAGACATTATTAATTGGTCCGAATCTGGAAAAAGAATTTGACAATGAATGAAAGTAACATGTTATATTTATTTAGTAAATTCCCATTTCAAATTATACAGATCCTCCTGACAGAAATTAAACTATCCAATGATTTTATACACAATTAAATGAATATTTAAACTGAGACTATCATATACATGGTGAAATGGAATATATTTATTTAGGATAAGAAAGAAAGAATAAAAAATGGCACTGATTTCATAAATATGAATTTGGACATACACTCTCAATTCGGCTATGTGATTGCTAAGTAGAGGCTGAAAATAGTTCAGGCAATCCATCAATAAAATGTAATTAGCATCAGTGCTACAAATAAGGGCAATAATATTCAGACTGAATTACTGTTGGACAAAAATAAATGCTAAACATAAGCATACTAAATGATGAAGCAAGTCCTGTTATTTTTCAAAGTGAACACAAGAAATACTACTGTTACATAAAAACACCACAAACTGAAGAACAACAAAAAGACTTCAGAGCTTAAGTCAATAAAATCACCTCATTAAGTGCTTTCATCCCTGGTACAACAGGACTTCTTCAGAACAACTCTTCACAACAACTACTCACTTTTATATAATAATCAGTTAATTAACTAATCCCATCCCTCCAAGCAGTAACCACTGAGACTGTTTAAGATAGTATCACCCACCACCTAAAACATTAAAAACAGATGTTACTGCAAATTATTAAGCATAAATAACCATTGCATACATAAAATACATTCCTACCTAGATAATCCATGACCAGTGATACATAAAAAAGTACTTGCTTTAAAAACAACTTGTTTATTTTGTTTTATTTTATTTTTTGTTTTAAATAAAAAGCATCTCTCTGTTTTAAAATACTAGACAAAGAGGTGGTTTCATTCAGACCAGGGTATACAGTGAAATTAGTTCTTAACTGCCATCTAAGCTCATGATATTCCAAAACATCATGTACTGGTCCATGTCTCTGCCATAGGTCTACCTGATAAATAACTAAAAATTTGAAGCTATGAAACAGGTTTTTTTCCTATATGCTTGTATAGTGTTGTGAAGCATTGTTCTGAAGAAGTCCTGTTGTACCAAGGACGAAAACGGTTAATAAAATGATTTTATGGACTTAAGCTCTGATGTGTCAGTAGAGAATAAGCAAAGCAAACAGTGATATAGATTTTGAGACACCCTCTAAAAATAAAAAGGTGAACATGATGATAATCTCTGTATAAGGAGAAAAGTATAAGGGAGTATGAAATCACCTATACAAAATTTGTCTCAAATATACCAGAGACTAGTAAATAAAAGAACAATGTAGTAATACAAGATTCAGTTATTAAATATATACATGAGAATTTGGCTAATATATTCCCTTTTTAGTAAGTGTTATTTCTCGGCAGAGAACTTACATTTAACATACTTACGCACAGTAAAGAGATTACACAGATGCATTAAACTGGATTAATTACAATTATAATACTTAGTAACCTTAGAGGATTAGCAGTGTTAAAATAAATTTAAAAAGAATTGTGAGATTGCTTGATGTTATAGCAGAATTTGACAATAATAACCACTTCAGTGAAACAGTCTTCCCCTGGCCTTATTTATTTATTTATTTATTTATTATTGACATTTGATTGCTGGAAAGTCTGACTGGGTACGAGTTCATTTTCAGCAGAGGCCCTGGGAGAAATGCTTCAAAGTATTAAAACATATTTTAAGAACAATATTTTTACAGCCTTCAATAATAATACAAAAAAAATACAGTTTGAATAATTATACCCAATTAGACATAATATGAAAACATTGGTTAAGAATAAATACAAGCTATATGGCAATGACGTAATAGCTACAGATAGTTTAGCCAGCTTATGGATACGTTTAAGTTAGGATAATATAAATAAGAATCGCAATACTATATGAAAGAAAAGCAAAACATGCTAATGGTAGATTTAAAGAAAGTCTTATTAAATTTTGTTGTATTTTTTTTTTTGTGCATGAAGTTCAAAGTCCTATTATTTTTATTGGTGTCTAGATTTTATTCCTTCCTTCTGTGATATCATTTCTTCTATATTTAAAGATAGAGTCAGGGGAGAGAACTTGATAAAAGTAAAAAAGTGAGTGAAGAAGGGAGAGTAAAGAGATGTAAGAGATGTAAGGTATGAAAAGGTATTTGTCAACATTTAGGGATATAGTTTATCCTAGTGTTGAGCATAAACAGAATCAGATTTTGGTTAGGAAGTCTTTCAGAATGGTTTTAAAGGATGGGGAAGAGGGTATGGACCTGATGAATAGAGATAAGGAGTTCCAGGCCTTAAAGCATGATGTTCTTCTTGCTTCACTGTTGCAGTTCTGAATTATGGGATTTCCTAATTTGGAAGCCCATGGTTAGCCTGACTACCAGAGTAAAAAACTCCCTCCTCTCTGAGCTGCCAGATGCCTTACCCTGATGTCAGTATGGTTGAGTATAAAGGGAGTCAGCCAAAGCCAAGACATCAGTGTTTCTTGCCATTGGAGCCTGAATGAGGTTGTGAGCAAATAGGTCATTCGGCACTGGAGTGAGAAATTCTTCTGAAACTAAGTACATGGTTGGTGAACTGTTTTTCTTAATTATAACTCCTGTCAGATAAAGTTAACAGCTATCTCTATTGTGGTAAACAAATCCCACACAGAGACTTTCATCTTTGTGTGTCGCTTGTTTAGGCCCAAACCACAATGTCCCCAATTGTCATTTGTGCGCCCTTTTCAATACTAGCACTATAAAGTGTAGGGCCGAAATTGTGTCTAAGCACCTTAGTCAGCTATACACTTCGCCTTGCTTGATGGCATCTGTCGGTCATCCTGAGTCTGAGCTTTCTACGTGAAAAAAGGAAAAAAAAAAACTTTTTCTGTCCACCAGTTCCCTAAGGCTAATTATCACAGAGGAAGGAGAGGTGTCTTCGCAGCCCCCTTCTGCAAGTGAGGAGGTGGTCCAGACATCTGTTGAGACCCTTTTGTAGTCCAACATGCTCTTGAGTGCCTCAACTTCAACTCAGGCCTTGGTGTTTCATTCATCAGTTGGATCTATATTTGCTAAGCAGACCTTGGTGTCTGGTGAATAATCCTCTACTGATGATTTTCCTTTGGGGCATCCACCAACATTGGTTATTTCTTACAAGGAGACTGGTGTCAGAGTAGTAGACATACATAGGGCCAAGGCAAAAGCTACACCTAAAAATATTTTGACCTCAGTTTCTATACCTAGGCCTACCGGCTCTCGTCCCACAAGTTATCAGCAGAATTTGGTCAGGTTGGTCAAGGATCTTATTTCCTTGGTCAGAGGCAGGCAACCTCACTCTGAATTCCCTAGGAAAAAGGACGAGTGACCTACACCTGAGTCCTTTTCAGAACCCCCTGATTCAGATGAAGAATGTGATCAGGAGGACTCTATCACTGAAGAAGAACCCTTCCTTACCTCCTTTCAGGATTCTGATTCAGAAGAGGTGTTAACTTCTGCTTCACTCCCTGAGGACATCACTTTTGAGGAGACACTGCATGCCATGAGAGATTTTTTCCAGTGTCAGACAAAGGAGTACCCCTAAGCAAAAAAAGAAGGTCAGGACATTCTTTGATCTCCCTCAACACAAATACTTGACTGTCCTTCCAGTTTTAGAAGTGGTAGAAGATGTCTTTTTGGAATCATCTCTTAATCCAGGCTCTCTTCCCCCAGCCCCTCAAAAACCAGACAGGTTTTACAGGGTACTTTTTCAGAAGCCCTCTGCTGACCCAGAGGTTGCCATCCCAGGCCACAAAGGAGTTAGGGCCAGTACTTAAAAAAAACACTTCCTACAGAAAATGAAAGCAAGGGCCCTGACAGATCTGGGAAGAAGGTTTAAATTTAATCTGCCCTGGCCATGAGGGCCTTCAACTGCCAATTTCATATAACAAAATACCAACAGAGTATTTTGGAAAAAATGAAGCAAAAGATTTCCTCCCTGGAGGACAGGAACACCCCCAAGTAGTTGCTGGATCTCTGCCATTCCAGCTCCCAGGTAGCTAGGTACACCTTGCACTGTGGATATGATGCCCTAGAGGCATCTTCCTGAGAACCTTTCTTTGGCTCAGTCATCAGAAAGTCTGCTTGGCTTTGGGAACAGACATTGCTGGAGCATGTCACATCTAAACTGGTAGATGCACCATTGGATAAGGACTTCCATTTTGGAACAAAGGCAGAGGCTGTTTGAAAAAAGATGGAGGATAAAGCATAATACATGCAAATAGTCAAGGACTTCCTCAAAGTCCTGGCTCCTAGGTTCAGTAGGAATTTTTCCCACTAAGCATTTGTCCTTTCCCTACCAATAAAAAAACAGTCAGAGGAAAACCTGAAGGGAAAGGCCTCACAGGCTCAACAACAATCATACAGGGCAAGGCAGTGGTCCAAAGGAATACCCAGGCCATAAGAGTTCTAGGCCACAGGGCCCTAACAGAGATTAGCAATAACTCATCACACTCTCTACCTTGGACAAGATAAGAGGAATAGTAGGAGGAAGACTTTCCATGTTCAAGGAAAACTGGGCCATCTTCACCTCTGATGAGTGAGTTCTTCAAGTAATCTCAAACAGCTACAAGTTCACTTTCAAAGAACCATTAAGATTCTCAGGCTACCTCCATGTGACATAAAACCAAAGTGGAGAGGCCATTTCTCAGATTCACAACCTATGGTCTTAAGGCTCTGTGGAACCAGTACCAGACCATTATATAAGAAAAGGTTTTTACTCCAGGCTATTCCTGGTCTCTAGGAAAGAAGGATCTTGGTGCCCGAGCCTGGATCTGTCCATCCTCAATCAGTCCTTCATAGCCACAAAATTTAAAATGTTTACACTTCAAGAGCTTCTTCCAGTGATCATACCTCAGGCTCTAATGGTTACATTGGACTTGAAAGATGCCTACTTACACATCCCTATAGAAGAATTCTGCATAAATTTTCTGCACTTCAGAGCAGGTACCAGTCACTTTCAATTATTTCCACTTCACTTTGGCTTGTCTACTGCTCCCTGGGTCTTCACCAAATGTCTAACTGCTGTGATCACTTCTGCAAAACAAGAGACATCCAAATTTACCCTTATCCAGATTACTGCCTCTTTCAGGCCATGAGTCAGTCCAAACTCCTCAAGGATCTGGCCTTCACCCAGTCTCTTCTCTCATCTCTGGGATTCATCATAAACCTCAGCATATCCAGCACAAATCCTTCCACCAGGATAATGTCCCTGGGGTTTCTACTCGATTCTTCCCTCCAGAAGGCCTTCCTTCCCCCAGACAAGGCTTCCTTCTTAACCCAATACTTCAAGGACATTATACAGAGGCAATTCCTCAGAGCACTGGGATACATGGCATTCTGTATACTAATGATCCCTCTGGCCTGGCAACACATGAGGAAACTTCAGTGGTACCTCATAAATCTGTGGCACCAGCAATCACACTCCCTGGAAAAATAAATCCACCTAATTCCCTGTTTCAAGGAGGAATTGGCTTGCTGGTCACAAGCATATGCACAGAAGCAGGGTCTGGGCCAAACCTTAACCACAGATGCATCAGACACAGCCTGGGGTGCCCATTTCCAATACCTCCTATCCCAGGGCAAATGGGAAGAGCAGTCCAGACACAAGCATATAAACTGGAAGGAATTGTTGGCAGTACAAAAGGGCATGGCGGCCTTCAAGGATTACTTGAAACCAGGGGTTCTGCTTATCAAAACAGACAGCACAATAGTCATGTGGTACATAAACAAACAAGGAGGCACCCACTCCTACCTTCTTTTTCAGCTGGAAATGCAGATCTGTGAGAAAGCCAATGCTATGGTGTTGCACTTGATGGCTCAGTACCTTTCTGGGGCTCAGAACACTCTAGCAGACCACATCAGCAGACACTCAATGGATCTCTGAGAGTAGCATCTGCATCAGGAAACATTTCTCAGCATAGTTCAGAAATAGAGATACTCTCAAATAGACTGCTTTGTCACCAACAAAAATGCTCAGTTAACAAGATTCTGTTCTGGAAGCAAACTTCACACAGCCTGGAGAGCAGATGCCTTTTCCTTCCTCTGGAGCCATCTATTTCTTTATGCATTTCCTCCCCTGACACTCCTTCCAAGGATTCTCCTAAAAATTATGGAAGAAGGACTGAGGGTCACCCTGATAGCTCCATACTGGTCCAGGCAGCACTAGTACCCCCTGCTGCTAAGTTTGACCAAAGAAAAACCTTGGTAGCTACCCGAGAGAGTGGATCTGCTGACTCAAGCAAAAGGAAAGTTTGTGTGCTCAAATTCATCCTGCAGACTCTCAATCTCTCTGCCTGGATAATTCAGCAAAAATCTACCCTGAGCAATCCCTGAGTAGTCAAGCGTTTAATGTCCTAAAAGAATCTAGAAGACCCAGTACTAGGAAAATATACTTTGCTAAGTGGAAAAGATTCTCTATTTGATGTCAGCAATAAGGGCTCAACCATGTCTCTACCAGCATTTCAGCATTTTGGAGTACTTGGTTATCTTGTTGGACAAAGGCCTATCCTCATCCATTAAGATTCATGCTTCTGCCATTTCAGCCCACATCCATACTCTTTCTCCTGTCTTTTCCTACCATCTAATAAAACAGTTCCTTAGGGTAGTGCTGCATGTCAGATCTCCCAGAGGCAGCCAACTCCTCCTTGGGACCTTAACTTTGTGCTAGAAAAATTTACCTTACCCCCTTTGAACCAGCTGCATCAGCTGATTTAAAATTCTTGACCTGAAAGATTGCCCTTTTACTGGCTATCACCTCAGCTAGGAGCCCTCATGGCAGTGGAACCCTTTCTTATCTTCCACCCAGACAGAGTTTAACTTAGAACTAATCCTTCCTTTATGCCCAAGGTGGTCACAAACTCTTTCCTGAACCAAGCCATACACTTGCCTACCTTCTTCTCTAAGCCACAGAACCAGGAGGAAATAACCCTTCACTCCTTGGATGTACACAGGCAAGTTTGCTACTACCTTGACTGGACTAGAACTTTTAGAAAGTCAGAACAGCTATTTGTTTCCTTTACCTTGGGCCCTGAAGGAAAACCAGTCTCCAAGCAAACTTCCAAGTGGATCTCCCACTGTATTTCCTTTTTGTTACATCTGCCATGGCAAAAGCCCCCTGAATCTGTTGGGACCCATTCTACTGGAGCCACTTCTACCTCCACTACTTTCTTTAGGGGAGTGCCTACCAAAGACATTCTAGAAGCCAGATCATTGGTGCATAGCTTTACCAAGCACTACCACCTCTCAGCTTTCTCCAAGTCCAGAGCAGGATTTGCAACTGCCATCTTGCAGGGTATCCTCTCTTCCCATTAAGGCATCTTCCACCCTCAACTCAGCTTTGGGAATCATCTCATAAGTCAAGACTACAACAGTGAAGCATGAAGACCACAGTACAATCGTGTAGCCTTACCATAAATGAACATGTTCAAGTGTATTCACTGTCAAAGTCTTCTTTCCCTCCTTCCATTCCCCTTAATCTCCTTATAATAACAGCCTTTTCTCTTTTATCTTCTTCCAGAGGACCCTCTGTAGGGATGCCCTACAGGTCCCCTTCCTCTTACCTCATTCCTTGCTTAAGATTTATCTAGGGAGCTCCTACTTTCTAGAGGTAAAAAAAAAAAAAACTGATGTCAAAGAGCTAGCTGACTCCCTTTATACCCAGCCATCCTGATGTCAGGTTTGGTCATCCACCAGTTCAGGGAGGAGATATTTATTCTCTTAGTTAGGCTGACCAAAGGCTTCCAAAGCAGGAAATCCCATAAGTCAGGACTGCAACAGTGAATACACTCGAACATCTATATTTATGGTAAGTGCAGACAACTGTACTGTACAAGTACAAACAATGCTCAGTATATTCAATAGTTTTGTGATCAGACAGGATTTATTTTGTCAGTGGATCCTTCTTTTCCACCAGGAACACCGTCATGAAGAATGTTATTTAGCGCTGGACAAGCAGATGCATTCTGGATAATGTTATAGGTGGTGAGAAGTTGTGTATATGTTAGTTGATGGGGTACGTCTAACCAACTTAGGCTTTTAGTGCTATACAGTGGTGGGTTCTAAAACAGGCATTTGCTGAAGATTTAGCAGCTTTGTTATATCATTGTTTAAGTCCTGATTTTTGTGATGCCTGAAGGTTAGTAAGGATGGGAGTGGCATACAGAAGTGTGGGGAGGATACACGTTGTGGCAAGTGCAGCTTTAGTTGTCTCAGTGAGAAAGCTTTAGTTTTTGATGAGTTTTTTTAAGATTATCATCCACTATCATCCCCAATATTTTGCTATGATAATTGACTTCAATAGTTGTATTATCAAGAGAGAGGACTTTAAATTTTGTTTTTTCATGGTTGAGGGATTTGTGGAAAAAAGTAGTATTTTTTTTTTTTTAGGGTTGGGCATACAATGTGAGCTACAAAGCCATGTTTCAGTTGGTGTTAAAACTTCCTGAGCAATTGTTGGAGGTGTGCCAGGTTGCCAGATGTGTGAGTGAGTGTGAGGTCATTAGCATACTCAACTGGGCAGGCCTGTTGTTTGGATATCTGGAGAGTGTTAGTGAGAATGTTAAAGAGAAGGGGACCAAATATAGAGCCTTGTGGTACACCGGTGGTGACCGGGAGCTATGGCAAGAGGATTGAGTGCCATTTTTACTGACTGATACCTATTTGATAGGTAGCTTTTGAACCATAGAAGGGTGGGCTGAGAGAGTCTTAATGAGGACATTTGAAGTTGACGTCTGCTGTGACAGACTGTGACAAAGGCTTTAGACAACTCTAGAAATAAGGAGAAGACTAGTTTGCTGTTATCTCTAGCTTTATTGACAGCATCTACATTGGTTAGAAGTGCAGCATTAGTACTATAGGAAAAATGGAAGCCATGTTGTGTGGAGACTTCCTGCAGGAGATAGTTTTGCAATTGTTTTTGAATACATTTTTCAAGTATTTTGGAGGAGGATAAGATTGCGAAATGTATAAAGTTAGAAATGTCTGTTGAATTCCTCCTTTGTGTAGAGGGATACTGTGTGACTTTCCAAAGAAGGGGAACGTGGGATGACTGGATTGACCTATTTAAAAGAATTGATACAGGGTAGGCAATGCTATTGGTTGCTATTTTAAGGTATTTACTTGGAAGGTCACTAGCTGAAGTAAAGCATGGAGTTTGTTTATTAGCCATTTTATAGGGTTCCTATTAGATGACCGAAGACGCAGTCTATCGAATGTGTCTTGGTCGAACTTAAAACAAGGAAAAGGCAAAATAGTGAAGCAGATTTTAAGCGAATTCTTTCCCTGGGAAAGAATTTGCTTGGCCTCTTCCGTTGCTTTGTCATTTTCGGCACTGTAGTGCGATCTCGGAGTTGGTATATTTAAGTAGGTGGGGTGTGGGGGGCAAAGCCCCCCACCTTACGTATTCTTTCAATTTTTTTTTCTTTTGGAACAGTGATTTTTTTTTTCCCTTGGAAAAAAATCGCTGTTCTGAGCTTTCGAGATTGTAAACTTTCACTTACATGGGTCGATTATTCATTGTTTCCTTTTTTAAGCATTCAATGATATAATATAGACCCATTTTATATAGGATGTGTGCACAGGTTTGAAGGTGAAAGTGGATGTGGTGATAACTGCTGCTGATCAGGGTTAAGATTAGATGTTGGGGAAGCCTTGGTTAGATATGCTATGTTATTTATAAATAAGAGTTGAATTGTATTGCTGTTTTCAGTAATGAGTTATTGGGAGAGGTGATATGGTTTAATTTATGGCTGGGATGCAATATTTCTTAAAAGGCTTTACTGTCTATCCAGATTTGTTTAGGGTTGTGTTTACAATTATTCCAAAAGTTCTTATAGTATAGCTTTCATCTTTATTAATTTGCTTTTTAGTACAATTGTGAAGCATTCCATCCATCAACAGCCCCTTTCTCCCATTTTTCCTGTGGGGTCAGAGTGTGACTTAAAGAGTGACAATCATCTAAAGCCAAGTTTCACACTGCTGAGTAGCTCAAGTTTTAAAGATATTGTGGTGTTTTATATTTTTGACATTCTTGCCATGCTTTTTCTCTAATATGGCATTGAATCGTGTTTGCCTTTTTAATGCTGTTCTGTTTAATTGCTAATTTCATTAGTATTCTTATCAGCTAATTGGATTTGCATATATTTTTAGAATCAGTGACTAGCAATCTCAGATTGTTTTGAGTAGGATTCACATGCCACTATTAGATTTGAAGCAATATAATTAAAACATAGCAGTTGCATATAATATTATACTGAGCTGTAAATTAATACACTTTCTGAATGTCTGCTCCATTTTCAAAGAGAAAATATTTGTGAATAATAAAAGAAATCTGTTTCAGGTCTCATAACAGGAACTATATATATTGAAGGATATACAGCAGCAGGAAAAAGCATTGTGGTTGAGTAGTGTCTGTTTAGTGAGAAAAATACTGAAGACTACAAATACTATTGGTGGTGAAGCTCTATTCAAAATATTTTAAATTCTTGCAACTCTGATTTAAGTGTGAATGGTTGATATACTTCAAAACAACAATGCTGGGTATATATGCTGTTCCTTCAGATACGTAATAAGCTGAAGCAGAATAAAATGATACATGAGATGTGAACATAACTTAATTATGGCATAACATGAAATTTTATCATTTATTACCAAGAACGCAGTTCTCATCAGAAGTTAGTAGAAAAGATTGTAGTCTTCCAAACGGAAAAATATATTGGTAACAAATATATATATATATATATATATATATATATATATATATATATATATATATATGTGTGTGTGTGTGTGTGTGTGTATGTATGTATATATGCATCTATATCTACAATATATATATATATATATATATATATATAGAGAGAGAGAGAGAGAGATTGAGAGAAAGACACATATGTATACAACATCATGATTTAAAAGTCAAAATACTATAGCTATATTATTACTGTTAAGTATGGTGGGAATTCAATAAAGCCTACATGTTTTTGTTTTTTTTTTTGTGTAGGCATTGTGCTGTGATGCCTACATGGCAGCAAAGATTTTTTGATGCACTAAGCACTGCTGAGTGGCACACATGCAGGCACAAAGAGGGAAAATTCCATGGCATGCAAATCACCTCATAAGCAGGTGAATCTCATGCAAATGAAGCAGGTTGAGCATCCAAAAAAACAGAAAGGCTTCTGTTCAGACTTCATGTCAGTGTTTTTAGTGAACATGAAAAAATTCCACATACAGTAGTCTAGACAGGCAAAAGAAGATGTAAAACTGCAGAAATGTGGGCATAAATTTGCTGAAAAATATTATACTTCATACACATATGAGCAAAATTATTATTGTGGATGTCAGAAACAGGAAGTGAGTAAGTTAAATTACTATTTTTTTTAATAATCTCAGCATAGTTACACTATGCACCGCAGTGTGCAAACATGCTTAATAGAAAAAAATAGGAAAAAAAGGATTTTATAAAATTTGACAGAAATGTATTATAGGACCTTGTGTCGGGTCTTTACAATGCTGCATTGCTGCTGTTGCTAAGGTCATAGGGCTATGAAGCGTGTCTTTTCCAGGTTATCAATATGGATATGTATGTAAATGAGGTGAATTCAATGAATAGTTAAAAAGGAGTAATTGTGTCTGCATATCCCTTATGTATAGGCTCTTAGACGATGTTGATGTTTACACAGGATGTGGCTGACATCGGGGGGTGGGGGGGGGTGTCCTCTCACTTCTAGGTGCTTTTAAGCTCAGGTGCATGTGTTTGCATAGTGCTCCACACCATGCACTAACAATGCCAGTAAATGACATTAATGATATTGTAGGCAGATGGAATGCATCATAGTTAGCCAATCGCACATTCTGAATCTACAGCAGACCTGTATAAAGTAAGCATGCACCCGACATTCTGATTTTCCCTCAGTACTATGAACCACTGGAGCACAGATTTGGGAATTTTAACTGAGATAATGTTAGGGGCTGCTGCAGGTCTGCTACATCTGTATGTGCTAGATGCTGAAGTCAGTGCTGCTGGTGCAGCTGACAATAGGCTTAGACAGAGAAGGATAAGACTGTTCATGTCCAGGCTAACTTTCCAGGAGCTACATGAGCTGGAGAATGTAGAGCGCAACAATGGTGGACAGGGACATACTACTAGAATTCACTGAGCTCTGCCACCCTCAACTCAGTCCCAGAGCCAAAAGAGGGAAACTCATTCCAGTGAAAACAATGGTATGTGCAGCCCTTAGGATACTAACAACAGGTACTTTCCAAAGAACAACTATGGACATAATGAGTGTCGGACAGGGATATGCACCCGGATACTCCACCAGTTCCTGGATGTTATGCTACCATATGCCAGTGAGCACATGCCAGTGAGCCTCTATGCAAGGGGATAACACTTGCCATTGTCCAGTCAACTGGGATGCAGCCAGTGGTTACAGTAAGATTGCAAAGAGTTCCCAATGATGTTAGTAATCTTTGGTGGATCCCATGTAGGACACAGCCTGGGATGTTAGGATGTCTAACTTGCCCTGTAGATTCTGTAGATATAGATGGTATGCAACAAGTTGTAGGGATGTCATGTGGTTCATGTGGTGGAGGCAGGGGAGTGAAGTTGACTCAGAACCTGTGGGAACAACAGGTTAGCTATGAGTACAGACTCATTATATGTGTTAGCATTAAGTATGAGTTCACCAACAATCTGGGACTTTCCTCTGAGGTTACACATTTAGATACACTGTATATTGTGGTTGTCCTTTGTGTGAGGAGGCTAATATTGTCACATAATGTTTTTTGCACTATGTCACAACAACACTGTGTGCTTGTTTCAGCAGAGGAAGGTGTGCCTGAATTTTAGGGGGGCACCCTCACTTCAACTGTCATACAGCAATGCCCTCCTCTTGTTGTCCAGCCTGCTAATGACAGTTGCCTAACAGGCAAGTTTGCTGTGGTATAAGGAGTTTGTTTCCCCATCAGGTACAGTCAAGTCTATACAGTTGTACTGCTGCTTGCATAAAGTATTGGTGTAAAGCTCTGCGTACTTGCCTGCCCCATCAGAGGGGAGAGGTGCAGTCAAGCTATGTAAACCATTCCATAGGAGATAATAAATTGCTTTGCTGAAGTTTATTACTGTATTTTCTGCAGGGAGGGTGAAGGTGTGAAACTTAGTTTTAATGAGACTGATCTGTGGTCAGATCTCACCAGGCAGGACCTTATAGTGGAGGGGCTGCACTGGTCACCCATATTGGTAAACACCTGATGCAGTACATTGGCTCCCCTTGTGGGGATATTATGCCACTGGTCCAAGGCTTTTTAGTGAAGGACATGGACTAACCATTGGCAAGTGAGCTTATGCATGACCAAGCAACACAGTTTTTGGTTTCCTAATGTAACCCCAAACCATGGTGTACTCATGTATCTTGATAGACACAAGTACATTCAAATAAGCAAAATGGGTGTCTGGATTCATGGAGCTGCTCCTGTAGCTGGCAATGGCTTGATTAGGTGCCTTTCCAGCTGTAAATAGCACCTGCAGTGTCTCCAGGAAATCAAACTGTACACCAATCTGCATGTGTATCTATCCTTAATGAATATGTATGCACCACCTGCATTACTTTGCACACTGTCAGTTTGAGGTCTGTGCATTTGGAAGGATGTGTTGTGTGGTATGACTGTGGTGCTTTCCACATCCTTGACCGAGGTGCCTGTGACTGCACACATGTGTGCATATTGCAAGATGGGGATACCTTCCACAGAGTGGGGTTTAGTGTTGCCATTCCTAGCGTGTAGCAGCATAACCATGGTGTTGTATGAAGATGGCATTCTCATTGAAATGTTTTCCCTCCAGCTAGTGCTTATAAGATACATTTTGGGGATGTCACCAGCTTTGGTCAGTACTCAACATCCTGGAGGTAACAGATGAAGACCATCTCTGGCAGAGCATTGAGGTGTGTTGACCAAGTCATCCCACGTGGACATGTAGGGGATCCCCTTACAATGACAGCACACACTAAGGCAATTATTGACATCAATCATTTTCCATATGTATTGAGTCATCATCCTAGGTGAGAGTCAAATGCAGCTCAAAACTATGGGCATACCCATGAGAGACACAGAGTGTCTAAGCTCAGTCATGTGTCTGCATATAGTCAGGTGACATATGTTCAGAGTAGTGCACACCTGCAGGAATGATGATATCATCAGTATGTTACCTGATATTCATTGACATGCGTCAATGTGTGGTATGACATATTGTGTCAACCCACAGGCAGCTAATTGTGACCTTTCCCATATGTAGCCTGGTGACATGGACAGCAATGTGTCTCACAATGTAATCACCTATGAATAATATGTTTGATTTTGTGGTTTGCCTCAGGTGTTTAACTGGTGAGACAGTGGTAAATGAGCTATTATGTGTGTGTGCTGTGGTCTCCAGAGGTATGATTATGTGCACAGAACTTGCATATGGTTTTCTGAGGTGTCTGTTGTTTGGGAATGTGTTGGGTAAGGAGCTGTATACCTGCAGGTGTGTGTACTGTGGGTGTGGGTGAAGTAGGAGTTGAGCTGTGCATGTTAGCAAAATGCTCATTTCCATATATATTGACTGATGTGAGAGATACCATAGAGTCAAGGTTTGTAATACAGTCATATGTCTCACACATTGTGTTTGTGTGGCATGGGAGTACATGGGTGGGGACACTTTCCACATCTCATTAGCAGTCATTGAAAATGCAATTAGCAATATAGTCATGCTTGTGTGTACATCACAGCAGGAAATCATGAGGCAGTGTCATGACAGATGGTGCAATGTAACATGTTGTCACCTTTATGTAGGTCCCCTAAGGTAACACAGCACCTGACAGTGTTCCGTAACATGGTTGTATGATTACAATGCTTTACCAGGCATGTGGCCCTTTGATTAACCATAATCCTGTTATCAGGCTTACAATACCATACCTACAAAATGTAACACTGTGTAAGTGTAGCAAAGTTAGGGTCATGCTGCTACACTCTTGGGGTTGACAGCCTGAAAGACAGTGTTTGTAGGCACTCCTTGCAGTGAAGATGTGGATGTCCGTGCATGCACAGAGGGCTTGTTCAACTTTGCAGACATGACTTTGGCCTTGCAAATCTACAATGCTTGTCAAGCAACCAGACAGCAAACTGGATGTTGTGTGACATGATGTGGGAAACCAACCATGTGTTCCAGGTACATAACTGTAAGGTATGACAGATGCAGGACATGTGGCAGGTTGACACACTTTGGCCAAAGTTGGCCACTCCTCTGCAGTAAGCCTCAGAACCATGCTATTCAGATATCCACCATTAAGTTGTTGAAGGGAGGGATGCATTAATTGTGGTGAAGTTGTCATATAACATGAATCACCACCACTGTGGTGCTTGTTTGAGCAACCTTGAAAATCTATGTCACCGGACATTGCACATTATATTATGACACTGCAGCTGTGCTCCCAATCACCATCTGGTCAGTACCCTAGTTTACCACCAATCTGTCACAGAAGGCATAATACATGCAAAAGTCAATTGATTGCTCAGGTTGTTAATCAAGGCATCTACCTGGAAAAAGGAATGTGAAGCTTACAGACCCTTGCATGACACAGGACAACTATGTGGATGAACTAACAGGCTGTCTTCTGCTTCTCATCATGAGCTTCATAGTAATGTTTTGTTTCTGCTGAGAGAAAAAGTATTGAAGCATGGTATCCCAGGAGAGAGTGGTTGCAGTGAGAGCAGCATTAGTAGTGGCCAGGCATCACCAAATCAGGGGACTCCCCTGATTTCCACATTCTTCACAAGGTAATCCTGTCCTTTCAGTACACACTGCTTGTGTAGTCTCCAACTACCGAATACTTGTGTAAAACCTCCCACCTTCCTTCACAGCATGTTAGTATTACCTTTCTCCTCCATTCTTTGGCTGTTTTTTGTACAGGCACAGACACATTGGATAACTATTTTCATGGAGATCATAATGTAAGTACTTGAAATAGTTAGTTGCACAGAAGGCAACAAACATGCAGTGCCATACACTGTCCCCAGATCTCTCAGTCATCTGATATATAATGCCATGACATGAGTTATCATGGAAATGATCAGTAACAATGTTGTACACCTACAGACACTGTAGCAGAGTTTGTTTTGATCAAGGGCAGATCATGCCTACCTTAACAGGTGGACTTCATTGACTGTTAAACTATACAACAGATGAGGGGAATATGACTCACTCCAACTACCATGGCCTGACAAGGCGTTTGACAATAATTGGCTATCAGGCATTGCTGAAAAACTGCATAGATTATTTACAAAGCAGTATGTCAGCTGGTGGATAGCCAAGTATCTGATAGTCATTAACCGGGAAGATAACATTGGGTAGTGTATCGCTACAATAAGGCCAGTCACCAGTGCACTTCCCTCTGAAATAATTCATGGAGTACCCCTGCTAGCCATTCCCTTCTCTGCAGTGATGGCCACTGTAAGTGACCTCTGACTGACTACATTTGCAGATGCTTGCAAATTAGCAGGTGACACTGAATCTCACACAGAGCCAAGAGTTATCCAGGATGGGATGAGACACACATTCAGTTGTTGTCAGAGCCACTGACAATTAGTAAATGCCAAGGAATGCAAAATACAATCCTATTGAAAGCCACTACTGGAAAATATAGTGTTGTTCACACATCACACAAAGATGAGCTATTACTCAAGGACCTACAGACACAGAGAGTGTCTATTAGTGACTATCACTGGTTGTTAAGATGCAGGGATTAATTCAGTTATGTACAACCTATAGAGAAAAGAATGGCATGTAAATCTCAGATTGTCATTGTTATAATGTATTTGGCACTCATCACACCTGTCATTGAGTGCAATGGCACCTTTGCTATGTCACTATACAGGCATATCTGACAACTGTAAGACCCACAGATGTTTCATGGTAAACTAATACATAGTGTTGATAACATGTCCTATGCAGACCATGTGAAGGCCATGAATGTGTAGTCTGTCTCCTACATGCTTTGGAGGGAAGGTGTATGTCTGCCATACAGGGAGGTGTAAGATCCCACTGTGTACCTCCTGCATATCCAAAACAGGAGTAACACATGTATTAGCTGTTCTACACACCTATACCTTCAATGTGGTATAAATAGTACATGCAGGATTCAAAGATTCAAAGAATCTTTATTGGATGCAGAACAAGACAGTCATAGCTGGTGTAGGACAAATGCCTGTAATGGACACAGGAAAATTGTAGATAGTTCATCTCCATCACTAGAGCTTGTAGATGTGTTAGCTCCCGAAACCATGCTGACACTTATCAAGGGTATCAGACCTTGTCTGAGATTAGGGATGCATGAGTAGGCTGGATGAAGCCATAGTCCTTGTTAGCCTGTTATATTCATATGAACCTATGGAGCCATATACCTATTGTGCTGCATCTTTCTGAAGACATACTTCGTATGTGCTGACATTCCATTCTGTGCTATGACATATATGGATTTATTGTCTCTGTGTATCCATAGGTGTCTCACACAGAATCCTGAAACTGAAACAGAAACAGGTCTATGAGACACCTTTCATTGTGTTAGTAAACAGCCATTATGACATCATACAATGCAAGGTACATAACATGATGCGATTTGCTCATTACATATATCAGCATACAGTATCTGTCATTGAGCAGTACAAGTGGCATGTCAAAGGCAACAGTGGATTGCACAAATACATAGTAATTTATATAATCATCCAGTGCATCAGATACATAACTCCATTTCCCTGCATCAATGATGAGGATGACAGGGATGTGGCACACGTATCATCACTTGCAGAGGGCATTGTCTAGAGGTGCAGGAGGCCTAGGGTGACCCAATAAGTTGAAAACATGTGTGTGAGTCAGGAAGGGAAGTAGGCAAAAGGGACCATGGAAATGTGCCATGTGTGTCTGTAGGTAACCTGATTGTGAAAGTGGTGTGCGAGTGTGTACATGAACACAGTCAAACACAGTGCTAGCCCTACCTGTCTGTATGTTGGACAGCTTTGAACCATGCATGGTAGAGCTGACAGTTCACCGTCTCCACCCCTGAACACAGGAACTGACTCTGCCAGGATTCACACTGGCACCTCCATGCCCAAGGTCAGAAGCTGTGCTACTACCTGATGGTGGCTGCTGTCTGCTGGGACCGTGTCCACCACAGGAACACCCAGGGCCACAAACCCATGGCCTGCCACATCTTGGTGTGGACAGCACACTACCCTCTGGAGCGCTGGATGTACTGCCACTACAGGAGCACGATTGTGCATGGCCATGTGGACTCTCAGCAGATGTAGTTGCTGACCTACGTCCACGAGTTTGACACTCAACTCCAACCAGATGTCCCATCATAGACAATATGCATTCCAAGACTGATAGTGTGTGATCTGTCTCAAACCAACATCTTTCAACTGCATCAGTGAACCGGTTCAGGGTATCAGCAGGCTGTCATGGATGTCAGTCTAGTATGCTTCTATAATCCTGAACATTCATCTGGAGTTCTTTTCAGAACATGTCTGTGCCTCCATAATGGCCTGAAACATATGTTGAGTAACCCATACTAAGACATCTGCAACAGGTGGTGGAAGGACAGCAGGCGAACTACAAGCACCCCTATTAATCTGACTGTGTGGAACCTCACCGGCTCTTTGGCTATGACCAGTATCAACAATCACTGCAGCCATTGTTGCCATACCTTCCTGTTCAATGTCCCCACTCTCTGACTGTCCAATATCTGTAGCCTCCGGGGAATGGGTATGTGTAGGCATACTGACTGTGTACAGTGATAATTTGGGTGGAAGAGGGATGTAATCCTCTGGGACAGATTCAGCCCCTGCAACCCCCACCTGTGCCTCACTTTGGTCACCACCAACATCAGAGTCAGAATAGACACTGACATCAGGTTGTGAAGTAGACAGAGACCAACCCCCCCCCCCATCACCTGTGATAAAAAAGGGAAAAGCAGTACTTTAATACCTGCACTGTTACATTCTGCAGTACCAGGTTGTGATATATGTTAAGCTGTATACATTGTTGTTACTATTTCAGACCTGTTTAACCCTCAACCTCATCTAGTAGGACATAAAGACATTATTTTCCAACAAACTTCTGTATTTACTTGTAAATAAAAGCTATTTAAACAATCTCATCAGCAAGAATGAGGTACACTGTTGCTGTTTGTCAGCATGCTACACAGTTGACAGATATAGAAATCTGTAATGTCCTGACAGTACTGTCAAATCTATCAGTGTGGGTATACCTACAAGTCATAGGCATGACTCAAGTGTGTACAGTCAGAAAATATCTGTTCAGTTGGCAATCATGCTGACAGTACATCAATCCAGCCAGCAGGCCTGGGATGTCACTTTAGGGAATACATTGCAATAAATCTACATCTTTAACAAAAGAGTGTTGTGCTTAACAGGAGTAGGACTAGGATTAGCACCTTTCATTGTGGCTAAAACCTGAGAAAGGCCATACCCCTCACATCACCTGTGACCCTGCCCATTTCCACCCCCACTACCATCTGCATTCCACCCATTTTGTGACATCTTCATGACATCAGCTAATGGGGAACACCATCTTTGTCTATTCCTGATGGCTGCTTTCTGCCGATTTATTTTGATTTTCTATAAAAAAAAAGCATAGCAAATCTACCAATTTAACAAACTCGGATAGTCTGTTTCTTTTTTGAAACAGAATGCAAGAGTTTATATAGTGTTTTTTGGACTACCGGACAATTAGTTTGATTTTTGGATAGTCCAGAAAAAAAACAGAGAGGTGGCAACCCTAACAGGACTATGGCCTTGTCCGACTCCTGATGGACCTGTGAAAAGTTGAGGGAGAGCTAATCTAAACACTACTGCATGTTGCACTATAACAGGGTAATATGTCCATATATCTCACATTTACAGTAGCTACTATGTTAATTGTTATGTTGGCCAAAATCTCTGCATAAGATTCAAACTACAGTTAACCGCCCCCAAAAAAAACAAACAAACACCTGACACCCACGTAAAGCTATATACACCTTGACACACTGAATGCTACAGTATTCCAATGCTGATCAAACTAAGCCTAGCTGGACGCTCCTCTGGGATGGAAACTGTGACACTTACAACCACAATATATGGTGTGATGGATGCCTGGGAGCTGTTGTGTGTTCTTAGGTTCACCAGGAATTTCTCAGTGGCTGAGAGTGGTTGCTCCACTGCAGACCATCAATTGGTGAAACCACAATCCCTGGCCACATCTGCTGCTCTTCTGTATGTGGCATTTATCATATCAGTCGCACAGTGTCAAACCTGCACATTTGTCATGGTCTGATGACTGATGGTATTAAAATCAACTACCGGGTCAACCCACAATGCTGCCCACTGTTCCCTGGTTTGCCTCTTCCTGGACAGTAGGAGTTCATGGTGTTGACAGAGGCCTTCAAGATTATATAATTCTCGGCATCTGTGAAGGGGCTCCGGTGTCTTGCATACATTTTTCCTGAAAGACAACAAAATGGGAACACATGTCAGGACCACATACACTATGTAGATATACAGCAATAGGACAAACTGGAAAAACTAAGAAACGCTGTGAGAACTCACCAAACACTCCGAAGCCCAAGTCTCAATTCCACTGAGAATGCAAAGTCCAATGCAGTATAAATATAAATACAAGTTTATTTTAAGCCGTTAAAACCATACGCTTTTTGTCGTCTAACAATCCGACTTCTTCAGAAAGAACAAACAAGCAAACAGTGCCTCCCCTTCATTGAGAACATTTAAACAGTTCACTAATTGAAAATAGCAAGTCACATGGTTTGACCTCTTCTGAATTAAAGTCCCAGTACTAGAAAAAGCACTGGGGGAACAATGAACAACTAAATGCTATTGTTACTGTTTCACCTGATGTGTGCGTATCCCCCCCCTTTTTTTATATTCCCTTACTAAATCCTATGAACCCACCTAAGGGTGTGGTCTGGGCTTTTATTTTGGCCATGAGTTGAAAACTGGGATCCTGCTATTAAATAAAAATGAAATGACAATATAAAAATATGAAAACATAATAACTCAAGTGACATGGCCATATAAAGCCTTTGATGGTGTTCATGATTTAAAGGAGTAAAAAACTGGCTATTAATAACAAATGAATGTAAGAGGCATATTGAAACCCATCCAATGTGGAATGGTGTTGCTACAGGTCATCTCTTGAGCCTCTTTAACTTCAGTAAGCAAGCCAGTTTCAAAGACCCGTTTAGGCTGGGCACTTGACATGCGTCCAGCCTTAATTGCCACCACAGTTCCCTACTTTCTAAATACAAGGGATTGTGGCCTCCCCTTGAATTGGAACTAACCTGATCTATAACACTGAATGTGAAACTGTGGCCTAAGTTTTCCATGGCATGTTTGGCTACAGCATTGTTCCATTTTACCTTTTCTGATAGCATACAGGTGTTCATATATATGATCTTGTAATCTTCTGTCTGTCTTGCCTACATAGAAAGTGGGACAGCAAACAAACTGGGCTAAGTACACTAATTGTGTACTATTACAGTTGAATTTACCTGCCAAGTGAAAGACTACCTCATTGATGGAAAACCTTGACCCTGTTTTTATGTAACCAAAATATCGGCACATAGAACATTTGTACATGCCTGATCTGTTACTGTGGGTCTTAGGTTTTCTTTCCAGTATATCCATGATATTCAAACCTCTCCTGTAAACTACCCTAGGAGGGTCTACAAACACCTTACGTGTGGACTCATCCTGCAGGATTAAGGGCGAATTCTTCATAACTGTTGTAAAGATGGCTCTGGCATCCATAGTATAAGTTATAATCAACCTTTGAAATGAGTAAGGTGTCTTTTCTATACTCCCTGATCGAGTTGTCATATTTCCACCCCCCTGACTAAGGATAGGTTCATAAAAACCTGAAAATCTCTTAGATTGGACCTCTTCCACTAGGTCAGAAACTAAGTCATGTGGGTATCCTCTGCAGATAAAGAGGTCAGCCATAAAGTTACATTCCACTAAAAAGTCAGGGTCTCTAGATATCATCCGTGCTGCCCATACAAGTTGGCCTTTGAGAACAGACCTTTTCTGTTTGTATGGGTAGAAACTGTCAAAATGAACGTAGCTATTAGAACAGGTGTCTTTTCTATGTATTTTGGCTACATAGCTCCTAGAAATCAGATCCTTCCTTAAATCCACATCTAAGTAGATGATACTATCCTTAGATGTGCTATGGGCGAATTGTAGAAATTCAGTGGAGGAGTTGAAAAGTTGTACCATAGTTTTAACAACATTTTCTCCTCCTCTAGTGATGATAAAAATATTGTCAAGGAACCGAGTGTACATGTGTACAAAGTCCATGAATGAACTGTTATTCATGACAAATTCCCTTTCCCAATAGGCCATAACCACAATATATGGTGTGATGGATGCCTGGGAGCTGTTGTGTGTTCTTAGGTTCACCAGGAATTCCTTAGTGGCTGAGAGTGGTTGCTCCACTGCAGGCCATCAATTGGTGAAACCACAATCCCTGGCCACATCTGCTGCTCTTCTGTATGTGGCATTTATCATATCAGTCGCACAGTGTCAAACCTGCACATATGTCGTGGTCTGATGACTGATGGTATTAAAATCAAGTACCGGGTCAACCCACAGTGCTGCCCACTGTTCCCTGGTTTGCCTCTTCCTGGACAGTAGGAGTTCATGGTGTTGACAGAGGCCTTCAAGATTATATAATTCTCGGCATCTGTGAAGGGGCTCCGGTGTCTTGCATACATTTTTCCTGAAAGACAACAAAATGGGAACACATGTCAGGACCACATACACTATGTAGATATACAGCAATAGGACAAACTGGAAAAACTAAGAAATGCTGTGAGAACTCACCAAACACTCCGAAGCCCAAGTCTCAATTCCACTGAGAATGCAAAGTCCAACGCAGTATAAATATAAATGCAAGTTTATTTTAAGCCACTAAAACCATACGGTTTTTGTCAGCTAACAATCCGCCCATACAAGTTGGCCTTTGAGAATAGACCTTTTCTGTTTGTATGGGTGGAAACTGTCAAAATGAACGTAGCTATTAGAGCAGGTGTCTTTTCTATCTATTTTGGCTACATAGCTCCTGGAAATCAGATCCTTCCTTAAATCCACATCTAAGTAGATGATACTATCCTTAGATGTGCTGTGGGTGAATTGTAGAAATTCAGTGGAGGAGTTGAAAAGTTGTACCATAGTTTTAACAACATTTTCTCCCCCTCTAGTGATGATAAAAATATTGTCAAGGAACCGAGTGTACATGAGTACAAAGTCCATGACTGAACTGTTATTCATGACAAATTCCCTTTCCCAATAGGCCATAACCATGTTGGCCACACTTGCCCCACAAGGAGAACCCATTGGTACTCCTACTTGTTGAAGGTAAAATCTGTTATTAAAAGAAACATAATTGTTGGATAGAATAATATCCAACAACTCACTCACCAATTGGATCTCAATAGCAGGGGCTAGTTTGAGGGACATCAAGGAAGGGATCCATTCCAAGGCCACCGAGTGAGGGATGGAAGTGTATAAATCCTTTACATTAACAGTTAAAAAATAACTGTCCTCACAAAAAGGTGTAGAGTTGACCCTGGCTAGAAAAGACCAAGAATCTTTACTGATTTGAGATTCAGTAGCCACGTATTTGTTTAAAATGGAATCAACTACTTTGGCAGCAGCGTATTTAATGCTGCCCCTAGCACTTACTAGTGGATGCATGGGGGGGATTAGAAAGATTTTTATGTATTTTAGGGGTGCCGAAAATTACTGGAACCTTGAATACAGGAAGAGAAATAAAGTTAAACAGATCCTTGTCAATGGTTCCATTCAGGAACATATCACTAAAATAAGAAACTACACGAGAATTTCCTATATTAAGCTCATTCCGGGATACCTCGAGATGACAATCTGCAGAGAGGATGTCTTCCATTCTTTTGTTATAATCTGATTCTTCCATAACCACTAAACCCCCATCCTTGTCGGGTTGCATTACCTTGACTGAAGCCCCAGCTAGCATGTCAAGTAAGGACTTCTCTGCTTTGCTGATGTTGAACATAGAGGCCCGTGGGGGTAAACGGTCCTTGAGGGCGTGTCTGATGTCTAACTCGCAAATCTGTTCAAATGTGTTCAGTGTAGGGTGGAGTGGTGGATTATAAGTGCTGGATAATAAAAAATATTTTTTTCTCCCCTGAAAATTTCCCCATTAAAACCTGTAAATTAAGCTTCCTAACAAAAAGTTTTAAATCAATAATAGAAGAAGTTACATCTGCTCTCCTTGAAGGCATGAAAGCGACACATTTGGCTAACAAATCTATTAACATTGTGTCAAAAGAGTAGTCAGAGAAATTATAAATTTTGAAGTCCTTGTTAGTGTTCGTCAATGTTTCACATAGACTGGAATAAGGTACAGTTTCTATAATTAGTGCATTTACGTCTTCTTGTTCCTGTACTGAAGATTCGTCCTCCAAACTTGGTCCGAAGGCAGAGAGGAGGCCAAGACACGAAAAAGGTTGCCTCCCTCTGCCCCACCAGGTGGAGTGGTGAGGTTGAGGGCTGCTCTCTGGTCACTACTGTTAGTAAAGTCTTCAATTTTTGGGGAATTCGAGACAGTGGTTGAGTCAGAATGATCAGTTGAAACAAAGCAAGCTTCAAGTGGCTGGTGGTTTTCACCCACCCAAGGCATGTGAGCCAAAAAATTGCCTTGGGATGGAGGAGGTTTGGGATATGCTGTACTATGTTTATACGCTTCAATATCCCTGTTTAACTTCTTTATCTTAATAGAAGTTAATTTGGAAATGTGTTGGTCTATACTATGGAAGGTACGGTCGTAATCAAACTTGTATCTATGGAAATTTGTATCATTCCTAATGGCATCGTGAAGCTTATAAGTATCAAGAAGAAGAATGTCAATAGCCTGCTGATAATGATGGCAAATCAATTCCATAAGTTCGACCCCATGTTGGTCAAATAGTTTTATCAAGTCTCTATGGAAAGCAGACCCGTCCTGGAGGCCATTTGGGTACTGCCAGGATCTAAGGCCTTTGGAGATTATATTGGCTCATTTGCATTCCACAAAATATGCCACCTCCATTTGTAATTTTCTTAGTTTCAACAGATTTTGATCGAATGTATTTAATTTGGAAGGCAAGTCTGTAGAGACACTCGTGTTATAGTCTGGTTTAGTTGACTTTGATGAATTACCAAATTCAAATGCTCGATTTAACCATGAAGAAAGAGAAGTAGTACCTTGACTGGAAGGACCTGGATGTATATAAACTCGATGGTCAGTACCTCTTAAGTTCCCCTGGCTCTGAATCTGGGAAGGTACTCAGGAGCCTGGAAGCTGTGTCTCCGGGGGAACTGAGTCAGGTCCATGCTTAGCACCCTTGTCTGGGATGGAAATGAACTGCTGGAAACTTGGAAGCAGTAATAGGGCTAACCCCAGGATGCGTTGAACCACAGACACCTGCTGGAAAAGTTGCTAAATCCAAGCCTCGGCTCTGCTGTGATCCCAAAGCACTGTCCAACCTGTTTGATAGTACATTCACCTTTTCGGTTAGAATCTCAATCAGTTGTGTTAAATTTCTGGCCTCACTTGAATACTGGAACCAGACTGAGACTCAGGAGCATTTTCCATGACAAACACACCGGACAAACTGGAAAAACTAAGAAACGCTGCCTGTTGTTAAAATGGCCCGCAGGGCCGAATAGCCTCCCACCGAAAACGGTGGAAAAGGACCTTCTCCTTTGAGGATCTGTAGTAAGGCAACTGTTTCCTTGAAAATTGGAAATAGCAGGATCCCAGTTTTCAACTCATGGCCAAAATAAAAGTCCAGACCACATGCTTAGGTGGGTTCATAGGATTTAGTAAGGGAATATAAAAAAAAAGGGGGGGGATACGCACACGGGTGAAACAGTAACAATAACATTTTCCAGATTTTTAAAATCTTAGCAATTTTTTCAGTTTTCTAACTTGGCAGTGGGGGCTCACAATGCTGTCTGTATTTTATGTTTTAAACATTTGTAAATATTCATTTTCATGATTTAAACCAATTTTTTATTTATTTATATGTCTTAGATTTGTCTTGTGTGTATGCACACACTGCCCTATCTGGCAACCTGCTTTGTAAGTAATACAGCTTTAACATTTTGGTATTGTACTATCATTACATGAGCATTTAGTTGTTCATTGTTCCCCCAGTTCTTTTTCTAGTACTGGGACTTTAATTCAGAAGAGGTCAAACCATGTGACTTGCTATTCTCAATTAGTGAACTGTTTAAATGTTCTCAATGAAGGGGAGGCACTGTTTGCTTGTTTGTTCTTTCTGAAGAAGTTGGATTGTTTGCCGACAAAAAGCGTATGGTTTTAATGGCTTACAATAAACTTGTATTTATATTTATACTGCGTTGGACTTTGCATCCTCAGTGGAATTGAGACTTGGGCTTCGGAGTGTTTGGTGAGTTCGCATAGATATACAGCAATAACAAAATGGCTGGCAGTATACACTGCTTGATCACACATCTTATAGTCCACTGTGTGCAAACATACTAAGGGTTTGGATGCAACTAAGATGCTAGCAATAGTAAGCTATTCCCGTTTGTGCCATGACAGATACTGCTGTATGATCACACACCAAACAGAAGAGTCCATTGTAGTGTGGCCCCTAGGGGTAACCTCCCCTGATATGTCAAAACAATAGTGCCAAATAAATAGCAGTGTGCTATTATGACCACTATAAAGGGACATTCCCAGAAGACCAGCATGTCACATTGACAAACAACATTCCACTCTTGTTGTACTGTACTTCCTCTGTAAGTATAACAAATATGGAGATCAATGACATGTAATCATTACAGCTCTCAGAAAGGCTTATGCTGTAATCTCCATTCTCCTTAAGTATATTCATACATATGCATCATGTTGTAAACTAAAGGGTTACATACCTGATGGAGTACAATACTCCTCTGTTGATGCATCCATATATATAAAGGTTGTGACAATGCATTTACTGTGTGAATAAACTCTCATACAGAATGGTTCCCCTAGGTAGCTGCTTCCCTTTTTGAAGTGGTTGCCATTACCAGGTGATTGGCTATTAACCAGTCTATGCTTCTAAAATGCTAACTGCAGCCAACACAGCTGATTTGCAGCATATTCAGCCAGTGACATGCAAACACTAAATAAGATATAAGGTCTCCATGTAGACTAGAACTCCTTTCTCATATGGTGTGTTGGAAGTTACTGGAGTAAAGATACATCATCAGATACATACGTCAGATGTGTGTGCTACTGGCTGAAGCTGAAGCTGGAGTTGATGCCGTAGGCAATAGGCATAGGCAGAGAGTGTAAACACTTTGGAGGACAACAAGCTGTAAGAGTAAGTGTGGAAGATGTGGCAGGCTTGTTGTAAAGGCAGAGCCAGATTGAGAGTACCTATTCTACTGCAAATTAATGTATGTGTTAAGATAAGTATGTTAGCCAACAGTAGCAGTACCACAATCATAGGCAAAATGGTTGATGTGTCCTAGAGAAAGGTAAGGTGGTGGATTAATGATTATGTCACGTAATTGGGCAGGTGCCAAGTCATGTGGGCTGCAGTTTCATATTACTAGGTGACGATTTCAGTACACACTTCAAAATCCTGCTGGATTTTAGGCTAATGCATGACCTGCCATTCTCTACACTTTCTAGTGCTATACTAGGAGTAGTTAAGAATGATCCTAACTGTAGTCCTTTGTATTCTATTACTTGGATGCAGACATTCCATCTGTACTGCTTTGGGTGGATATATAGGTGATAAGACAGACATACACATAATGTTGATGACCACATGCATGTATTTTCATTGTTAGAGGCCACTATAGTTGAACCCAGGGCCATGTGTACCAAAAAGTACTATTTGCAATGCATTTTACAGACTGATCTACAGTGTCACTGAAATTGCAAATGTATTTTTACTTGTTGCAGATATCATTCCATATTTATCAGCTTTTACACACTACACTGCATACCTTTCATCTGCACAGATTTTTACAGAATGTCCAGATTTTGTCCTCATATTTTTTGCCTGTTTTTCATTGCATTATAGTTTTCTGACAAATTAGTGTTAAACATTAAAGATTGAAGCCAGAAAATAATGACAGACATTTGAGTTTCAGACTTCCATGTACTTCGGAATATTCATGCTAAATCAGTACTTGCTAATCTGTCATCCTTCTAAGTTTAGAAAAAAACTGCACTGGATGCCTCAAATTGTGTAACACAACACAAATTTAAACTGAAACACAAAAAAATGGAGTAAAAAAATAATTCTCTTGGAATTTTAATGACACTGGTTTAACGCTTTCGGCCAACAACTCTGGCCTTCTGGAGAATGCTCATCTTTGTGTATCTTTGGGATACCAAAAAGATGTCTTATCTTGGGCTTGTCAACTGTAAAAAAAATCTAACATTGTTTGAGAAATTGTTCATTCCACAAAAGCAGCTTGAAGCCACAAATCTATTATTTTGTTTGCCCTAAAAACATCTGCCTTGGATACTAAATGATATGCAGATTCATCTGCTAACAAAGCATAAATACCCTTGATGTAATCATCTGTGTTCACTAAAACCATGGGACACCCCTTGTCTGCACGCATAATGAAGAAAGAAAGGCATATCATAATAAATGTAAATATGATTTGTTTACATATGCATATAAATGTTTTTAATGTTTTACTCAAGAATTTTTTTTATGTGTTGCTTCAAGTGGATGTATGTTTTACGCTTGTTCATTAATTAATTGAACATAATGTGATTGGCTAGGATTGTTAGTTGTTTTCTATATAAGGGCAGCATTAACTTAGTTGTTTGTTCTGAAGAAGGCCAGAATTGGACAAAAGTGCTAAACCAGTGGCATTAAAATTCCAAGAGAAATATTTTTTGACTCCACTTTTTTTGTGCTTCAGTTTAAATCCTTCTAAGTTTGTAAGAACAATATTGAACAATTGTACCTATTTTAGGGCCTTTGCCCCAGTTTTATTTCTGGATTTGTCCAGACTGTATGGCTTTAGAATGCTGTATTTCTCTATTAGAGTCACAGTTAAAATCCAATTTTTACATTAATGTTTTAGCAAGTGTATTGTTACATGTTTTACATGCACTTGCATGGTTAACTGCTATTACATACCTTACTAACGTACATTCATTGTTTTGTGCATGGCTTTAGAGTGATGTATTTGCCCAATAGAGTACTAATTACAGTAATATTTTTCTATATTTCTTTCAGCTGGTTTGTGCAGACTGGTGCAATGTGCAGCATCAGTTAAACATGCTTAATGATGAAAATTTGAGTATCACCATGTTTTAATTTAAACATCTGTGTTTATTAGCAGCTTTCTGGCTTGGCAGGTGAGCCATTGTTTTGCAGGTACAATGGTCCTGGGCATAGCTGAATTTGGACTGTCACCCCGAGAAGGGTGACAACAACCTAACTGTGTTGTCAAGCCAATTGAAACAAATTGTGTCCAGTGGACATGTGTGTGAAATGGAGAGCTATGTATGGGGAGATATGTTTTGTGGGACAGGTGCCCATTATTTTTTTTAAGGTGAGAGTGGAATGCTGAGGAATGGACATAGGTACATGTGGGTGAGGTAGGTTAGGAATGTGGGGAAGCATTTGCAGACAGACAAGACAGCAGACAGGTTTGGTGTGTGACAAAAGAGGGGGTGAAAACCTTGGACTGTGAGGGTTGTGGAATTGCAGTCCCAGGAGCATCAACACAGCAGCAGTGCAGCTAAAGTCCTCACCCATGGGACTGTTAGTACTGCTCCTTCACTGCACCTGTGGTGGCAGTGGTAGAGGCTGGCAGACAGGGTGAGGATGCCTCACCATGATGGTGAGCATATCCTCCATCTGGTGCAGGAGTGCACCAAAAGTTCATACACCTGCCTGGAGTATCATACCTGGCAGTTCTTGATGGGTGACAAAATCACCCCTCCAGCTCTGCTCCCAGAGAGGGTGTCAACCCCAGCCTGTGGAGAGGAACTACCAAATGCTGCAGATAGTGCATGGGCATCAGAGTGGGCACCACTAGGCTGTGACCCAAATGTGCTTGGCCTAAGTGTCACGGCCAGTGGAGGAAAGGTAGGTGAATCACGTGGAACTGGACTGCCTTGTCGCACTGAGTCAATTAGATATAAACATAAGGTAAGAGAAGTAATAACCAAACCAATGTTAGTACTAACAAAATGGAAGATAATATGGATTAAGCCAAATACATGTTAAGGAATATTATGAGGAACACAACAATAAATAACATAACAGCAAGTATGTTAACAGCAAACCAGTATGACATAACCCATAAGGGCAACATAACAGTTAGTTTTAAAGAACATATTATTATCAAACCATAGTAACACATAATAGTAATAAATTAATGAATTTCTTAATGATAAATTAGAGAAGATAAGGGGTGGGTGAGAGAGAAAAGCATACTATTAGTGACCTCACAGTTGATATTACTACACAGACTAATAATACATACTTCTACAAATGTGCAGTGTCACTTGTGTATACAGTGACTCCAATTCTTGTATAGGTGATGTTGCATGTACATAGCTCTCAACCTGTTAGCATGGGACTGTATGGGCCAAGCACTAAGAAATGCAGGTACACAACTACAGGGAACTGTTTTACATAGTGTGCTCATACATTACTACCAAGGTGTTCTGAAAAAGGATTTGCCAATAAATTGCATTCCAAGTAATCTAATTTATCTGCTAATCAACAACCAGATATATGGGGCATTGGTCATTACATTCCAAAAATCATGACAGTTGAGAAGTATGCTCATGTACACTAATTGAAGTAGAAAGCCAGTGATTTCTTTGTTGGCTGCCAAGAGATTTATTACCCACAAGCTGTGACTCAAGGAAACATGCACTAAATTTAACAGTTGATGGCTGTCAGATTATGAAAGACATTGCAGTGCATGCAGGAATACATCACACTTATTGGAAAATAGTATTTATCAAGGCACAATCCTGCTTTACACTTTATTGATACTGCTCCTGAAAATCAGGCACTTATACTCATGGATATCTGCCTAGAACTTGAGGTACCTTACTCATATACCTTGTTCCTGGAGTGGGAGAAATACACAGCATTATTTGACTAGAAATGGCCATAACAGAGGCTTGAAGCTTACTGTGGATGTTACATTGAATTTGTCAGACAATATTTTTTGCAGCCTTTATTCATTTCCCTTTTACAATTTTACAGTTGACTGGTGTCAGATTGGAACACAAATGCAGTGAATACAGCCATACTGCACAGTTATTTGAACAGATTACTTCTCAATGCACAATCCTGCTTTAAAATTATATTGGTGATGTACCTTAAAATCTGGCATTTATACACATGCATATCTGGTCATAATGTCAGCTAATTACCAATACACCTTCATCTTCGAGTGTGTGGAATGTACAGCATTATATGACACAAACTGGGCAGAACACAGACTTACAGTAGGTATTGCACTACATTTATCAGACAGTTTTTTGAACAGTCTTTATTAATTTCCATTCTACAGTTGACTGGTGTTAGATTAGAACACACATGCAGTGACTACAAGACAAGTGAGCACATCTTATCTTGAAGCAGTACATATGACAGCACCATCACCCTTTATAATCAATTTATTACTGCTGCTTCAAGTCTGACATGTACAGCATGGATATCTGTATCAGACCTGTAAGTAATAACCCATTTACCCTTGTCATTATCTAAGTGCAATCTACAGCATATTTTATGCAATGTGCACAGCAGAACAGTGAACGTTAATCTCAGTAGACCACAACCTCACCTGATGTCTCTAAGCTATACTACACAATAATGCATGGTTACATGACTTAACTTGGCTTACCATTTCAAGTAGGCAGAGACACATTACTAAATATATTACAGTTCCCAAGTATGTTATACCTGACTGTTAGAATTTCAAACTCTGTAAATACTTTTTTAATCTTGACAGTACATTATACATAGTGGTGACTACACTGCTCACCAATGTAGGGGATACCAAGGTCCCTAGCCAGCCAATCCCAGACCTCAGACTTACATTTTGAGCCCTGGTAATCCCTATGCAGCAGCCAGGGTTCATAGTTGTGGGCCAGGAGTCCAACAAACACTCTGGAATCCTGCACATCCCATCTCTGTGCCAAAAAGCATGCTCCCTCACCAACACTACCAGGCATACCAGCAGCCAAGTGACAACTCCAATGAATGGTGTGAAATTCTGCCTATTCATCTTCACATGGAATGCATTCCCACCTTTACAAGTCATACTGCAAATTTCAAAAAAAACTGCGCATTGCTTAGCTTTGCGCAAGCTTGCACAAACTATTTAAGTGAATATAAGTGAAGCTGAGCAGTGCACAAATGGGGTGGACCATTAACCATGTTTCAGCAGAGCTGAGCACCTCAAAAACTTGCAGAAACTATTTAAGTGCGGTTCAGCAACGCGCAGCTTTGCTAAATATAACTATATTTTATTTTACATTAAAATGATGTTTCAGTCAGCTAACTCATTGTCAAAACAAACATTATAAAGCATATCAGTACTCAGGATACAAACCTGAGACCTACTACACTATACCTCATCACTCAACCTGTTTAGCCACTTGTATAGTGCAGGGAAACAATATATCTTCTCATATACTATTATGACCTCTGTTAGTGGTGCACAGCAAAGCTGCATGGGGTTGCACTTTGCTAAGCAATGGAGAACTAAAACAGTTAAATAACATCCAGTTTCTATATTTAGACATATAACACATGTCAGGTGCATATGTATAAGTGCAGCTCAGCATCGCTAAGCACCACACCGCATTGGACAAATGTACATTAAACTTAAAAAATGTTTTTAAAAATTGCTGTTCTGTGCTTACTACCTGTCCAGACCATGTTCTGGACAGTCCACAAGTATGGGGCAGCCTCTTCACTGCTGCTTGCATGGATTTGCTATCTGTATACCTATGATCTCCCTTGGCAGCGCACATTAATGAATATGTATGGAGTGCTGCTGGGGAGGAACCATGGCTCTGTACACAGATAAAGTCCATGTGGGCTCTACACAGTGCCTACATGGATTTTATTGAATCCTGGAGTATGTTTTAATGACCCTGTATTCAACATGCAACTACATGTAATCATTTCATCCTGGAAATATTTGCCACTGATATTCTTTAAATTCAAACAATAACTTTCTCTCACCTTCTGTTATGTCTTCCTCCTGGTAATCTAGTATATAAAAATAAAATTATTATAAGATTTATATAACTTTGCATGCATACAATGCATTCAACTAATAATTTTGTGTGCCATAACAATGCTGATATATATATATATATATATATATATATATATATATATATATATATATATGTATAGATCTAGGACATTTCACCGAAAGCACATTTCACTGAAAGTCAAATTAGTGTGCACTTTTCACTGAAAACTCAATTCACCGAAACACATTTCACCAAAAGTTGTATATGGCCTTGTCCCCACTGTAGTCCGACCCTGGAGTTAGTATATATAGTGGGGGGGGTTGAACTATATACATGCATACTTGCAATTGCAATATATTACTCTTTTCCAAACATGATATATACTTAAAATATGTGAGGGGGCTACGCCCCCCCCCCAATGGGGGGGCAGTACTCCCACACCACCTGTACTATATATACTATACTAACTTCAGGGTTGCACTACAGTGGGGACAAGGCCATATACAACTTTCGGTGAAATGTGTTTCGGTGAATTGAGTTTTCGATGAATTGTGCTTTCAGTGATTTGTGTTCGGTCATTTGAGTTTTGGTGAAATGTGCTTTCTGTGAAATGTCCTAGATCCATATATATATATATATATATATATATATATATATATATATATATATATATATAGATACAGATATAGATACATGAAAAGTTGCATTGTAATTTTAATGAGAAACAGTTAACTACATTAATGCCAAACTTAGAGTTACAAGTAAGGCAACTTGAAAAATAAAATATTCTCTCTTTGTTAGCACTGTGGTAATGTGGATTAGTATAATTCACCAGCAGTGACAAAAGTCTTCACAATTGCAAATGTCCTTTGTAGCAGTAAACCTTTACTACAAGAAATGTTTTTCTTTTTAAACATATTCTAGTATTTATTACTGACATTTTTTATCATCTTCCTTCTTTTGCTGATAAACACAGGTTTATCTTCTGTTTTTGCTTTGATGATTAACACAGGTTTCCATAATCTATTAGTTACTTTTTATGAATCAATAATATTCTTTATATTTTGTTCATGATAGCTTTAATTATCTACATTTTAAACATATTCCAGTTGCTCAATTATTGCCTTTTTTCCATTTATAATTCTGATGATGCCTTTTTAATTTCTGCACAATGAATATATTATCAATAAAGCAAGACTAATGTTTAACATTCTTAAACCATTGGTTGTAGTAAACTTGATGATGGAAGGGAAGAATCAGAAAAGCTTAGTAACCATTTAAACAGTTAAACCTTTCTTCTTTTTTTTGTTTGTATTAGCCACACACCTAAAATAAACTATTTGGGTGCAGCTCATAGGCTCATAGGATCATAGGTATTTACTAGGCTAATGACAACAAGGGCTTTTTTAAGCCTAGCCATGCATCCTAAACCATGGTTCCCTTGATGTGTGTAAGTAGGGGCCTGGGAGATAAAACATTTACAGGCTGCCTGTATCCATTAGAGACATAGGTGCCAAACCAGGGATGAATTTCCTGTTCCCCAACCAATTGTCCAAGTTTCACTTGAATTAGGTTAGGGAGGAATTCTGCTTCACAGAAATGGGGAGCCTAATTTAGAGATGTGGTAGCCTCTGGGATACAGCCCTTTCTTATCAGCAGGTTCTATTTATATCACAGGCAAAGTTTAAGTCTTTAGAACTGGCAATTCTGATGCTGTTTGTTTTGTGGATTTGCAAGAGGTCCATCAGAGTGGTGTCTGACAATGCCTTATGCCATATATCAGGCATAGATCTCCCCTCAAAAGCCTGTAGGAGACATAATACAGGGATAGAGCCTTGAGGCAGTCTGCATAGGACATTTTACTTAAGCCCTGTATTCTTTTAGTTAGGAATATCTGTGGACATTCTAGCTGTTAGATATGCCTGGTTAAGTACATATAAAAGAGAGCATTATACTCAATAATTGGTCTGATGAATGCCAAATGCAATGGAACAATGACTTCCTTGGGCCTAGATGCCATACCTTTGTTTACAAGTTGTGTAATATAGAATAATTTCCGCACTACTGTAGACATGTGATGGTCAAAGGCTAGATTACTCTCTACGTGTGTCCACAATTCCCTACTACTGGGTCAACTCTTAGGGGTGTGTTGTCAATATGATAATTGCCAGAGATGGATGTCTTACAAAAGTATACTAGTATGCATTTCTTGTTATTTAGTTTTAGTCCATGGCTCTGACACCAGTTGTTTGTCTGTGTCAATCCTTCCTGGAGAAGATTTGTGTCAATGTGGAATTTAGTGGCAGGTCCTAATTTGCAGTCATCTGCAAATTTAGTCAGCCAGAAGCGTTTGACATTGGCCGTGACTTCAAGGAATTAAATGCCAAAAAGGAACGATCCCAGAAGAAATCCCTGATGGACTCCAGTTGTGACTGGCCTCTTTGTAGAAGTGACCTCCAGAATTCTAACTTCCTGGGTCTTGTCTCTTAGCCAGTTGGCTATCCACCAAGTGACATAAGTGTAAGCACCTAACCTGTTGAGTTTGTCAACAATGCCCAAGTGGGGTATTGTGTCAACTGCCTTGGCCAAGTCAAGGTAGGTAGTATGAGCCATTTTGTCCTCATCCATTGCTATGGTGACCTTCTCAAAGAAGACCACCAGGATAAGTAGGCATGACCTGCCCTTGACAAAAGCAAATTGGGCTGAATACAATGTCTGGAGTTTTGTCATTTCCATGATAATTCTGTCCATGCCTTTGCATATGAGACTATCATGACTTATGGGTCTGTAGTTTCCAGGGTCTGTAGATGGCCCTCCTTTTTGTAGAGGGATGACTATTGCTGTCCTTCATTCATGAGGCATGAAGCCTGTTTGGAAGCTAGAGTTAAATAGCAATTTTAGAGGTCCTGATAGGTCATGTTTCATTTTATTTGTGTCTGGGCCCATTGATGCAGCATTCTTGGCCTGTGAATTGCATTAAGTACCTGTTCCCTAGTGGTAGCAGGAGGAGTATTATAGTTGACGGTATTTTCTGAATGAAGGTTGAGAGAAAAGCTGGATAAAGTTGAAGCTGAATTTGTTGGCCAGTAGGTTTTCTATGTCTTCTGGCTTAGTATAGGTGGTTGAATTTACAATGAACTCTGCAGACAATTGTGTATTGCCTTGGAGGCTGCAGACATAGCTGAAAATGCCTTGTGGTTGTCCTTGACCTGGGAGGCCAAATTTATTTCAAATTTGGCTTTGGCAGACTTTATTTGCCCTCTGAGTTGCTTGTTTAGTTTGATGAGAGTGCTTTTATCCAGCTGGGTGGTGCACCTCCTAATTTTTGCCATGAGTTTCTTCCTTCTGTTATACAACATATGAATTATGTGATTCAACCAGGGTGGTTTGTTTTTTGAGTTAGTACTCAGGGTATATGGGGCATGAAAATTTGCTGGGTTATCATTTAATAGCAGGAAGTTAACCTTAGAGTAGTTCCTGAATATTCCAGGGTTAGCTGGGGTTTCTGAATTTACCAGAGGAGACATTACACTGGGGTGTGCAGCACTCTTCCATATTAGTGAGGATCAGATCCAGTATAGTTTCACACCTGGTTGGTCTTTTGACAGTTTGGTACAGGGAGTTTGTGTTTACAACATCCAAGAAACTATGTGCCTCTACATTTGGTGCCATGTAGGATTCCCAATTAATAGTGGTATTTAATGTCACCCATGAATATGATACTGGGTTGGATGGTGAGTGTTTCCAATAAGTTTAAATACATGGTATAGGTTTCCTGGTCATATAGGGGGACTAATAGCTTGCAAGGAATGGTGCTGGATTTTGTCTATGGTGATTTGAACATGGAGTAGCTCAAATGCATTATCCTGTTTGACCAGCCTTGAGGTATATTTATTTTTTTATGTAAATGGAAACACCTCCACCTTTAGTCCCTGTCTATAAAATGGAATGTCAGGCAAAATTACTCACATGGATATGTTAGAAAAATGCATCGCATAGCACACTAAGACATCAAAACAGTATACACCCCTTGAATCTGAAGAAACTGTAGCAAAATGCAGGTATTAAGAACTAGATGTCTAACCCTGGATATTCAAGCAGTAAGCAATACATTTCAATTTTTATATGATAGATGTATCGAATATTCTCCTAAGGTAATAGAATAAGATGTCATTAAGTCCAGTGACATTAATGATCAAGATGATGAACAGAAAATGGAAGAACAAGACTAGGTAATGACAAAGGTTTTAAAATGCACAGTTGATACCCCTAAAATTAAAGATATGATGAATAATTTTATTCATTATTTATTTGTTTTACATTTGGTTACCTGGAAAGTCTGACTGGACATGGGTCCTTTTTAGCGGCCCAGGAAGAAAAGCTCCACAAAGTTCTACAAATAACAGTTGCACACAGAATACATAGTCTTCAATTTGAATCCATACAGTACAGCAAATTAATGACAAGTACAAAATATTTAAGAAATGACATAAAATTATATAATAGCATTAATAATCTGAATATTAATTTCAACAGAAAGTAGTTGTTACATTTATTAACTGTCTTTAAGTACAGCAAGGGTAAGAAACTAGTGAATATAATTCTAAGAGAAGTGAAGAGAGAAGATATAAGGGATGAAGGAGTTTTCGATAAGTACAGAAATAAGGAGATAGTGTGAGAGGAAGGAGGGGTCCTAGTATTAACATGGACTGTCACAGTTACAGAGCTGTGAGTTCAACAAATATGATTTTATGGAATTTTTAAATTCCTGTATAGAAGCAATAGCTATGATGAGAGGGGGAAGTTTTTTCCATTCTTTGGCTACTGTATTAGAGTAGTGGGATTAACCTGCAGCATTATTATCTTTAGTTACTTTGAGGAGAAGTTTGTTAGTGGAGCGGAAATTTCTGGTGCAGGAGTATGGAATTAACAAGTTTTGTAGTGAAGCGTTTTTCCAAGGATGATATAGAATTTTATGTGACAGGGTAAGTTGATTGTATAGAAGTAGGTGAGGAAGTTCAAGCTAATTGAGCTGTTTGAGAGCTAGACAGTGATGTGGTCTGTAATAACTGTTAGTATTGAATTTGTCAATTTTGTTATAGCAGTCCTCTAGTTTGGTTAAGTAAGATCTAATGTTGGTAAGGACTGGGGAGGCATATAGTAGTGTAGAGATGAGATGTGTGTGTGTAATAGTGCCCCTAGCAGTGTTTGTTAACAACTGTTTATTTCTGAACAGAATGCGTACTTTTTTATGTACTTTCTTTATGGTGTGAGAGATATGGATATTGAATTTCATGTTACAGTCAATCACAACCTCAAGAAGCTTTGTGTGGTAACAGGAGATATGATAGTTTTGTTATTGGATATGATGTTAAATGACAGGTCAAGACTTGTATGTTTTGTAGGTTGCAAGATGATACGTTTTGTTTTGTTTGGGTTGAGTATTAGGTGGTGGTCAGTGAGCCAAGATTCAACAGAGAGAAAGGAAGCTTGAGTTTGCTGATGTAGTTCCTGGAGGGAAAAAGGAGCCACAGACTAATGTAGAGTCATTAGCATACTGGATGATGGAGGAGTGGAGAGTGGAGTTATACAGATTATTGGTGAATATAGTGAACAACAGAGGTCCAAGACAAGAGACTTGTGGAACCCCTGTTGTTACTGGGAGAAGAGGTGGTAGTTCCTGGTACCATTTAACTGCCAGAAGTCTCCCTGTTAGGTAACTATGAAACCATGTGATAGTGGATTGGCTAAGATTTAGTTCTGACAGAGCTTTTGTAAGCTTGCTATGATTAGCCATATCAAAGGCCTTGGAAAGATTTAGGAAGATGGCTGAAATGTATTTACCATTGTTTCTATGCCCATTGACTAAGTGGGTGAATAACATGAGAGCAGTAGTTGTACTATGGTAAGGGCTGAATCCATGTTGAGTGTTAGTGAGCATTTTTTGTGTGCTAAGGTTTTCCATAATTTGTATGTGAATACACCTTTCCAGTATTTTTGGGAGGGGAACGGAGTGAGTCTGAGAGTAGTGAGGGCAAAAAGTGTGGGCTGCACCGGCTGCTTCACATGCACCTCCAACAAAAAAAAAAAAACAATAAGTAAGGATACCTTCTACAGACTGTTTGTAGTATAGGCACTATTGAAATCTAAAATACAGGTGTCTATGTGCAAATACACGGTGAGTGCAGTAAGGTTCCAGTAAAGGTTCAGCAGTTTGACGTTAAGATTTTTTTCTGATAATACATGGACTGCTTTATCTTTAATGATAATGCTGGGAAACTGTATGCGGGGGTTGTCTACTTTAGCGATAATATGAAAATCTAGAAAGAAATGTCAGATTGGTCAGTGCGATGTTTGGGTGCTTACTTAGGTTTCAGCAGCTGTTGGGGACATTATATCTATGCTAAAATTAAGGGAGTGTCATTTCTGGTTGTATATGTGCCAATTATTTATGTAGTAAATAGTTTGATACAAATAGCTATACATAATAATAATAATAATAATAATAATATAATTGAATAATAGTTGAAGAATGCTAGTGTATCATTCCAAACTAGCTAAGTGAATATAAGATAAGCCTGTGGTTATCAACAAAAGATAAATAAACTTTAAGAAAATACTTACAAAAGCAATTGAAGTGATAAAAGTTTCACTGCTAGACGTGGGCATTTAGAAGTGTAAAAATTGTACTCATTATGGACATACTACTGCTGCTCCTCATAGCTAGAATGTCAATGAGCAGAGAGCATTTCAGTTTCTAGGATGCTTTACTTGCAACTATAAGTTTGTTGTTTATACAGCTAATCATTCTGGTTGCAAATGTTTCCTTTGAGTAAAACTACAAGAGACCTTCATGACTACATATCTGAATATTATCATGCCAAATAATAATAACAACAACAACAGTGATAATAGTAATAATAATAATAATAATAATAATAATAATAATAGTAATAATAATAATAATAATAATAATAATGTATATTTATTTTTGAGTACTAGACTACTGGGAAGATGACATGAGAGAAGGTGAAAGAAAGATATTGTTAGAATGCAAAGATATTTCCATATGCCACCATATGCCTAGGATTAAATGACTATATACATTTTAGTTGTATGTTGAAAAGAATACCTTTAAAAGAAGCTTAACAATAATAATGTAGATTTATGGATATTTCAGTGGTCCTTTTAAGACACACTTGGTACTCTTTAAGTTTTTTTCTACATGACTAGTGGCAGAAAATCTGATGAAGTGTATTTAAATCTCATAAGCAAAAGTATTTACTGTTTTTCATAAATAATGTTCATATACTGGAAATTCTAGCTTGCATTTTCTGGCAACTGTAGCATTAATGTGTATCCCCTTTGAAAGAATGCATAATCAGGTGCCCCACAACGTTCAGTTGTGGGTTTATTATTAATTAGTATTATCTTTACTAACTTAAGGAATAACTGATGACTTTATAAATTCATTGTATCATCAAACTGGGTATTATTATTGATTTAATAATTAGAACATGCCAAGATTAAAAATGCTGTACATAATTTTGATAACTAATAAAAGAATAACATCCCAAGGGCATATGTTGATTCAAAAAGCTCTGAATGACTTTGATAACCATAAGAATAATAACTTACAAGTAAATTTTGATAGACGTACAGTTATGAAATCTGAAAAAAAAGAAAAAAAGAACTAGTAATTTTCTCCTATGGGAAACAGAAAATTGAAATTTGTAAAACAATAATATTTTGCCTTAATGGAAACAGAAAGTCTGAATTTTTATCATAGATACTTTTATACAGTATTGTAAAACTATTATTTAGACCTGAAACATTAGGAAATAAGAATACTTATAATATCAATATCGAACAGAAACAGCAGCATATTTTTAGATGTATAACAATTCTAAGTTAGAAAAACAGTGATTTTTAAATATATTTAAACTGAAGTGAAATAAAACAAAAATGATGTATCCTTTATTTGTTTGATGTTCAGTTTCGTTTTATGAGGAGAAGCTTATATAAATATTTCCAGGCTCTTCAGGATCATTATGAGGCATTATGAGCCACATGATTAAGATCATATCATTTTTGGAAATGCTGCCATTTCATATAAACTCCAAGGTAACTAGAGAAAGGGCACTTTACTGCTTCTTTTTTCAAAATAATTACAGGAGGTAATATATATTGTCTTTTTATATACATTTTGCAAAACAAAGAACAAATTAGGGTAACAAACACCTGGTAACCAAGGTAATCCACTAATCCACACCGAAAACCTGGCCAATAAACTACTGAAGTGTTGGACAAAAGAGAGGAAACAAAACATTAGTGCTTTTGTTCCGAATTTATTCAAAGAGAGCTTCTTCAGAAATGTAACAATTAAACCAAATAACCAATTTAAATACAAAATTACTACCAACACCCAATCACATTGTCAAACAACAAATTAGTTGACCATATTGGGTATGCAAATTGCCTGCTAAAATTTAAAATGTCACCTGATTGCTACTTGGACAATGTGAATGTCAAGCAACAAAACATTTCCAAAAGAAAGAAGAAAGAAGACAGTAGTAGACATGAAAAGTTTAGTACTTGTGTTCTCTTTTAATTAAATCCAGGAACTTCATCAGAACAGTCATTCAGGAAAAATAACCAATCGGTTTATATTAAACACAAATCGTGTAACTATCATCTGACTCACAGACAAAACATAAAACTTAACACAATAATTTAAAACTATTGACCCTGCCCTACAAAAAAAAAAATATATATATATATATATATATATATATATATATATATATATATATATATATATATATATATATATATATATATATATATATATATATATATATATATATATATATATACAACGAGTTTAATATATTGTAATAACTTTCTTCTTTTTCACTAAAGTGCCTATTGCATTATTGTACTTTCTTTGTTGCCTCTAAATATTTCTGTTAAATTTTATGCAAAACCGATACTGTACCTGTCAATGTTATTCTTGTTTTATTGGAGCTTTTCTCCCTGGGCCTCTGCTGAAAATGGTCTCACACCCAGACAGACTATCCTGGTCAACAAATGTAAAATAAAAAAAAAAAATATATATATATATATATATATATATATATATATATATATATATATATATATACATATATACATACAGAAAGAGAGATAGATATGTAGATATAGCTATTACATATAAAAATTTTATAACATAAACCAATTTCAAACCTTTGTACATTTAAAAGACATTAATGTTAATCTTTTCATTTAAACCTGGTGCTTTATCATTGCTAAGCAAAATCTCTGATTTAACTTCCTTAGATTCCAAAACAGTACTGAGGTTGCCACTGAAAACATATGTTGCAACAAAATCAACCACATAAAATATATGTTACTGAAATCAATACAAATGTTTGAAAGCTTAGTTAAGGCATTATTAAAATCCTTATTTCTAATTGCCAAAATAAGTTTGTAAATTGTTTCAAGACTTTCTTCACGGTATTATCATTTAGGCTATTCACCTCTTTTCAGGAAAATCCAAGGTTGTATTTATATTGATTGGAGAAATTTGGGCAGATCACCAATGAAAGTACCCACCCCCCCCCCCATTTTACATGAGCTACCACCAACTCATTCAAAGGACAATTTAAATCTTTGTTTTTCATACTCAGTCTCAGACTTGAACAACACCTGTAGTACCTTCAGTGAAAGTGATATATTTCACAAACCACTTTCAGCTTTACAAATTATGTTGGTGCTACATTAAAATCATAGATCTGCAAGTTATAATATGGTCAGATGTAATCTCAGAAAATATACTACCTAAATGCAAACCTGTATCTACTAACATTCAATAAACAATAATTGTTACCATAACAGCTGAACCATCAGGAAAGGACTTGTTTTCTCATAGCGAGTGAAGAAGATGCAATTCGTTTACATAAAGGTGAGTCTGGTATTTGTTTCAACAACTGTAACTCAGAAATTCTCACTATTTAGCTAAAACACTAGCAATGGTGGTCTCTAAGCAATTACTGCTTAGTCCATCCAAAACAATGTTTTATTGCAAAGTTACAACATGCTTCTAATAAGTATCAGGATGTTGAAATGCATGATTTTTAGTCACTGGACACTTTTGTAAAGGTATATATTGATGCAACCAGTTCCTTAGCATCAGCCATGACTTCAAAATCCATACCCTGTAACTGCAAACTAGTCAAACATTCAAATGCATAACAGGTATACTAGGATAAATGACTTGATATTGATACCATTTAATTGTTTGTTTTCTTTTATGGTGAGACTAGGATGTTGAGCAAGGTTTAGTTTTGTGGCCCTAAATCTACTTGACTTTCATTAAGCTCATGCAGAAGTACTCCAATGGTCTTACATTAGTATTCATTAATCTCAAGTGGAAGAACTCAGGTGAGCTTACATTAGTAAAGCACATACATAGAAAACTTGGATCTTTCTGACTTACCTAAAGAACTAGAAAGAAAGTATACTTGCTCTTTTAAAAGCATGGCATATGTATCAAGACTACCTGGTGCTCAATATGACAATGACTTAAAAAAATACCAAAGACTAATCCCACACCTTAAAATGAAAAAAAAACAGCAGCTTGTTATCTAAAACTCTGAGTCTGTTTGCTGTGCTATAATGAATACTATATATGATTCCATATCTCTTCTATTATATAAGGACAATCAAAATTTGAGTAGAGTAGGTGAACATTGCCTTTCTTCACAATCTACTTTAAAATCATAATTGTACTACTACAAAGATTTCTCTTTGGTCCCATCATTTATGGCACCCAAATTGCATCCTACTTGAAAACTCTTCAGCTGGTTTAATTAGCATAGAAATCATATATCAATGGGTACTTAAGGGAAAACTCCACCCTGCAGGGCTGTACTTTATTATCTAAGAATTATTTATTACTCCTTGTATTACATAGATGTATTTAACTACCCATAAACAATTCAGTACATTTGAATTTGATCAGTTCCATTTTCCTACCACAGGTAATAAAAATTCTAGTAGCTTTTTTTTTTTTTTTTTTTTTTTTTAAAGGAGAACCACAAAAAATATTTTGCAGCATATCTGGCTCCCCTGAAATACTAATGTCTCTGTATCAAGGTAAGTGGTTATTATTACTTTCTAATTTATTACACCCCAAAATGGCCTGAAAGTGGGCTGCCATGCTGCATGATGTTTGCATTTTCACCTCCCTGATGTCATTTATAAGGGCAGAGATAATGTCCTATGATGATGGGATCATTTAGAGTGGTTTTCTCTCTCTCTCATTCAATAATCAGCTTACAGCAATACTGCAACTGCCAACTTTTTGCAGTCATCATCAATATGTATTTTTCGTTAACCTGCGTCCATGATTTTTATTAGTGGCTATCTGTGATACAGCATTTTAAAGGATGTTTGAATGACAGGCTGGAAAATGAAGCTGAGGTAATTGCTCTTTTCAAACTAAAACTGTAGTTCAATGTTTTAGTGTAATAAATCTAATCCATGTAATTAAAAACTGTTATTGGGCTGTGCTGGTTTGTGTTACATTGACAGTTTTTAATACTGTAGCTAGATTTAAAGTCATTGATGTTAATCTTCCCTACCAACATCTCTCAACCAAACAATGCATACAATGCAACGATGCTGTAACAAATCACCCAAAGAAAACACACAGTTTTGCAGACATTATGTGTAGAAAAGATGCAAAATCATCTACTGGCAGTAATTCTGGAAAGTACAAAAATATTTCTTTCTTTGTGGCACACGAAAAGACAACTAATTTATAATAAAAATAATTGAACTAATGTATGAGCTGATTTTTCTTGTTCTTTTGCATCTGAAAACTTGGCTTGAAAGCCTTTCTTCAGACTCTTAATTATGGCTCCAGACTACACTAGTTAACTGAGGTGTCATGCTGGCAGTCTCTCTGAGTTATAAGCCACATTTAAATGCCAATGTTTAAGAAATGCTGTTTTCTTAATGACATTTTAGTTAGAATAAGTAAGTTATCCTAATTATTCTTCCCTCCTAGACTTCAATATATAACAGATCATGAGACTAACACATGGAAGAAAGGCCAACAGAAATAAGTCCCTTATAAAACAAGTGGGATAATTCACAAATTGTGCTTTTTTTTATGTAGTGTACTTACTATTGAATTTCAAGAAGGAGAGTTTACTTTTTGGAAAGTAAAATCTTGAAACTTGGGTGGAATTTTCTGTTAACCAAATATTTTTCTGTTTTTAAAATAAAATTATCTCTGCCTATATGATGTAGAAATTCAACATACTTTCAAAAGTTGTTATTTTTAGTCACTACCTACAACTTTGCATTTTGATGCTGGGAATTTTCAGATGGCAATAAAGTGGTAAACAGCACATATAACTACTACAGTGATGCTCTATTCCAAAGAGTTTGTGGACAGAGAAATCTTTACATGAAGAGCATAAATGTATTTTACTGCAAAACAACATAAACAATATGGTAATTATTCTCATTTTGGCCATTGGAATCCTTCCATGCAATTGTAAAAATTTAGGATGATTTAAAATACACATAGCATTTGTCTGCATAAACAGTTCTAAGAATTGACTGCATTTAATCACAAGTGAATAAACAGGGCTGCTGGGTTTGCTTGGAATCTTTGACAGCTTAACAAAAACATAGGGGAGTGTCAGAAAGAGCCAGTGAGCTGAAGCTTTGGATAATAAACAAGATCCGTCAAGTTACCTCTATGGAAAAATGTTCAAATGCACTCCAAAGGGAGTTTTAATAAATCATAAAAAGAACTTCATCATCATCATCATCATCATCATCATCATCATCATCATCATCAGTGACCATCTTTTTCCACATTTATCTTCAAGGGATAGGAGTGTCTTATCAACTGTAACCACATCTCTTGATTCATTGTCACCGTCTTGTGTTCTTCAACTTTCATGTTTGACAGTCAGAGGTCTTCTTACATACAACCCATCCATTTCTTGGCTGGGCACCTTAGATTCTTCTTGCTTTCTTTCTGTCTCACTCAAATCTTCTTCACCAAACCATCTTTTGATTTTTTTTGTGTATGTGCCAAAACCACAGTAATATTGTATATTTGATTTTCTCTGCATTCGAAGTATCTTTGACTTCTATTCAGTCACAATGTGTGAATCCTACCACCCAGCTCAGGCACTTTATCTCCATGACCTCTGCCTTTCTGAACAGCTCTGTCTTCACTGCACATGATTCTGTGCTATACAGAACTGCTGGTCACACTATTTTGTTTGTATACCTTACCTTTTAACTTCTTTGACAATATTTTGTCACAGACTATCCCAGCACCCTGTGTCATTTGGTTTCAGTACTTTTGTTTTTAGCTTCAACCTCCTCATTCAGTCTTTCCCTTTTCCTCAACTGCCATTTCCCAGATACTTGAAGCTCTTAACCTTTTCAACTATTTCCCCTTCTATTTCAGTTTTCAGTTTCTTCTGATTTCCCTATTTGTTGCCATGACAGCTGTCTTGTCTTTTCTTCTCATGGGAGTAATTCAGTGAAAAAAAGGAACACTGACACTTCAAAAAAGAGGAAGTCTAAAATGCCCAGGACTCACAACTCTTTGTCTGAAGTAAGATCACAAAGAGTAAACTACCGATTCACAAAGTCTGTTCATTCCTGGGTGGATACGGATAATGTGACATCAGTTATCTTTCGAGTACCATGATGTATGATATTACAAGGGTTCTAAAATCCTTCAAGGTGAAGAAATATGACTACAGGCTGATAATGGTCTATGTGGGTGTGAATGATTGGACACATTTACCCTGTGGAACATATAGACAAACATGACAGCTCTCGTTGAGTGTTTGGCCAACACAGGCAAGACTCTGGTCCTGAGAACAATTTTACCATCATCCAAAATGATGTCCAGACTAAAAGAATAGATCGATAAATTTAGAAAATGTCTAAGTATTAGATATTATTCTACAGGGTTCAGTATGTGTCATCTTAGGATTAAATGATTGATTGATAGGCCAAGTTCCTTTCTAAGGTATCTTCCAAGATTTCCATTTTATGGCTTCCACAAACAAGTCAAGGATTATTTTCCCAGTGTTAACTTTATGAAGTAAAGTTCAGCTTCCACACATTTGAATATAGCAGACATCACCTCACTGGTTGTCATTTCTGACTATCAGAGTTGCTCTACTCAGTACCAGAAGTATGAATAATAAACTGCACATTTTGATTCTTTGCTGCAACTTCAACATATCCATATTTGTGTACTAACACAGATGTGGCTTCATTGTAAAGATAGCACTCCTTCACTAAACAGGTTCTAAATTTATGACACTTTCAGACCCAGGGCTAGCTACGGGTGAGCACCAGTATTTGTTAGATACACTAATAACTCCAGTCAGATTCCACATGGCTTAAACCTATCACAGTCCAAATTATTCTAAGAAAGTTAAATTTCTACTTCTCAGCCTGCTATAGCTAGCCATAAGCACCCATGACCACTAAAAATGTCTGAATAAGCTATCTGAATTGCTCATGCATCACAATACAGTTATGATGAGGAATTTCAATTATCGACACATTAACTGGAAGAAATGCAATCACCTAATTTGAAAATGCCAGTTGGTTTATTTGCAAGTGATCTTGGAATCCTAAGATTTCCAGGCATAAACTCCTTTAAGATGTCACATTTAAAAGGACTTGCTATGCTTTACAAGCACATAATTAGAACTCCCTTCTCAAATTGAGCAGACTGTATAAGATAACCCTGGTATACATTTGAAAGGCAAATTTCAAGGGAGGTTTTAACTAGTGGTTCTGAAGATTTATCAGGTCTATTTTCCTGCCTTTCATCCTGTCTCCTCCTACAGCCAGATTTTTACACTGATGACTGGCTAGCCCTGTCACACCACACAATCAGCGATCCATGCTCTCCTATCTTGAGCATACTGCACACCACAATTGATGCCCAAAGCAGTTGGTCTATACAACGCTACTCCCTATATGGCCCAATCTAGAATCTGTGTAGCTGCCCACACCTCCGATTCTTTGGGTGACCTTGAGGTGGAAATATTTAGCAGATTTTTGGGAGGTGTGGGAAAGCCCAGAGACCCAAGAGAACATGCAAACTCCACACAAGCACTGGCAGGAGATCAGGATTAAACCTTGCATCTTGTGTATGGGAAGCGAAGACCTTAACTATTATGTCAGCTGGTCTCATCATATCAGGACATCATATCAGACATCATACATTTAAATACTGAAAGCCTTAATACTCTTGACTCTCAACAAGTCAGCTTTGTCAAGGGTAGATCATGCCTACACAACACAGTAAACATCTATGAAGGGTAATAGACTCTAATGATGGTAGACAAGAAGTACATGCACCATATATTGTTCTAATTACGATCTGGTTTGATTTCTCATGCTGTTGTTGTCAGCAAATTAAAGACATAATATAAACCATTATACTGTAAAGCAGATAGAAATCTGGTAGTCAGAAAGTACCATGTGATCATTGGCATTGCTCATAGCTATGTGTTGGACCTCTTTCTATTTTTTTGTTTAGTTATTTGATGTCAAATCAATAACCAAGCCATGACAACTAAATTTGCTGATGACAGCAAGAGAGGTTTCCATTGATGCTCTTCTTCCAATACTACTGCACTGTAGCTTGATTTAGACCTTGGCAATAACTAGTGCAAAGAAAATAGGCTTAAACTTAATCGCAAAAATGTTAAATCTGGAAAATAATCTATTTTATAACGTATAATACAGACATCTCCTATCTTAATACTGATTCAGTCATTGTAGGTATTGGTAAGCTCACTGACAATTCCGCATCCTTTGGCCACCATTTTGCAGATTAGGCAAAATATCCTTCAATGTGGTACAACTAATATCTAAAGGTATCTCATCTTGATAAAAAAAATGTATCATTCTCACTAGTTATCCCTTCTTAGACAGTTATTGAGTACAGCACTCCCTTTGTTATGTATTTGTCTAAACACATTGTACAACTTTAAAAGCCCAAGAGGTTACTACTGAAAATATCAAAGGCCAAAGTCTCTAGGTCTGCCACCTTTTCAGATGTCCGTAGTGAGGTGCAAGGGATGTGCCCTAATATATAACAACATAGATGTGGCCTTGATAATACTGTAGTAATTCTTGGAGAAATAAACAAATTAAGTTTGGGCAGAAGCTATGGTATTCTAGATGCCCTGTTGTGCATCTCATAAGTTTTCCCCAGCCTATATTTCCAATAATAAACTGAGCAAAAGTTGTGACTTAAAGGTTTCAGTCTGATTTTTTTTTTCCTTTCATGGGAAAAATAAACTGCATCCAAATGTTCAAACCTGGTAAACAGTAGTTTTTGATAAGCAAAGATGGAGTGGCAATGACAAGCCCCTAAGGTATAAAGTAGAGTGAGGAACAAATTCCATATGGGAGTCTAAGTATGTAATCTAACAATATCCAGTCAAAGACTGATAAGATCCAGGTCCAGGAGTATAGATAGATAAACAGATAGATAGATAGATAGATAGATAGATAGATAGATAGATAGATAGATAGATAGATAGATGCACAGAAACAATTGGAAGAAATTGTATTAAAGGGAGATGGCCAGCAAATGCATACAGCAGAATGAGTTAGAATGAGATATATAGTAAACAACAGCAATGTCAGAGGTATTCTATCAGACTAGAACAATTAGTAACCAATCTACTCTTTTTATCATTATGAATTTCATCACAGATTACTTATCATCACAGTGATTTCCACTACAATCTTGTCATACAGAAAACAGTATATTAAGCTTTTAGGTTATAAAGTGCTGTCTGATTTGAGCAAGAAGTGAATCACTTTGAATGCCTGAATTTAAAGATTTAATCATAGCAGTCAGAGCAGAAAACTAAATTTACACCAAGACTTTGAGCACAAAAATAGTGCAATAAACATCAAAGAAAAATATCAATACAATACTGGCATTTTAACACAAACAAGTGCTTCTGCACAAAGGACAAAGCACTTGCCCCTATATCCCTGATCCCAGACAACTCTTAGGGGAACAGATTCCAAAAGATGTGCTCTCAGTGTTAGTCTGTTCTGATTCTGAAAGATGCTCTTAGTGTAAGAGACTTACTTTGATATAAGGCCTAAGTATAAACAGGTTTATACCAAGGACCAGATTCCAAAATATCTACTCTTAGTATAAGTGGTTACTTACACTGAGAGCAAATCTTTTGGAATTGGGAACTAAATAAACTATGCTGAGGTTACTGACTATCAGAGATAAGAAAATGCTACCTCTACATGCAAGGCTCAACAGCCTTCAGGTTTTGAATTTTGTGGTTTTCAGTTTTTGTTGTTTTGTGGATTCAACTTCTTGGGCTCGAGATACTGAAATTTGAGATTTCAGTATTTCGAGCTTCTGAAGTGAATCCATATATATATAGATATAGATATAGATATAGATATAGATACACACACATTCACAGGTTCCAAACTCTTATCACACTGCATGAAAGTTCTGAAGAGGGTGACTGACAAACAAGTATGCAGAGTAGTAGGTGGGAGACGAGCAGTCCAGATTCAAATCATGATGCAGTACAACTGACCCAATGTTTGCAGTGATACTGATAGTTAAGATGGACCTAGAGAATAAGAATGAGTCAAACTGTGCATGCCTAATCTTGGGGAAAGCATAGAGAAAGGTCCCAAGAAAGTTGATTTGGGAAGTCCTGCAGTGGTCTCAAGTCCTGGAAACATTGGTAGAATTAGTGCAGGATATGTAGAAGGACCCAGTGATTCAAGTACAAACAATGTTCCATGTCACAGAGAGTTTACCAATAGGAATGGTTTTGCAAAAGGGTTCATCTCTTAGCCCACTGCTGTTCATACTGATGATGGATTCCGTTAGCAAACATGTCGGAGGAGACAGATCAACAAGGTTGCTGTATGCAGACAACTTGGCATCCCAAACAGACAAGAATAGGGAAACAGAATGCAAAAATTAAGGCACATGGGATGAAAATGAGTACAGATAAGGCAGTTTTGATGACAGCAAGTGGGGGGAAATCAGAAGAAGCTGTGAATTGAGATAGAAGGGGAAATAGAAGAATGGGTTAACAGCTTTGAGAATCTGGGATGGGTGGTAGAGGAAAAGGGAAGTCTGAATATGGAGCTCAAAGGTAAAATCAGAGGGACTGAAACCAAATGACACAGAGTGGCAGAGGTAGAGTAAGACAGGAGAATGACAAAGAAGCTGAAAAGTAAGGTGCACAAAACAGTGGTGCAACAGGAATACTGTATGGTACAGAGACCTGGGCAGTAAAGGCAGAGAAAATGGGAAGCTAGAGTCGAAAGAGATGAAGTGCCTAAGACAGGTGGTAGGATGCACAATGTGGGACAGATAAAGAAATGATGACATCAGTACACAAGGCAAAGTAGCCCCAGTTGCAGAAAAGGTCAAAGAAAGCTGATTATGGTGGTTCAGACACAAGCAGAAAAGTAGAAGACAATCTGGTGGAAACAATTTTGGGTAGACAGGAAGAAGGTAAGAGAAAATGATGGCATCCAGCAAAGAGGTGGATGTCTCAGAGAAGATGTGTGACAGTTAGACATGAGTATCAAAGAAGGTAGGAGAATGCCAAATAGAGACAGATGATAGTTGACACAACGCGCCAAACCCTTGTAGAAAATAAAATGGGAAAAAGGGGGTTGATGATGATGATTTTGATATATACATATATATATATATATATATATATATATATATATATATATATATATATATATATATATATATTTTTTTTTTATATGGGTCTACCTGATAAAAGCGACACACCAAAACACCGACAACAAAATAACCGACATGAAAAAAATGAAAAAAAAAAGTTCAAAAACACGAAACTTCACATGCCCGACAAACCAAAATCCTGACAATAAACAAAACAAATACCTTTCCCGAAAAACACGCACACAACACAAGCACAACAGCAACCTTACAAACCTACACTAAACCTTACATACACAACTATCTATGCACTAACCTTAACAAATGGTTTCTCATCCAGGAAAAAGAGGTCTTTGTTCCCCTCTACTCATCACTCATTAGACCCATTATAGAGTACAATGTCCTTTTTGGTATGTACCTCATAAGACATCTACAACAACTGGAAAGGCCACAGAAATACCTCACAAAGAGGATTACCGGCCTCAAACAGATGCCCTACGCAGACCGTCTCAAAAAACTCCAGCTTTACTCTGTCGCATATTGCCTACTAAGAGGCGATCTCTGCCTAACATACAAAGTTATGTCAAACCCAGAGCTGTTGAACATGCTCCACTTAAAGTAATCCCAATCTGAGCTACACACTCTAGGGACCTAAACCTTGTCATCATAATAAACAGAACATGCTGGATGGATAGATTCCTGTCCCAGAGACTTCTCATACTCTGGAACAAACTACCTATCTATATCAAAAAAGCTCCTCATTAGCACTCTTCAAGAAAAATCCAGATGATTGGATGGGAGATAGGAAATTCACCCTGGGGATGATGTCTGTGGCTCTGCTTGACAGGGGCACAGGAAAATAATTTTCTTGGGTGGAAAAAGCCAAGGTACCATTTGGCTAGGCTTATATAGGCCCTAGGACCAATAGCCTAGTACCTACCTATGAAACTATGAACCTATGAACTACAAAACCTGTTCTAAGCATTTAAATCCACACCAGCAAATAAAGAGCACAGACTGGCATGACAGATTCATCTATAATAACATGCCTCATCTATTGAATAAACTAGCTATTCATACTAAACATAATGCAGCATTTGCTACTTTTAAGGTGAACATTGATGCTTCATAGACAGCCAAAATGTCTCCATTAACCTATCTCGTGTCACTACTATGAAAGCAGGAGGTGCCATATTGGGGTGGGAACTAGCAAAACCTTAATAGTACTTGGAATGATTTGCCTTGTAAATTGTATGATCCTTATGTGGCTACAAATTAATGGGGTGCAAAATGTATTCTGGTAGCAAGAGGAGTACATTAAAAACAAAACCACATCAATATGGTAGTCTGCATTATGATTTTTGTAGGAAAGAAACTAAAATGAAACAAGAAAACAAGAGTCTCTTAGAGTTATTCTGATGCATTGGTTTGATGTACAATATTAAGAAAACTATGAAAGTATATCTTTGATTTGTGGTTGGATTTTTCATTCCAGAAAGTAAAACTAACCTGAAAAAAATAAATAAAAAAACGAAAAATGTCTTTGTCTATGTGTTGATATTTATCCTGCTTTTGACAAAAATTTGAGACGATTCATGCCTTCATTGTATGTTTTTTCTTGTCCATATCACTTGTTATCATGGCAAGAAACAGTAAGACATTAGGTGACTTGTTTAGTCATCATATGAGGCTCAAACTTCTGATGACATATGGAGTGAATTAAGAATGGCTGTATGCCACTTTAGGATTAGATACTGTCATATGGAAACAGAAAATGTGAGGAGTTACTTCAATGGACTATCTTCTTGTGTGCATTGTCTTGTACATGCACAAGCAAAGCCTTGTTTTAGCTTTATGCTAGAATTTAAAATCACCTGAATGTAGATGTCCACAAAGATCAATGTTCATCTATAGTTTAGTCTCAGGCACTTTAAAATAATCTTTACTAGTATGTAACTCATACAAACAGTGCAATCAATGTCACTAGTTAATGCATGCACACCAGCCATTGCAGCATTCCTGTTTTAGCTGGCTGTTCCTGCTGTAAAATGTTTTTAGCAGGTACAGTTTTTAATCATGAAAATTTTGGTGATGCAAGATAACTAAAATGATTTCTTCAATCAGCAATATACTGATCACAGCTATCTAGCCTGAAAGAGTAGCTACTTACACATAAAGCTTGTGGAAAGCTTTGGAGACTGGACATGGAAAAGCTATATGGATTTGTGTAGTGTGCTGTTATACTTAGGCAGCCACTACAAATAAATGCAAATGTTTTCACCTGCATTGCTTTCTTTATGTACTTATTTAAACAGTAGTAGAAAACTTCTCATAAGGACAAAGGGTCAAAAGCCAGATATTTTGGAATGGAACAATAGAACTGAATACCAACAATGATATAAATGTCCAGAAAAAGTCATGGGGCAGCAGAAGCCATGCTGCACAATTGAGAAGAATGAAGACAATGAATTTCTAGCCATTCTGGAATGATAGTCGCTCGAGCAGTTGCCTAATCCATGAAAACCCAGCCAAATGACCAAATGCTGACAGAAGTTGACCAGAATACTTTAGTTTCATACAGATATTTGAGTGGACAATATGGAAGCAATGCTTTAAAATAGCATCCAGTAGAAACAAGAAATTTGCACAAGTGGTCAATAGACAGGCTGAATCAACCTGTACAACATTTATGTTTATTGAGGGAAACACATGATTTCTCAGTGTATTATTACTAAATTGGAAAATTAACTACAAAAAAAAAAAATCATGACATGCCATATTTTCGCAAGTATCTACCAGATGGTAGTGAATCTGTTGAAGCATTTTCTGAGATATTTATATATTCGTATGGACTAAAGAGAGCAAGTAGATGCTAAATAAGAGATTACATTGTTATCTGTATTGATGACAGTGAAGATTAGCAACAGCTGCAGTCAAAGGCAAATTTATCTTTGGAAAAGTCTATACCGATAGCTCATTAAACCTGAGTTAATTTAAAGGCAGAGTGACAATATTCATTTTTTGAGTGATATGGATGAAGTTTAGGAAATAAAAACGTAATGGCCCAAGCAAATGTGTGAGTGAAAAAATGTAATAAAATGTGGCAGTTTATCTCTATGCAAAAGTAAAGTGGTCAAAGAAGCAGGAAGAGAAAATAATGCACAAGAATTTACAAAGGAGGTATTATTTTGGGTTTCATTGATTAAACATCCTGACCAAGAGGAATGTAAAAATCTCAATTCATGGAACTCAAATGAAGTTTAAAACAGACACTGTGGCAGGCATTACAGTAATTTTGCTTAGTGCCTATAAATGTTTCTTGAAAAGCTTGTAGATGTTTAGAGCAGAAACAGAAAGCTTAGTCCTGGTTGTAAATTTAGATGTAAGTGAAACATTCTTAGAAATCACTGAAAGAAACGAAAAAAAAAATGCTAATAAAAGTTGTGGGACTAGGTACTTATAGGTCTAAATATATAAGCTGTTGTGTGGAGCTGTGGTCTGTGAACTGAATTAGACAGACAGAAATAAAGTAAATGTGGTTGTGTTTTAATTGTACCAAGATGAACTGAGGTGGGCTACCAGCCAGAGTTCTGAGCTGAGATACCAGAAGACTAGAAGCTTCTGAGCTTCCAAATAATATATGTTACCTGTTTTTTTGCTTATTTATACTATCTGTTCTTCTTGTTCTGGTTTTACTGCCAAGCAGTGTTTAATTAACCGATCTGTTTACTGTTTAAAACATTCTTTAGAACGTCTTGGCTGATTTTCTGCTATTTAAAAGTATTTTTCAATGTCTCACTGCGATTTTTCTGCTGTGTTAAACATTCTCTAGAGTGTCCTGCTGAAACTATGGTAGCTAGTAGCTTTAGCATAGTCCAGATCCAGGTCTAATGCTCCAGGGACTGTTTGTAGTGGTTTGTTTGTTCTAAGTATGTTTTCCAGGCCATATTGGATTGGAAGGGCCCTATCTGCACTTTTGTGAGAGAATTGTGCTGACTGAGACCTATCTGATGAAGAAAGGCCAGTCTAGGGCTTGGAATAAGCATCCTCATTGGTCCTTGTGAATAGTTTTAGAGTTTTTTTTCAAGTTTTAGCTTCTGGTATTAATCCCCTGCATTTGAGCAGGTTTCTGCTTGTTTGTACCGAGCTGAACTGAGGTGGGCTACCAGCCACAACTTTGAGCTGTGACACCAGATGACTAGAGGCTTCTGAGCTTCTAAAAAAAACATAAGTCGTCTGGTTTTTTTTGCATATTTATACGATTTACTGCACTTTTTTTATTGCATGCCACCTGCGTGTATGCTGTATTTATTTACTGTGTACTAAACTTCACTATTCTACTGCAATTGCCTGTTTCACTGTGCCTGTAAAATTAAATGTTATTGCTGTTTTCACTGTTTAAAAGGCTTTTTGTTGTTTTCACTGTTTGTTAAGTATTTACTGGTATTTTTTTCACTGTTTTAAAGCTATCTGTTCTGCCTGTTCTGGTTTTCCTTTGGCTGATTTCAGCTGCTTTAAACATGTTTTCAGTGTCTCACTGCTATGTATCTGCTGTGTTAAACCTTCTCTAATGTTTCCCACTGAAACTAGGGTAGCCAGTAGCTTTAGCATAGTCCAGATCCAGGCCTGCTACTTTTGGAACTGTTTGTAGTGGTTTGTTTGTTCTGACCATGTTTTCCAGGTCATCTTGGATTGGAAAGGGCCTATCTGCACTTTTGTAAGAGAATTGTGCTGATTGGGACCTGTCTGGTAAAGGAAGTCTGGTCTAGGGCTTCGAATAAGCATCCTCGTTGGTCCTTTTGAATTTTTTTAGAGTTTTTTTTAAGATTAACTTCTGGTATTTAGGCCCTGCATTTGAGCAGGTTTCTGCTTGTTTGCATGTCATGCAGCACCGTGCACTACCACTCAACTGTTTGCCAAAACCCGACTGTTAAATTCAATATATTTTTCCTTAAAGCCCAGGCAGAAATGTGCATTCACTGAGCTCCTATGTGATCATTTCTGAAAAGCCACCCCTAGTGACAATAGTCTTCAATCTAGCATTATGGACAGTTGAACCACCCTTATTTCTCCTGCCAACTTTGTTGATTTGGGTCTCTTGAGGCAGTGTAGCAATTGTCTCATATACACAGAAAACCCTCTACTAATAAATCAATCTACTACAGAGTGCTAGAGATGCATTTACAACAAAAATCTAGAATTTATGTCCTCTCTCACCTAAAACTGTAAAACGGAGAAGGTTGTCAACTCACCCACCATTATTCACATAGTACCACTACTCATACACATACCACTACTCATAAACATAGCATGCATCAAATACATAAATCCATATATACGTGGCGGTTCTCTCAGAAAACTTACTGAAACACCAGAGAACTCCAAAACACAAGATTGCTACAGCTAACACAGTCCCCACAGCACCCATGACACCTAGCAACAACAGTGTCTTACCCACCAAGCCCATAAGGCCTAGCACTCAAAAAACAAATTTTCTTGTCATTATAGACTCAATAGTGAGAGACAAGAATGTCCCACTCACCAGGCTGGACAAGGGAAAAGTCACGGTCAGCTGCCTGTCCAGTGCCAGGATTCATCACATCACACATGCACTCGGGTCTCTCAGCAACAAATACTGTTATGACTTTATCATAGTTCATGTTGGTGTGAATGACCTGAGATCTTCTTCACTGGAGTATGTGAAGAGAGAGATGGTTGAGCTCTCTGAGTATATGTCCCAGGCAGGTATGTTCCTAGCCATGAGCAGCATACTACCCTCACCTAGAATGATGCCACAGTATAAACAAAATGACTGATGTCACTAATTGGCTCAGTTTTTTGTGTCATTCAAAGGGGATCCAGTTCCTGTCAGCCTAAGAAGCCATGGTTGACAACCCTTGCTACTTTGCCAGAGATAGTTTGCAACTGGCACCTCTTGGATTTCAGCTGCTGGCAAAGGCTCTTGCTTCCCCCATAATGCCTTTTTAGGCAAGGTCTCAAAAACAATATTACTGATGTGTAATTAGCCAACCAGATCAAATTAAGGGTCATGCTGCTAAATGCTTGGATCATTAACCAAAACCTGCACTAAGTGGAAGCACTTCTATCACTTGAAGATGTAGATGTCTTTGCAGCCACAGAAACCTGGTTTAAGGCCTCAGAGAGTACCCTGCCCAGCAAGACTACAATGCCTTCCACACCTTTAGACTGCAAAGTGAATGAGTGAAAACCAAAGGAGGCTGTGTTTCAATCAATATTACAGATACATTTACCTCCAGTCTAGTTAGTCCAGGTCGAGGTTAAGGTGAGTAAGACCCCCATTCAAGTTTTAGACAGTTATAGATCCCCTCCATGGGTCACAACAACCACAAAGCCTACTTAACAAAACTGAAGACAATCCAAATTTTACTGAACAGACAAGTTATGGGGGGATTTAATCTCACCTGGGAAACCTACGCATGCCAAAACTTGCTAGCACAAAAGTAAATTGATCTTTTGAATTCAAATACCCTGGAACAAATTGTCCATACCACGACAAGACGAACAAACATTCTAGATCTGGTCCTTACCAAAATGTCAAACAGATGAACTGCTGCAACTTTTGGACCCTCATTAATAAAAACTGATCACAAATCAATCATCTTTGAACTGACACTAACACCAGAACTCACAAAGGGTGACATGAGACTAAAAAACTTCACCAAGTCAATTTATACCTCCCTTATTGAAAGAATAAATGCATTACAAGCCCCACCCCAAGCTGAAAGTGGTAACTAAGCCAAAGTTTACACTAAAGTGCTGTACAATCGCTTTTATAAGTGTATAAACTTGACTGTTCCAGAAAGGATCAAAGCCAGAGCCCCAAGTAAAAACAAGCTACCATGGTGGACATCCATCATCACCAGACTCTACAATAGATGCAAAAAGTTGGCATACAAGAAAACAAAGGCAAGGCCCCAACAATCGAGAAGCACCCTCCTCAGTTTCAACAGGCAAATAAGACAACTTGTCAAATCTCCAAGAGCTCCTTTGAGAGAAACCTAGCAAGTACTGCCAAGGATATCCACAAGGCCTTCTACAGCTACATATGTAACCTAAAGGGTAGGACCCAAGCATGTATAGAACTATTGGCCAACAGTATAACACACATTGACCTCACAGAGAAAGCAAACCTGCTAGTGGATAGGTTTGGCAAACAAACCCTCCCCCAAACTACCTCCACCCTACACAGCTGAGGACCAGGTCCTCAAAGCCCTGTCCAAGCAAAAAAACACAGCCTCAATGGGACCAGATGACATCCCAGGCTGTCTTCTATGCAGGCTAAAATATAAACTAACATTTCCACTAAGTACCCTTTTCAATCATAGCCTAACCACAGGCTTTGTTCCTGCAGAATGGAGAACAGCTACAGTTATTCCCCTGCACAAAGGTGGCCAAGCAACAGACTCAGGGAATTACAGACCCATAAGCCTGACCAGCCTCATCTGTAAGGCCATGGAACATTATTCATGGTCTTCAAACTGAATGCAAAGAAATGCATCATCATTCTAGTCAGCATAAACAATGTCCCCTAACACTATCAAATTAATAACAATACTCTAAGTACCCATGACGTGGAAAAGGACCTGGGATCACAGGTTGACTGCGACCTTAACTTTGACCACCATGTGTCTACTGTGGTAAGAAAAGCTTTCTGCTTAGCACTCTTGATTAGTAAAGCCATTGCCTTGAGAGCAAAAGAAGTTATAACTGCCCTATACTAAGTACTTATCTGGCCCATAATTGAGTAGTATGCCACATTCAGCAAGTACTGTATTAAGCACCTGCAGCAATTTGAGAGACCTCAGAGGTTTCTAACAAAGAAGATCAAGAGGCTACAGCATGTGCCTTACACAGACCAACTAAATTCCCTGTCAATATACTCCATTTCATATAGAATTCTTAGGGGAGACTTATGCCTGACCTACAGAGAAATTCAAGACCCAAACCTAATGAACTTGCTACATATCCATAAATCAAATGGGTCTAGTGCTACCTCTTCCATTGACTTAAATATGGCCTGTGACTTAAATATGACATGTTGGAGGGACAGATTGTCTCCCAGTGACTGCCACATTTTTGGAACAGGCTACCAATTCATGTGAAACAGAGCACCTCTATGATACTGTACTAGAGGAACCTAGACGAGTGGTAGAGGTGCCATAAATTCTTACCTGGGATAGTGCCCACAACCCTCGTGAACTATGCAGTCATGACTAAATGCAGTTTTGGGTATTTACTACCACTTCTATGGTATCACATTGGGTTAAAATGGCTAGGCTTAAAATGACCTCCAGGTTGATTGCCTAGTAATCTCCAATGATTCTATGATCCTATGGAGATTTTAGACTCCTTGGCTGTGAGCCAACTGAAATAAGACTGAAGATATATGTTGTTTCGTATGCACTTACTACATAGTGAAGATTAGAATGCCATGCTATTTTTCCTAAAGTAGAAGCTGAGTTAAAGTAAATGTGGTACATTGGGCAACAGAAGTCATTAGTGAACCTGCCAAATGGCATGCGACAAAGGTGCCAATGGTTAAGAAAATGTTAAAGTCAGAATTTGTATTAATTTAAAGGAAGTAAATGATGCATAAAACAGGAGATGGTTATCTTGCTTATTTTGAAAGACATAGAATCCAAGATAGTCAAGGCAAAGATATTCTTCACATTAAATGCATCCAGTAGATTTTGGCAACTACCATGATCTAAGCAAAAAAAAAAAATCAACATTTATCACTCTGCTGTGGAGATACCATTTCAGGTACTGTCCTTTGGAAACATTTCTGCACAAAGAGATATCTCAAACTGGACAGACTTGTCTAGAGATGTCAAACTCTAATATTAACAGTCTAGTTTCCTTTGGTAGGTTCCTGACCTGCGTGAAATACTTCATGTGTGCAAGGCATAAAACTCACAGTGCATGCAATACCAAGCTTAGTAAATGTTTCAGAGAAGATAAGTTGGCAAATTATTGCCTTTTAAATTTATAGCTGAGACTCTAAAGATAAAAATATTTATTAATGCTTGAAGATTGTGTGTAATGAAAACAATTACCTGCAAAAAAAGTCTAAATGACTAGCCCAGCTGGTTGTATGTGCTTTCCATTGTTAGAAATAATAATTTGTATGAGTTCAGCATATTTTTAGCTTAAGTACTGAACTCTTGACAATAGCTGTTTGCTCTTCCTCTAGATGCAGTACTTGATGATACAAATTTGAAACACTGCTGCACTGTAAGATTAATGCTTGGCAGGTGTGCATGCCATCTTATTCATAGGCTCATAGGTTCATAGGTGTGTACTAGGCTAATGGTCCTGGAACCCTTACAAGCCAAGCCCATAGAAGTGCCCTGGCATTGTGCCGCCCGACGTTAGTTCCCAGTGCCTCTATCAAGTAGAGCCACTGGAGTGATCCCCAGGGTCAACTTTCTATTATCCATTCACTCATCAAGATTTCTCTTGAAGAGGGTCAGCGAGGTGCTCTGCTTGACTTGTATGGGAAGTCTATTCCAGAGCATGGGCAGTCTGTGGTTGAGGAACCTGTCCTTGCAGCATGTTTTGTTGATTGTGGTAATGAGGTTGAGGTCTCTGGAGTGTGTGGTGTGGAGGGATTGGGATTTCTTTAGATGTAGAATTTCTTACAGTGCTTGGTTAGACATGGCTTTGTATGTCAAGCAGAGAACACCTTTAAGTAGGCAATATGAGACAGAGAATAGTTGGAGTCTTTTGAGTCTGTCCATGTAGGTCATGTGTTTAATGCCTATGATCTTCTTCATGAGGTACTTCTGTGGCCTCTCCAGCTCTTGCAGGTATCTAGTGAGGTACACGCACAATGGGGCATTATACTCAATATTTGGTCTAATGAGGGAAGAGTAGAGAGAGATGATGACCTCTTTATTCCTGGATGCAAAGCCCCTGGTAATGATACGTGCCACATAGAAGGACTTTCTGACCACAGTGGCAATGTGGTGGTCGAAGGAGAGGTTGCTGTCAACTTGCATCCCCAGATCTCTTATAACACCTTCAGTGTTCAGTGGGCTCCCATTGATGTGGTAATTAGTGGGAACTGAGTTTTTACCAAAGTGGATGATGACACATTTTTTGGCGTTAAGCTTAAGATCATGGTTTTGACACCAGTCATTGGTCTCAGTGAGGCTTTTCTATAGGATGCCTGCTTCACTTGGTGAGTTAATAATGGTTCCTATCTTGCTGTCTTCTGCAAACTTGGTCAGCCAGAGTCCCTTTGTGTTGGCCTAGACTTCTGAGAAGTAGATGCCGAACAGGAGAAGACCCAGGACTGATCCCTGTGGGACTCCACTCATGACTGGTCAGCAGTCTGACTTGGAGTCTGCTACTTTCACACTGTGTGTTCTATCTGTGAGCCAATTTGCAACCCACCTAGTGATATAGGGGTTGATGCCTAGTTTGGTGAGTTTATCAATAATTCCTGAGTGAGGAATGATATCAAAGGCCTTGTCCAGATCAAGGTAGGCTGTATGCACTACCTTGCCTTCATCCACAGCCCTGGTGACTGACTCAAAAAAGCCAACCAGGTTGAGCAGGCATGATCTCTGTTTCACAAAGCCAAATTGCTTGGGATCTAGAGTTTGGAGATTTCCTACATCTTTGTTAATCAGGTGCATGATGATGCGCTCCATAGCTTTACATATCAGACTCATTAGGCTAACGGGGCGATAATTCCCAGAGGCTGTAGTCATTCCCCCTTCATGGAGGGGGATGACTGTAGCAGTGCGCCATTCAGTAAGGACAAAGCCTGAGGTGAGGCTGTGACTGAACAGGGCACACAGATGTGGGTCCAGTTCACTTTATAGTTCATGAAGAACACAGCCAGGGATATTATCGGGTCCCATGCAAGCTGTATTCTTGGCTTTGGACAATGCAGCTTTAACCTGTGCTGCAGTAATGCTGGTTGCCTGGCATTCTTTCGGTATTGTGACTGGTCTGTTGGGGGGGAGGGGTAAAGTTGGCACTGAATCTGTCGGCCAGTATGTTGGCAATATCTGTTGGCTGAGTATAGGAGGTACCATTGGACAGTATTATAGGTTCATAGGTTCATAGGTTGGTCCTAAGCTATCGGCCCTAGGGCTTATACAAGCCTAGCATTAATAATTCCCTGGCTATTTCTTCCCACGGTATTTACTTCCCTGGACCCCTGTCTAGCAGGGTGACTGACGTGATCCCCGGGGTGAATTTCCTATCTCCCATCCAATCATCAAGGTTCCTTTTGAAGAGGGTCAAAGAGGCGCTCTGCTTAACATATATGGGAAGTCTGTTCCAGAGTCTGGAGAGTCTCTGGGTCAGGAACCTATCTCTCCAGCATGTTTTGTTCATTGTGATGACAAGGTTTAGATCCCTGGAGCATGTGGGGACTGGGATTTCTTTAATTGTAGCATGTCCAACAGCTCTGGGTTTGACATGGCCTTGTATGTTAAGCAGGGATTGCCTCTGAGTAGATGATATGTGACACAGTATAGGTAGAGTTTTTGTAGACGGTCAGCATAGGGCATTTGCTTTAGGCCTGTGATTCTTTTAGTGAGGTATTTCTGTGGCCTTTCCAGTTGTTGCAGATGTCTTGAGAGGTACATACCAAATGGGACATTGTATTCTATAATGGGTCTAATGAGGGATGACTACAGTGGGACAATGACTTAGCTTTTTCTGGATGAGCAAATCTGGGTATTGCCATGGAGGTCTTGATATAGCTATAGAAGGCTTTTTGATTGTTTTAGTGTCTGCCACAATTCTGCCTTCATAGCTGGCTTTAGAGGATTTGATGAGGGATCTCAACTTTTTGTTGAGGATAATAAGGGAGTTTTTCCAGTCTTGGGACTTCATCTTTTTCTGCAACAGTTTCTTCCTCTATTGTAGAGTATATTAATGGTAGGGGACCACCAGATTGGCTTCCTTTTTTTGGAGGAGAGCATCTTGGTTCTGTTGGGTATGGCTAGTTCCATGTATATGTGTACATGCTCGTACAATGCATTGGTGTATGATTGAGCAGTCATGCAACTATTTTCCATTGGCATGGGTGCCGTGAGGTTTGCCACCTCTGTTTTTAGGAGTCCAAAGTCAGCTTTGGAGTAGTCTTTCAAGGTGGTTACCTTTTTGGGGGGTGTGGGTGAGATGTAGATTTCCATGGTGATTAGTTTATGATCGGATCTGACCAGGGAGGGACTGACTATTGGTGTAGAGCAGCGGTCTCCCATGTTAGCATTAACAATTCTGCAGAAAGTGCAGCGGGTTTTTTTTTTGGGTTTTTTTTGTAATTCTAAAGAAGTATTTCTTGAAGATTTGTCATCTTATTGCAGTTCTCCGGGACAATCATGTCTGTGAAAAGAAGGGATTAAAAGTAATAAGCAATGTTTTTGTTGTTTGGGGGGGATACATGCCCACACAAATGCATGCATCTGCACACAGACAGACAGACACACATGCACACACGCACACACACACACACACACACACACACACACACACACACACACACACACACACACACACGTATATATACACACACACACACACACACACACACACACACACACACACACACACACACACACACACACACACACACACACACACACACACACACACACACACTCTCACTCATGCACACACACACTCACACACACACGAACACACTGTAACACATGTATGCAGTGTGTCTCACACACACACACACACACACACACACACACACACACACACACACACACACACACACACACACACACACACACACACATTCCATATACACTTCCCAAACTGAAATGTCTAAGAGATGGTAAGCAATGTATAGAAGTCTTGTGTTGTTTTCTACCCTGACCTGTGTCTGCATTTATAGTCAGTAATTAATGCCAAGATGAACAATGGAGATGCTTTGATCGAAAGACAAATAGACATCACTGTAAACCTTTGAAAATAAAAAAGGAATTAGATTACTATAATTCAAGCAGTCATACCACTAAATATACTGTCCCTCTCCTGCAGAATAATATTGTAATGCTTCTGAAAATAACAAGATGTAAACTTGATGGCAAGGAAGTATAACTTCTAAACACACTTCACAGGCTTGGTACACTTCCTTTGTGGAGAAGCCTGATTCTAATTCTATTTTTTTTACCTTTAAATGGAAATAGATGTGCATATGATCATTAAATATTTTCAGTATTGCCATAAATAATAAAAGTACAGTAGTAATGCTATGTATTTAAAGGACATTATGAAACATACTTGTAAGGCTGTCTATTTTAAGTATCCCACATTATATATATACATTTACTAAAACTATCAACTATGCTCCATGCCTGTTGTAGTCAAATGCTATTTGTACATAAAAGAAATGTGCATGCTGGTAATATCAAGTGCAGTGCAAATGTGTATGCCTATATTCTTAAGTTTGTGAAATTCTGTCTTAAGGGAAAATGTGTTGGGGATCGGTCATTGTGATGGTCTGTAGACTCAATAGAAGGGTTATAATATCTAAGCACCCTGAAGAAAAGGCAATTTATCCATAAGTGTTTAGGAAAGTTATGTAGATTAAACACAAACAAAGCTATGTGCAAGTATTATAAAAAAATAGAAAGAAAGAGAAAAAATAATGTGTAAGTTTAAATTGTACTACTATGGACATGCAGGGACTAAGGTATACATTTATAATGCTTTCACCCACATCTACTGGCTTGCTCACTGAAATAAACAGTTGTAGAAAGAATCTCTTCATGACATCAGACACATAAATGGCTCTAAGACATTAACTGATACAAGAAAAAAATGATTAAAAAATATACTAATAATATTTATAGCCATGGTTATTGTTAGCATTATTTGTATTACTGTATTTCCTAATGTTGTTAATGCTATTGTGCATACTGTTGGATGTTGCTTGCACAGAGACATTGTTACTGCATATTGATTGCATTTATTAATTCTGGCTCCAAGTGTTCCTGTGTATTAACTTTTGGTATTCTGGCGATGTCTTGTTTCAGTATGTAAAAACCCTGAAAAGCAGATTGAATGACACTTTGCCATTTAAAAATTTTGTTTTCCTAGCTGAGGGGCCTTTGGTCTATTACCTCTCCTAGTATCTGTTCTCAGAAAAAAGAATGCAATTTCAGACTTCTCTTCCTAGCAGAAAACAAAGGCCTCTCATTTTTAGGACATCAGCTTTATGGATCTACATCCATCGTAGTGAAAAGAATACAGCATCACTTAGAAATAACTGGATTCAAAACTGCACTTATAAATTGGAAACTGTCCTGTTCCTTGGCATTAAACTACTGAGAGAAAGGTTGATGAAATTCACATGATGTGAAAGAATGCCCATTGTCTGCAAAGTCAATATCCCCTTTTTTCTAATAGTCAGTATTTTAGACAAAAAGGGAATACACTTGAGGTAGAAAAAAAATCTGCTCCAGAGACTAACAATGGAGAAGAGTTATTTATCCACAACAGAGACAAAACAAATGAATTCCAAAAGCCTTTCCTCCTGAATTTTGGAAGAAATACATACTGTAGGGAAATTATCTCAGTCAGTCAGACATTCATTGTTATAAATTTTATTTTCTTCTATGATACTTAACGGTCACACTTAGAATTCTGAGTTGCTAATAGCTACTGCCAAGATTCTGAAAGAGATTTGCAGAGGACTGCAATACTAATTTATTCCCTGAAAAAGGAACCAAATATTTGGATATGGCATCATGTCAGTTCAGGGCCTGGTTATCTGAAAGGGTAGCTCCTTTTGTGGTTAAGGGAAGGGAAAGGAAAGTTTTAGAAAGATATTCAACTAAACATATCTGCAATTAAATTGGACTTTTGCCCTGATGATCAAGGAGCTATTTTACGTTTTCTGGATTTGCCAGAGAGTGACTACAGAATGCAGGGTTATTTTTCAGTGCTTATCAAAAAATAAACACCCCCCTAGTCATGGATAATCTACTAACAAAGGACTTCCAGATACAGGCAAAGACACGTTTTTTGCCTGACATCCTAGTTTTATGTTACATTCTTGGCTAAGCTATTATTTTTGTTTAATGCCTAGTCAACCATTATTTTATTAGTTTATTTGTAATATAGTAATACATTTTGTGTTTATATAAATCCAACCGGGTACATGATAGCTGCTTTTATTTTTAATGTGACTGGAACCTAGAGCCATAGGTTTGGAAAGGGTAAAAAAGTATTGAACCAAATTATTTTCACCTACTGGTAAATTCATATATGATAAGTCAAAATAATTATACTCCAGCCTAATTGTTCATTCACTGCCAGTCATCCAGTTTAACAAATGTTTCTTAGAGAATGATGCATTTTATCCTTTGCTACAGACAAGAAGATACTACTATATTTTTCTTACAAATCCCAAGATAAAGAGTGGCATTTGACTGTCCACAAACATTTCAACAGCAAGACACGCAGTCATTTGAAAATGTAAAACATTCCATTCCTTGGCCATACCTCTCAGTTGCCGAGATTTGTGCAGATGGCCAGATTTTTGCATCATATTGTTGGTCTGTTCCTCATACAATTTGTACTTTTCTGGCAAATCACCAAGGATTAGTGTCGTTAAATAATCACACACATTTGAGTTTCAGACTTTATATCCTTTAAAATGTGCATCTTAATATAAATTCCAGCAACTTTTTAAGTTTATAAAAGCAATATTTAAAATGTGTCCCTATTTTTGATCCTTTTCCTCAATTATTTTAGGCTTTGTTCAGATTTCTTGGTACATGAGGGTAAAAGGCATTTCCTTGACCTTTTATTCATTAGCAGGGAATCCATCCATCATAATTTGTAAGTGTAATACTATACCACATAGCAGAAAACAGTGGCACAGCTATGGAAGCAGACACTATAATAAAGTGTTGAAGTAGAAGCAGAAAAAGCTCAGTTAAGTACTGTCTCCTTTTTTTTTAGATTCCCCGTATGTATTGTGATTGCAGTGAGGGTCATATGGATCTGTAGTAAACCTCCACACTTAAAATACAAACGCTATTGCATTCAGTGGTAGTTGCTGAAATATTTTCTTTTTTTCAGTTGAACCACTGTTATCTGCCACCCACCCCAAAAAATACATTACTGTAAATTACTTTGGTCTACATTTACCTCCTGTTATTTATCTATTGTTATGTTTCTACGCCTGTAAAGATTAATATGAGAGTTTACAAAATCCACAGTAAATATTACTTTCAACTGTCCAAGAATCAGTTATCTATAATGGACAGGGGAGTAAAGCTGCAAACTTTAGTGACTTACACACAGGACTGGACCCCAAAAGTACTTGGATGTGGGCTAACACACTACAGCAAGCATTTACTTTACACCTGAGTCAAGACAATAGAGCTCTACCAGTCTCCATTTTGCATATGTCAACATGGACTTCCAGTGCCCAATGCCTGATTACAAAATGGGAATCAGACTTGCCAAGGCAAAATTATTTGAGGCCGTACAAAGCTGAATAATGGCAGATGCCTGTTGAACATAATGAGCTCAGCAATGATGTAGAAGCTCCAACTATATGTAGGACTAGTTAGTGCTAGCAGTACCTTGAGGGAAGCTAGCCTGCCTGCAGTAGTAAGTTCCATGTACAGTGGAGCTGTACTGCAGGATTTGGAAGTCAAGAGAAAGAGCCTGGTATTGTTTACATACACAGTTCAGTGTAGTCAACCAACTCCCAAGCTCTTTGTGGATGGTTCTCATACCTCCCAACTGTCCCAAATTACTCGTTTTTTACCGAGTTTTGGGGTCCAAATGAAGGGATGCCATGATTTCCGAGTGGCACCCCTTCATTTCCGATTTCTTTGCTTTTGTTTTTTTTTTTGAATTTTTGTGCTGTCGGAGCTTACGTTATCATGTGCGCAATGACGTCAGATCTGTCAGCTCTACCAGCCAGTCGGAATTGAGCTCAAGGAGCTCACGTCATCATTTCCGGCTGCTGCGAGCAGGCAGCAATTAAACAGCAGCAGCACTAATGGCAGTTTCTGTGCTTTGCTGCTGAGAAAGAAAAATGCTGGCTGGCTTTTCATATGCTGCCGAGAGAGGTGCTGGCTTTTGAGAATGCTGCCGTTTTCGGACGGAAGAACAAGAGACGGACTTTGACAGGTGCTGGCTTTTGAGAATGCTGCCATTTTCATGACAGAGGAACTTTGTGTTTGCTGTCATTTTTGGATAGAAGAACTGCTGGCTTTGCTGCCAGGAGAGGGACTTTTGCTGAACTGCCAAGAGAAGAATGCTGCTGGACAGAAGAACCGCTGGCTTTGCTGCCTAGGTAAGGAATGTTTCCTTTTGGTGCAAGTAATTAACAATAACAAAAAATTACCTGCCTTGATGTTTGCCATAAGTGCATCACAGAATAAATCAAAATATCATTGAAACAGACAAAACTTTACAGGCTAAATAACAACCTTTGCTAAATAACAAGTAAATGACAAAAACAGTAACTGTGATATTTAAATGATATTTGTGACCTAATTCCTTTGCCTCATTTATTTTGTTGGCATAATACCCTTACAAACCCTGTAGATAGAAGAGTTGTTTAATAAAAAAATATTACTTTGTTATTGATCTGATAAGTGGCTTGCAGATAAGAATCAGAATATATGGTTATCTATTGGTAATACCCTGCTAAATCAAAAAAAAGAAGACCAAATCCATTTCTTAAAATTGAGATCTATTTTTCTGGGTACTCCAGTTTTCTTCCACATGCAAAAGATATGCTGTAGGCAGATTGGTGTGTGTGTGTGTGTGTGTGTGTGTGTGTGTGTGTGTGTGTGTGTGTGTGTGTGTGTGTGTGTGTGTGTGTGTGTGTAAATGCCCCCAATGTAACCTGGTGGCTAAAGGTGTTTAGGCTCAAGCCCTGTACCTTTGGTTGTTGTTGTGTCTTTCGGCTTTTTCCCGGTTAGGGGTCACCACAGCGGAACTCCGGTCTGCTAATGATTGGCAGTAGATTTTTTTATGTGCTGTGTTGCTGGACCTGACGCACAGCCTTCAACAAAGGTACGCCCATTCACGCATGTCTCCACACAGAAGACACTCTAGCTGAGGTACAGGGTAAAAAGAATCTAAAGTCCCTAGCCACCACCATTTCTCAGCTTTGCCCAGATTTTTGTGCTAATAGTTGAGAGCTATGGACAACAAAATGTGTATTCCCCCATCATTGGCTTTGTTGTTTGTCCAGGTTTTTTGTGCTAACCATTCATAGCTATGGTGAGTGAGAAGTCAGTTGTATTCACTATTCCCTCATTATTGGCTTTGTTGTTTATCCAGGTTTTTTGTTCTAAGAGTTGAGAACTATGGTGAAAAGTGAACATGAGTGTGTATTCCCCCATTATTGGCTGTGTTTGCCCAGGATTTTTGTGCTAAGAGGTTGAGAGGTATGGTGAGAAGTGAGAATTGAATTCACTAAATGAGAGCCATTAAGTTTCAGTCTTCCTATTTTTCAAACTGGTGATTTAGCATAGTGGTATGTTGCACTGACTGTAGTGTATTGTGTTCTGGGTTCAAGACTTGCCAGTAACATGCATGGTGGTAACACAACATTTTATTCTAGCAACTTCCCAAAATTATGCAAGCAATGTTTAAAATATATCCCTGGTTTTTGACCTTTTGCCCTCCCAAAAAAAAACCTGGAATTGAAAATAAGTGCGAGAAGCTGTGCATGATGCCTATGGCTTACACTACTGTCATTCTGTTTATAGTTTGGGTGAGGAAGTAGACTTTTATGATGGAAATGTTCTGAATTGGGCAGTTTTGTAATTATTGGTTCATACATTTTCTTTGCCTATAGTACACCCTACTGGAAAAATGTTAATTCAAACAAATTTTAAAATGTTCTCTGTCTAACAAGTGTGCTGTATTATACAAGGAATATCAGCTGGAGTGTCTTCTGTGCAGAGTCTGCATGTCCTCCCTGTGGTTGTGTGGGTTTCCTTCAGTTGCTCCAGTTTCCTCCCACATCCCTAAAGACATGCTGCAAGTGGATTGGACATGCTAAAATTGGCCCTAGGTGTGAGTGCGTGCATGTGTGTGCCTTCTGTGGAAGATTGGGTGCCAGGCTGGTAACTCAACACCATAAAACTCCACTGCCAATCATGAGCGGACAAGGTGATCTGCTGTGGCGACCCCTAACCAGGAAAAGCCAAAAGAGAGAGAGAATAACTTAATAAAGTCAGGAAGGTGTATCAAAGAAAAGAACACATGTTATGTTTCTTGTTTTGTGTGCAAGGGGCCAATGATTTGAAAACAGCCCAAAGGTAATATTTATCCACCACTGGCCAGGTGCATTTTCTTTGGATGTGGTGCAGGTTTCAATGCTGTTTCAATGAATGTGAGTTTCAAGGGCAGAGAAGTTTTAATGCCAAGTCTGTTTTCATTATGAGACAGTATTACTTTGTTTATCATATGTCTGTTAGTGTCTGTGCATTGATCATGTGCTGCAAAATGTAAAAATAAAATCCAAATAATCATCGTAGAAGTAAAGCAGTATACACACATTAGTGTTTATGGCAAATAGGGTGAAATAGCCAGGTAATGGGACATTGAAATGGCTGCAGAGGGACTCTGGTGCCATATTTTGGTTGTCTGTTCTTCAGTTTGTTTGAAAGTTGGTATCCCACAATTCCATTGGAGTGGGTGGGGTTACATAACTATGTATGCAAATTAGATGCTAATCAGCGTGCAGATTTGTACCTTTTTTTAATGGCCCTTGTCCAGGTTTCCAGGTTGAGAGGTGTAATGGTTCTTAGTTTCCTATATTAAAACAACAAAATGAATTATTTCCTTGGTGGGCTAATAGTCCCACATGCTTGTTCTTCATCTTGAATGGGGATGATGCAGACATGACAGCCATGCTATTTATCATGCCTTCCTTCATCGGTATCTGTATGTCAGGCATGCTACTGCAAGCGGGCATCCTGTCTGCTGTACCAGATCTACTATAGCTGCTGTGCTTGGAAGCTTTGCCTGGACTAAGTGGTGTCTATTAACCCCCAAGTAAGTATGGAATAGTCTCTGAAAAAGTATGCTTCATTAAAATAGAATGTTATAGATTCTCTTTACTTGTTATTTGCTTAGTGAGACTCCATTCAGCTCAATACTTTGGTGTTGTGAAGTATTCAATGTGTTGAAGCTACCCCCTGTAATTATGTCATCCCAGGAGTAATTTGGAGTTCACAGTTTTAAGAAGAGAGAGTTGGATAGTGTTGGCTGTCCATTCACAATGCTCCATTTTTTCAGATCTGGCCCACTGTTGACAATATGTCATGCCTTTTACTGAGAAGATTGTGAAGAATGAAAGAAGTGTCTTTTGACCAGGTGATAAAAGTGTAATGGTCTAACTGGTCATTACAATAAGTGAGTTCAGCATAAAGTATTTGATAATTTCTGCATAGCATGCATTCTTAGCAGGTAGAAAACAATTTCCATCTGAAATTGGTTGTTATTTGAATTAATTCCTGCTGAGTACAAAGCTGTACTTTAAATCTAAACATGCTTCTATAACTACGTCTTAATTTTTTTTGATAACCAGTATTTATACTTATGAACAAACACACACACACACACTTTAAAAAACACTTAAATCAGATTGGTACATTGTTTCATTCCTTATAGCTCTCTCTTTCTCTCTCTCTCTCTCTCTCTCTATATATATATATATATATATATATATATATATATATAGATATAGATATGTATTATTATATAACAGAATACTAAACACACCAACATGTGTTTCACATGTTTCCATCTGCTATTTTAGTTTTGACTGACAAATCTATCATAGGTTCATAAGTGTTTACTAGGCCAACGGCCCTGGAGCCTTCACAAGCCTAGCCAATAGAAGTGCCCTGGCATCATGTTGCTGTTAGTTCCCAGTGCATCTATCAAGTAGAGCCACTGGAGTGATCCTCGTGGTGAACATTCTATTTCCCATCCACTCATAAAGATTTCTCTTGAAAAGGGCCAGTGAAGTGCTCTGCTTGACATGTACAGGAAGTCTATTCCAGAGCATGGGCAGTCTCTGGGTTATGAACTTGTCCCTCCAGCATGTTCTGTTGATTGTGGTAATGAGGTTGAGGTCCCTGGAGCATGTGTTGAGGAGGGATTAGGATTTCTTTAGGTGTAACATTTTTAACAGGGCTGGGTCAGACATGGCTTTGTAAGTCAAGCAGAGATCACCTCTTAATAGATGATATGAGACAGAGAAAAGCTGGAGTTTTTTGAGTGTATCCATGTAGGGCATGTGTTTAAGGCCTAGAATCCTCTTCATGAGGTACTTTTGTGGCCTTTCCAGCTGTTGCAGGTGTTTAGTGAGATACATGCCAAATGGGGCATTATACTTGATGATTGGTCTAAAGAGGAAAGAGTAGAGAGAGTGATGATGACCACTTTTTCCCTGGATGCAAACCCTTGATAATGAGATGTGCCACATAGAAGGACTTTCTGACCACAGTGGCAATGTGGTAGTCAAAGGAGAGGTTGCTGTCAACCTGTGTCCCCAGATCTCTTATAACACATTCAGTGTTCAGTGGGCTACCATCAATGTGGTAGTTAGTAGGAACTGACCTTTCCCCAAAGGGAATGACTTTGCATTTTTTTGGCATTAAGCCATTGTTTAGACACCAGTCGTTGGTCTCAGTGAGGCCTTTCTGTAGGATGTCTTCATCACTTAGGGAGGTAATAATGGCTCTTGGCTTCCAATTATTGGTGAACTTGGTCAACCAGTGTCCCTCCATGTTGGCCTGGACTTCTGAGAAGTAGATGCCAAAGAGGAGAGGATCCAGAACCAATCCCTTTGGGACTCCACTCATGACTGGTCGGCAGTCTGACTTGGAGTCTGCTACTTTCACACAGTGGGTTCTATCTGTGAGCCAGTTTGCAACCCACCTAGTGATATAGGGGTTGATGCCTAGCTTGGTGAATCTATCAATAATTCCTGAGTGGGGAATGGTATCAAAGGCCTTGACTAGATCGACAGCTCTGGTGAATGACTCAAAGAAGTCAACCAGGTTGAGCAGGCATGATCTACCCTTCACAAAACCAAATTGCATGGGATCCAGGGTTTGGAGATTCCCTATATCCTTGTTAAATAGGTCCATGATGATGCGCTCCATAGCCTTACATATCAGAATCATCAGGCTAATAGGGCGATAATTCCCAGGGTCTGTAGTCACTCCCCCTTTATGGAGAGGGATGACTGCAGCAGTGCACCATTCTGTAGGGTTAAAGACTGAGGTGAGGCTGTGATTTAACAGGGCACACAGGTGTGGTGTCAGTTCACTCCGTAGTTCATGTGGAACACAGCCAGGGATATTGTCGGGTCCCATGGAAGCTGTATTCTTGGCCTTGGACAATGCAGCTTTAACCTGTACTGCAGTAATGCTGGGTGCCTGGCATTCTTCCGGTATTGAGATTGGTCCTTTGGGGGGGGGGAGTAAAGCTGGCACTGAATCTGTCAGCCAGTATGTTGGCAATATCTGTTGGCTCAGCACAAAAGGTACCATTGTGCAGTAACTCAGAGCAAATCTGGGTATTGCCATGGAAATTCTTGACTTAACCGTAGAAGGCTCTCTGGTTGTTTTTAGTGTCTGCTGCAATTCTGCATTCATGGCTAGCTTTAAAGGTTTTAGTGAGGGATCTCAACTTTTTGTTGAGGCTAATAATGGAGATTTGCCAGTCTTGAGACTTCACCTTTTTCTGCAACAATTTCTTCCTTCTGTTGTAGAGTTTGTTAATGGAAGGGGACCACCAGATTGGCTTCCTTTTTTTGGAGGAGAGCATCTTGGTTCTGTTGGGTATGGCTAGTTCCATGCATTTATGTACGTGTTCATACAGTGCATTGGTGTATAATTCAGCAGTCATGCACCTATTTTCCTTGTGCATGGATGCTATGAAGTTAGCCACCTCTGTTTTTAGGAGCCCAAAGTCAGATTTGGAAAAGTTTTTCATGATGGTTACCTTTGCTAGTGGTGTGGGTGAGATGTGGATTTGCATGGTAATTAGTTTGCGGTCGGATCTAACCAGGGAGGAATTGACTATTGGTGTTGAGCAATGGTTCCCATGTTAGTAATAACCAGGTCAAGGATGTTGTTCCTGTAGTGGGAGTAAGAATGAGCTGTTCCAGCGCATTGGAATTAATGAATTCCAGAAAGTGTTGGGCAAGTGTATTGGTGCATGAGTAGTTTTCCCAGTTGATGGAGCGGTAGTTGAAGTCACCCAGTATGAGAGTGTTGGGTTGGACCCTAATAGTTTCCAGGGTGCTTAGGAACCTGGAGTGAGAGTCTTGGGACATGGTTGGGGTCCTTTAGCAGGCTACAACCTGAATCGCCGTCTTACCCACTGTTAGTTGCACCTGAAGTATCTCCAATGCGTTATGCTGGGCTACTATTTTGGAGGTGTGTATATCCTTTATGAATATGGAGACACCACCACTTTTGAAGCTTTGGTCCATGTTCTGGCACCAAAAGGTGTGGAATGAGCTATAGCCTGGTAGTGCAGGGATGCTTTCTGCTGATTTAAACCAGGTCTCCATTACAGCACAAAAGTCGATGTTCTTCATTTTGAAGAGTGCTTTGAGCAAGTGCATCTTGAGATTTAGACTTCTAGCATTGAGCAGCATGACTCAGATTGCATTTATTTATAGCCGTTATGGTGGAAATTTGGTCTTTGGAACACCACCTAAAAAAGGCACTATAGGGGTGGCAAAAGCCTTAGCCAGTATCTGGAAACCTAGGGGTGACAGATGCAGGCCATCTCTGGCAAAGCATCGAGGTCTGTCAATTGTGTCATCCCAAGCAGACAGATACTGGATCCCCTTAGAATGACACCAGAAAGGTAGCCAGTTTTTGAAGTATTTAGCAAAACGAACAGACCGTATTGGGTTTCCCCGACTTTCAGTTACAGAAAGCATCATATGTTATCAACTAAAAACCTAAAAAAATTATATTTCTGTTAAAGCACATTAGAGCTGATGTTGCCATAAGTAGACTGTGTGTGTGTGTGTGTGTGTGTGTGTGTGTGTGTGTGTGTGTGTGTGTGTGTGTGTGTGTGTGTGTGTGTGTGTGTGTGTGTGTGTGTGTGTGTATGAACTCTATTAAACAGGTAAGCTCACTGGACACAATCATTCCTTTTCTGAGGGGACCTGGAACGAATTGACCTGTTAAGAGATTTGTTAGGCAAGGGGAGGATGATGGCATCATATCATATATCCTGGGCAACAGGAAATAGTTCATTAACAGCTCAAAGCGCTATTCCAATTGGTCAACAGATGTCCTATGTAGACATAATCTATTTTATATGAGCATATCTTTTAACAGCTCTTTGACCTATATTTAAAAATGTATTAATTTTTCTTTGATTTGGTTACGAATGCACTTTTAACTGATATTTATTGTAGGGATCTCTTCCTCTATGCACTGATCCTGCTCCATGAATAGTCAGCCAGTCCTAGAGAGAGCCTTCAGTGACAACATATAACCCTTCCAACTTGGAGCTATTTCTGTATAGTTCCCAGCCTGTTTTACTAAACTAGCTCAGTGTAAGTCCAGGTAGGACTAGGCACTAGTTTGCATAATGAACTATACCAATAAAGCCACTTTTTCTGAAGAAGAACTCCGTAAAGCACATTTCTTCTGGGAACCTAAAAGGAAGTACAGCAAGAGTATATAATGCTTTAAACTAACCAGTGTTTGTTTTACAGATCAGTAGTGCAAATAGCAAAACCTATATAGTCTTTCTAAGTGCTGTAGTTTTAAAAGGGTAAAGCCAAAAACTAGTCCAATTAAAGATTATAGAGTAAGAGTAAAGGGAAGCCAACTAAGAAGATGCATGAGGTAAAAAGTGTTTCTAAAGACTACATTAAAGAAAGATCTCACATAAACCCAGAGAGGTCTCTCTCATAAACACAAAGAAGTCTTTGTTATGCTTCCAATACTCCAAAAAGATCTCCAGACATAATCACAGTCTTTTTGAAGACTCAGAAAATAGTCTTTATCAAGACCCTTAAGAAAACATTACTTGGACATACAACGGCCTTTATTAAGGCTCTAAAAATACCAAAAGCTCTCACCCTCAGGCTTAACAAGCAAAATTAAATGCCTAGCTAAAGTACATTTGCAGACTCAGGCCTCATTATCTGATACGTTATGCTGCTCATTTTGTTCTCTGACCTGTGGGCCTTACATTATCCCTTGCCAGCTGGTTTTGGAAAAGGTTTGGCTGAAGTAAAAGGAGAACTGAAGTCTTTTTCTTAGTTTACCCACAGTGGTGGTGGTTGTCACTAAGGAAAATGTAAATCACGCAAATATCCTCGGTAGCACCTCCTTAACCACATGGGGGTAACAAAGGAAGAAAAAAAGCACTATTAAGAGGCTCCTAAGAGCCCACAGAGTGGCTGTAAACACAGGAAGAACACAATGTGGAGAAAAAAAAACAACACATAAAGATGATCCTCCAGTCTTGATACAATATGGTCCCAGATGGAGAAACAACTAAGGAAACTGAAGCACCTCCAATGGGATAATATACATTTTATCACCAACCTCAAAGCCAGTAGGGTCCTGCATATTAATTTTCTTTAAAAAATGGTATTGATACTCATGGACACATAGATTATGAAAATCACCTAGGAGGGGGCCTACTAGAAGAATGATACAAGACACCAGAAAAGGCAGGCCTTAAACTCATGGGAATCCATCTCAAACATAAGAAAACTACAGGATACCATGTCTTAAGACATGCTAGAACTTGAAGACAGAGAACTGACAGTACAACTGGGGAATGAGTTTTTCTCAAAACCTCAATAAAAATAAGAACCCATGAGAACAAAATAGGAGGAATGAAGATCATAAAGTTTTTCAGAGATGCAAGCGATTACAATCAAATTACTTCCCAACACCAAAGAGCACCCAGCAACAATGACCATTACTCTAGGACCCACACAGAATCAGCAAGCAGCATCCCAGATATGGAGGAAAGGCACTTTACAAAAACACCACAGGCTCTCAGGAAGCACAAAGAAAGAACAAAAATGTAATCCAAAGGTAACAAACCTGAACCAACAAGAATATGAACCCATGGATACAACTGCAATGCCTGGCAGGGGATAAGTATAAGGAGGACCCTCCTCCCATCTCATCAAATAACTGGATTTTCACACAGAAACAGAACACAAGGGACCAAACATTAAAGACAAGGGGAATCAAAACCTTTCAAACCACAGACCACCTTCCAAACCCACAGGATAGGACTCATCAAATCACAAGAGACAGGGACTGGCAATGGAAGGTAGACCTGAGGAACTCAAATTACCAGAACCAAAAAGGGAAGCCAGCAACAACAAACCAACTAAGATTAAGGCATGGAACCATTTAAAGAAACAGCTCACCTAGATGGAACTAAATATTCTTGAAAAATAACTAATCTATATCCCCATTATAGATACCCACTAGGAACACGATTATTGACTTGATAGTCTATATAAGAACATTTAACTTGAAAGCCTTTTTTTACTGAAAAGAAAAAAGAACACCAGAATATGAAACAGGACCAAACAACATCACAAAAAAGGATGAAAAAAAACAGTGACTTCTGCCCACAGACCCACTTCTCACTCAGACTCTTTGAAGTAAAGATAGAAAAGAACATCAGAAAGTTCCTCTCAAGACCCATCAAATGGAAATGATTTAATGTCTACAAAGAAGAGATGAAGGCCCTTAAGGCGCTTGGTGTGGAACACACCACAAAGATCATGAAGGATTATAAAATCAAGGGCATCCTGGTGATAAACCTAGAAAGCTACACGAGGAACATCACTGGAGTGCTTGAGAACATTAATTTCTATGCAAAGGTCAAGACTAGGGAGATCCTTACAGCATTTGAGAAGCTGGTCATAGTAATCAAGGGACTGCATAATGAAGGATTACTACACAGCTGCCTACCTAACGGCTACTAACTGCTTCCTCACTATCCCTCTCCATAGAATTGCCTGGATCATTGGCTTACCTAAGCTGAATTGAAACATTCTTTACTCTCATACAGACTAGTGGTAGGTAGAGTATGTTAAATCACTGAACCTTTAGCTGTATAAGTTAATTTCCATGTTGAGGTACTGGCCCAATATGCTAGATCTTTTGTCTTGGACTCTGGACTTCTTACAGAAAAAACAGGGACATCAGCATCAACCCAGAGCCTTTCTTAGAAAGAACAAACATGGAAGGAATTTAGACTATGCTACCATAAGACTACATCATCCAAGCAGTGTTGGAGGCCCTCTAGAAAGAGAAAACCTCTCTTCCAGGGGAGATTCTTACCACCCTCCAGTACCTGGTCATAAGGAATATATATATATATATATATATATATATATATATATATATATATATATATATATATATATATACATGGGACTACTGCTTAACATCAAAAATACACTTCTCCGAAATTAAGCAGTAGACCCTACACTTCATCGAAAGTCCACTTAAACGAAAGTGCACTTTTGCTGAAATCTACTACCTGAAAAAAATCAATAAAACATGTTTTTGCAGGGGGGCAAGCCACCCTGCACCCTCCATGTGGGGGGCTGTGCCCCTCACCCCCCTACTTAACTATACAAACTCTGAGATCGCACTACAGCAGGGAAAAGGGAATATTCCCATTTTGCACTATAGTTTGCCTGCCAAAGTCAATGTTCAAAGTTTCACTACTTCGAACAAGTAGACTTGGTGAAGTGGAGTTCGAAATAGTGAAAATTTGAACAAATTGACGGAATCCATATATATATATATATATATATATATATATATATATATATATATATGTATATATTTGTTAATTGTGTGTGTATAGAATATATATATATATATATATATATATATATATATATATATATATATATATATATATATATATATATATATATATATATATATATATATATATATATATGTGTATATATATATATATATATATATATATATATATATATATATATATTTTTTTTTTTTTTTTAATTAAATATAAAGTAATACCATAAATATATATATATATATATATATATATATATATTTTTTTTTAAATTAAATATAAAGTAATACCAGAAAATCTAAAGAACAGCCATGTGGGAAGCCACGACCCCTATCCTGGTCAATGCTGTCATGGCAAATGGGGGAGAAAGAGTAAAATCAGACTTTGCAACTCACATCAAAACTTATCTCTGCTTTATAGATGACATCTTCATAATCTGGGAAGGAACAGATGCCCTACTTGAAGAATTCTACCAGTATATGAACAGTACCCACAGATTTCTAAGGTTTACAACCAATCATGACCATTCCCAAGTCAATTTCCAAGGCCTCTATATCTTCAAAGACAGAGGTAAGGTCTTACTGAATTTAAACCAGAAGATGAAAGGTTAATATTTGTGGCCCAAGATAGTGGATTACATATGCAGTGGTTTACAAAGTCCATTAAACATGTAGGAGAAACAGATAAATGCAGCTTTTCTAAACCAGAATTGGAAACAATTGCACATCTTGTTGCTGGTACTGATATACTAATAGCAGAAGGACTGTATACTGAATGGCATAATAACCTGGCAAGACTGTTGCATTGAGGATTGTGCAAACATTATAATACTGAAGTAGCTGAAAAGCACTGGAAATATGAGTCACAAAGCATCACAGAAAATTATGACGTTTATATCACATTGGATAATCAGTTACCAACAGTTCATAAAATAGATGAAAGAAAACAAGATATAGTAATCCATAAAAATAGAAGATAAAAGTAGCATTCTTTATTGAAATCACTACACCTAGTGACTACAGTGTCCTACATACAGAGACACAAAGTCATAAATTACCAGGATTTCCAAGCAGAAACCAGGGCAATGTGAAAAAAAATATACCCAGATAGTTCAAGTAGTAGTAGTAGGAGCAATGGGTCTTGTAAAAAATAATTTACAATCATACTTAGATATGTTACCAATATATGTAACTCCATATGAATTGCAGAAGGGGTAATTACTGGGCACATTGCGGGTGCTGTGAAGAGCACTTCTGGCTAGCATCAAATATTGAAACAATATTAATTTCATGATCTTTAAGCATACTTTGACTTATAAATGGGGTCCATTCCCATCATGGTATTAGAAACACAAAAGACTTGAAGAAATTAAAAAAAGAACACTTCCAAATAGAAATAATGGTAAACCTCCTCTTCCTGCATACAACAAACATGCACCCATACAAGATGAAGTGAACATAATTAAACTCCAGGAAAAAATGATAGTGACAACTTCAAAAGAACTTGAGCCCTGTCTCAGGAACCTCTGTGAATCACAGAAGGATTTCATTGAAAGGAGTTATAACAACAGGATGATCTAAAATATATTTTCTGCCATTATGGAATGAGATGCCAACAATGAACCAAACCTTCTCCACCTTCCAAGACAGGCTTTAGGAGCATTCAAGAACACCTCTCAGGACCCTGAGACTAAGGTAATGAAGAGATGCAAGGATCAGTGGTGGTCTGCAGGCCATAGTGTAATAAATGTGAACAGTTTCATGTGGTTAAGACCAACAACGGACTAAAAAAGATGATCATACAAAAAGTAAACTATATAAAGCAGCATTTACAAGAGCAGCATGTTGTAACAAGTAATAAAATGAACTGAAATTAAAAAGTGACAGTAATAAAATGAACATTCAAAGCTGAAACAAACATTCAACATTTGGATATTTTCCTTATGATTCTATAAATGTCTAAAATTGCTGTAATTATCAGCTTTCAAAAGTACATTTTTTTCAAGTGATATGCAGCATTTATCTCCAAAAGGAACAATCAGTTAAGCAAGAATGAGTTGAGAAACATTAATCAAGTGTTGTCAAGAAAGTCAGTATTCTGATTTAACCACTTTCACAACATGTTTTTAATTAACTTCTTTCCTTTTCTTAGGGAACACAGTCTGACAATCTACTCTCATATGAACTCTACACTTGTTTTATCATAGGTTCATAGGAAGTTATTAGGCTATTGGCCCTGAGGCCCTTATAAGCCTAGACAAGAGTTTGGACCATGTTTAGACAAGTCAGCACCTAAAGCTCCTGTCAAGCAGGGACACAGGTGGAATGCCAGGGGGTGTATTTTCTGTTTCCCATCCAGTTATCCAGGTTGTAGTTGAAAAAGGGATAATGAGGTACTCTGCTTGAAGTAAAGAGGGAGTATATTCCACAGATGGGGGAGTCTCTGAGGCACACATTTGCCCTGCCAACAAGTCCTATTGATGTCACAGACCAGGTTGACATCACACATGTGGGTTACTTGAATGGAAATTGACTTCCAGATATTCAGCCGTCCCATCAAGGCAGGGTCTGAGATTGAGGTCAGCTCTGAGGAGTCTGTATGAAACTGAGTAGACACACAGAGCTTTTACCCTTTCTGTGTAAGGTAGATGTTTGAGGCCTTGGATTCTTCTGATGAGGAACCACTGTAGTCTCTCCATCTGCTGCATATGCATTGTGAGGTACATGCTGAAGGGGACATTGTACTTAATAATTGGTCTTATAAGGGGAAAAAAACAGAGATATTATGACCACCTTGTCCGTGGGTGAGATATTCTTACTTATGAGGTGGGCCATGTAGAAAGCTTTCCATACAATGGAAGCAACATGGTGGTCAAAAGTCAGGTTGCTATCAACCTGGATGCCCAAAGCCCTCATGACTGATTGCATGCTTAGGATGTTGTTATTAATGTGATAATATTTGGTGACATCACACTCCCCAAAGGGTATGATGATGTATTTTTTGGCAATCAGCTTGAGGCCATGTTTCTGGCACCAGTCATTTGTTTGGGTGAGACCTCTTGGAGGATGTCCACATCACTGGTGGAATTGATGACGATACCCAGCTTGCACTCATCTGCAAACTTGGTCAGCCATAGCTCAATGGTTTTGGCCTGCACCTCAGAGAAGTATATTCCAGTTAACAGAGGCCCCAAGACCAATCCCTGTGGTACGCTGTTCGTTACAGGTCTACTGCTTGAGGTGGCTTCCCTTATTTTGATTAGATGGGTTCTATCAGTAACCCAGTTTGCTACCCATTTGGTATCACATAGATTGATGCCTAGTTGAGACAGTTTATCTATTATGCCAGAGTGAAGAATATATCAAAGGCTTTGCCAGGTCAAGGTAGGTGGTGTGCACCATCTTCCCCTTGTCTGAGTCTTTGGTGGCTGTCTCAAAGAAGTCGACCAGATTTAGCAGACATGACCTCCCCTTGACAAAGCCAAACTGTGTGGGGTTGAGTGTTTGGAGGTTGCCAATGTCACTGTTAATGAGGTATATGATAATCCATTCCATGGCCTTGCAGATCAGGCTAGTTAGGCAGATGGGTCTATAATTTACCAGACTGGTGGATACTCCACCTTTGTGTAAAGAGATGACAGTGTCTGTCCTCCCCTCAGCTGGGACAAAGCTGGTACTCTGGCTTTGGTTGAATAGGGTGCCTAATGGTGTAGAAGTTCATGCCCAAGTTCCTGTAGGATGCAGCCTGGGATGTTATCAGGTCCCATGAAGGCTGTATTTTTTACCTTTGAGAGGGCAGTGATGACCTGTTCCATAGAGATAAATAGATGGGGCATGTACTGGGAATGTCCTGATTTACTGATGGGGGGACCGAGGGGTGATGTTTTCACTAAATCTGTCAGCCAGTAGGTTGGCTATATCTACAGCATTTGTGTATGTGGTGTCTTTGATCACCAGTTCTGAACAGATCTGGGTGCTTCCTTTGAGATTGCAGACATATGTGAAGAAGGCCTTATGATTGTTTCTAGTAGATTTGGCCAATTTGGACTCAAACTTGGCTTTAGAGGATTTCACTAGTGCTTTTATTTGCTTGTTCTTGCTAAAGAGAGATTGTTTCCAATTGGGCACCTGCTCCTTCTTGGTCCTGGATAGCAATGTTTTCCTTTTGTTATATTGTTTATTTATTGTAGATGTTCACCAGACAGGTTTACTCTTCCTTGCGGAGGATGATTTTGTCCTGTCAGGTATTCCTGTTTCCATGCATCTATATAAGTGCTTGTATAGTACTTTGAAGTAGAGATGGATATTGGTGCGAGTTCCAACAGACGGGGAGGGGGCTGTGAAGCTGTTTATACCATTCCTTAGGAGGTTGTAATCAGCTTTGGAGATGTTTTAGCTGGGAGTCAGGAGAGATGCTGACTTCAAAAATGACCACTTTATAGTCAGATCTTACCAGGGAGGATGATACTGTAGGGCTGCTGCAGTGGTTACTCATGTTTGTTAATACCAAGTCCAAGATATTATCACCTCTTCTGGGGGTACTGACTAGCTGTTCCAAGGCATTTGCATTAATAAAATTGAGGAATCTCTGGACATTTGTCTTCTGGCATGAGTAGCTTTTTCTAATGTATAGTTGGGTAGTTAAAGTCTCCTAGGATCAAGGTAAAGGGTTGAATCCTGATAAATTCAAAGAGGTCCAGATAGGTGGAATGGGCAAGTTAAATATGGGGGACTGTAGCTAGCTATGATTTGAATAGGCATCTTGTCAATAGTTACCTACACCTGGAGTGTCTTCTGTGTGTCATACTGTTTTTTTTTTTTTTTTAACAATAGGTGATATTAATTTCATATGCAAATGCTTTGGAGACAGGAATAAAGTTCATAATTTCCTGATGAAGCACAACATTTCTGTGAAAATTCTTTTGGAGCATTAAATATCTTTTTCTATTGTCTTGTTGGTATTTTTTTCTTGTAATTCTGGATTATATGGAAACATAATTATGATGTCCACACGAAAAATAAAATTAGTAAAACCAACACACAGTCCAGCCTCAAAAATGGAAGTAAGACAAACTCTTCAGTAAAATAAAGCTTTAATAAAATAGCTTAGTGCTTTTTCAGTATAACTGATTGCTTCATCAGATCATCATTAAGTGACAAAGAATCGTACTATATAAACTTAATCTAGCCAGTCAAATGCAATCAATATAAACCCAACCCACCAAACAAGAAATCATAAAGCTTTTAATTTTAGAAATGGTTTCAGAGACATCTATCATTCAACCCACTACCCCTATCATTCTAATAATCCATTTAGCTTCAACAGATTCAGTGTAAGTTCTGATATCACCTTTGTGATCATTGTTTTTAATCATGTCCACTACCATAAACTTAAATATGTGGTCTTTGCCCATGTCCAACATTGATGTTGTAGGGATACCTATGTATTTTAGTAGCAATTGTAATCGTATTTTAGATGTTATCAAGAAACGCTGGTCTCTTTTAACAGTAGACCTTGCGATCAGAAATTTGGTTGCTGATTATCCCAAGTTCTGTTTTAAAAACAAAAAGACAGTTTGCAGGATATGTTATCCATAAGTATCTGATAATGCTAAAGTGCAAAAATGTATATGTTCTAGACTGTGCTGTTCATGTAATTATTGTTCACATATTAGTACAGAATCTGGATTTTTTACATCCCAATACAGGACATCTGTTTCGGCTTATTGTTGAGGCCAATTGTAATACCAGCCATGTTGTTTATTTAGCTGTCTGCCAGCTTTGCAGTGCATTTTATTTAGTAAAATGGATAGGGCATTAAGGCAGTGGATAAAAGAACACATTTATCATATTAGGATTTTGTCATCTAATAATGCACAAGCAAAACATGTCATGGACATGGACAGAGATCACAGATTTAAGTTTATGGTAGTGGACGTGATTAAAGAAAGTGATTGCAAAGGTGATATTAGAACTTACAGTAAATCTTTTGAAGCTAAATTGATTATTAGAATGTATGCTGATAGGGGTAGTGGGTTGAATGATAGAGCGTCTCTGAAACCATTTCTAAAATTGAGAGGTATACATTAGTGTTTTATTTTTATTGAATTTGTAATCTTTAATAACAATGAGATCTGCAGTGCAATGATTTCATTTATTTTATTATGTTTTTATGATTTCTTCATTGGTGGGTTGGGTTTATAATGCTTGCATTTGATCGGATAGATAAAGTTTATATAGTGCAATACTTTGTCTCTTTATGATGGTCTGATGAAGCAATAAGTTACACTGTGAAATTGCTTACCTATTTAATTAAAGCTTTGTTTTACCAACGAGTTTGTCTTATTACCATTTTTCAGGCTGGACCGTGTGTTGGTTTTACTCATTTAATTTTTCATGTGGATACAGTTTTGTGAAACTTTCAGTAAACCATTTGCCATGGTAGCAGTGGTACTTGTTGTGTTATCAACAATTATTATCTCATAGCTGTTCTGTTTATACCTCTAGAAAATATCATCATATGTTGGGCTGTGTATACATAATTTGTATGAACTTATACAATCAGTGGAATATTCCTATTTGTTGAATCTTTAGAAAACTCCATCTTCTTATGCTATAGGCTCAAACCAAAATTTTTTCTCCCTGGATATCTTTTACAGACACCACTTCTGAGTTATAAAATTCACTGTGTAATTTTGTGGCTATTGCTACATCCCTTCTTTCCCACAAATCCTTATATATAGAACTCTATGTACTTAAGCTAATATTTAATAATTTCTGCCAAGGGATTGCTTTATTTTTTCTTGTTTTGTTGCTTAATTACATCCATTATGAGTTTCTGCTTCTGTATGTAAACCATTCATAGGAAAGGGTATTTCAGATGCTAGTGATATTTTCAAAATATTCTGAATGGCATTTATTTACCATTACTCAATTATGTCTTGGATATTTGTTTGTATGATGAAATATCTGTATCTCTATCAAATTCTTTATATTTTCCTGATACTAGTTCTGTAAGCAATAGCTGTGGAGAGCAGATGAAGGATAATCTTTTTTTCCTGAACATATATACCCAATTCAGCATTGTTAATTGCCATTGGTCAATCCAGCTATGAGGGACCAAAAACTGAGAAGCTCCATATTTTTATCATCTTTCAGAAACAGAATATATTGTACTAGGTTAAGTTCATGATTAAGTGAGGATATGAGGCTGTTTCTAACAACTCTGAGACATTGATAGATGCAATTTCTAACTAGTCTTCTTCCTGCCTCACTCAATACCAATGTGCCAGTACCTCTTGAATCTTTAAATAACCATTATGCTTTTATGAAACAGGTGAAATCCCAATCATATTGCCTATTGATGGGCAGCTGATCACTTTTCTAGCACTGACTTTCCCCATTACAGAATTACATTTATTAATTGTGGTTGGCTAGTGAGAATCAAGCTTATTTTGTAGGTCCTAAATATTTCTAACAATTGAAGATGCCCATGATTCCCTATCAATATCCTAGGTATGAAAAATCTCTATTCCCTTAATATATCTTGAAACAGATTGCCTTCATCCCTAGAACTGTTGTTTATTCATTGCATATCAGACCTGATCTCAGTATAAAATGTACCAAAAAAAAAACTCTACCATTGAACCTATTAGCTGGTCAAACTTCTCTACCTACAATCATCTGATCTGAAGATAAAAGAACCTTTTCAATGTTCTCTAGTGGTTTCTTTTCTCCAGTTATTAATTTTCCATTGCCAGCACAAAAGAGTGTGAATTAATGGATACCCCTGCCTCATATGTCTATAAATCTGTCCTCCCAGGAAACTTTGCCAATAACCACAAGTCAGATTGCTAAAAAAATTCTAAATCTAATTTATAATGCTAAAGCCAACATATCTTTTTTATATTTTGTGGAATAATAAATACCATTCAAGAGAGTCAAAACATTTTAAATATCAAAAGCACCATCCAAGCCATAACCCGCTTTTCATTAAGATAAAGAAAAAAAGAGGCTTATTCCGTCCGAATTATCTAAGATTTATTTTTCTTGCACATAAACACTTTGATCTGATTTTCTTAATTAGAGAACTTCTTTCCTTAATTATTTGTTGATACTTTCTTCAGAATTTCTGAATGTCTGTATTTAAAGTTATCAAAAGTGTTGAACAAAAACTGTCAAATCCACTGGATGCCCTTTATTTTCAGAATAGCTATAATTCTACCTTTAGACATTGAGCATAGGGCTTAGAATAATTTTGTATAGATCTTTATAATTCTAATGTTGTTGCTTGTCTTTCGGCTTTTCCCAGTAAGGGGGACGTCACAGCGGAACTCCGGTTCGCTAATTATCGGCAGTAGATTTTTACGAAATGCCAAAGTGCCAGCTCGATGTCCAACCTTCAAT
>NC_056731.1:1010461716-1010476716 GCF_019279795.1 Protopterus annectens | reverse complement strand
ATCAGGAGATTCATATAATGTAAAGTTTTACATATATCTGATTAAATTAATGACAACAGCTTTGCCATCTTGTGGTCTGTATCTTTCTCAGATTTAATAGTTTAGAAGGTTTAAAACATGTTTAAAAACTGCTTTGGACCATGGCATATAGTGCTTTAGTTGCCATGAAGTGTACACATACACCTCCGGTTTTGTTTAGGTACTGCTTATTGCAGCCCTTGTACTCTAACCCATTCATGACAGCATAATCTAAACTTAGTTTAATACAATGCTAATGCTGATGTTGTTTTGATACAATTACCTACACTTTTTGCAGTTATTTACTGTTTTATTTTACTAGGTTTCCACGGTGGTATGGCGGTAGCGTTGTTACCTCACAGCAAGAGGTTCTCCCATTCGATTCTCGGCTTGGCTTGGGAGTGCCTTCTGTGTGGAATCTGCATGCCCTACCCACGGTGGGGTGGCATTCGAAAGACATGCGTGTGCAAATGGGCGTTCCTTCATTGAAGGTTGGGCATCGAGCTGGCATCTCCGCGTTTCATAAAAATCTACTGCCAATCATTAGTGGACCGGAGTTCCACTGTGGCGACCCCTTACTAGCAAAAAAACAAAAGACAAACAACAACACTCTACTCCCAGGCATGAGATTCTAAGAAGAGTCTACTTTCACATTGCTAAAGGAAAAATACCTGTGAGTAAGTAATAATTGCTAAAATAAGGATAATACGAATACAGCAAAATTATACAATATTAAGATGAAAATAGGCACAACTGGTTTCAAAAATTATAACTGCATCACTCAAAGTGAATTTGCATGATGCTTGGCCACTTGCAGGGTGAGTGCTATTTGGGAAGCCCAAGCACTGAATGTGGCTTGGCCAAATAATGTGGTCAGCTATGTTATATTCTAATGACTACATACTTAAGTGCTGCATATAATAAGGAGGCAAAATAAGATGTTGGGATGACTGACAGATATGTAAATGTCACAAGGTGGTATTGCACTCACTTTAGATTTGAACTCATCAATATGCATGTGTTCATATAGAATACATTGGAAAATAATGCTAGGTTTTGCCACAACCATTGTAAATGTGTATCTGAAGGAGATTCTCATTTTTGCTGCTTTGCTGAGCAGTGCATAGCATTAGTACCTAAGACATAGGATCATCCAAACGCACTTAACATTTCATGCTCTCCATGACACTTTCATAGTTGACTGGCACTGTGTAGACAGGGACACCATGTAAAAAATCATGGAAGTGTAATGGCTTCATTTGCAGCCCCATGAGACTCTTAGATTACCTATCCCAGTGGATACCTAAAGTATGTGGGGCTGTGTATGAATTGGCTATATGGACATTTCAGTGACATAGTAGGGACAGAGTGTAGTATCTTGGGTGTCTGCCTTTAGAATACTCCATCATTTACTTAATGCCATGCTACAGTATATGAAGAACCATGTATCTTTACCAGATATTGCAAAAGAGAGCAACAATAACATGAATGATTTATGTGATATAGCCCATTTTCCTGAGGGTCTGGGAGCCATGGGGTGCACACAATTTGAAATAAAGGCACAGTCTGATGAACTTTGAAGGAGGTATGTGAACTATAATGGGTATTACTTTATCAAGTGCTTGAGAGTCTATAATGAACAGGGTATCTTCTAGAATGTGTGCGCAGGCCACTTGGTGGTATTCACAACTCAGACATATAGTGTGCATGTGACCTGTGCCAATGGTTTCTGAAGGGGTGACTTCCCACAGGGAGTATCTCTTTGGTGATGCTGGATATGACCTGGAAACCTTGTCCATGACACCCATCAGAAATCTACACAATTAAAGGGGAAAAACCATGCACTATCATAACTCAGAAACATTACAGAGTGCATGTATGGGCTGTTAAAGACATACTTTCACTGTCTAGATTTATCTTGTGGCACCCTGCAGTATAACCCTGCCAAGTGTTCCATATACTGACTATGTGTGCTACATTACACAATACTATAGTTAAGCTGCAGTTACAGAAGGATGGCCTATTGAAGAGCCAGCAGTTGCTAGCACCACCAGCAGTGGGAGTTCAGATAGCCAAGGAGTCAAATGAGGAGAAGGAGCCAGCAGCTTTGGATGACCATGCCAGATGTTGGTGGGCACATGCTGTGGTCCTATCAAAGAGGCAGCGGCTTGTACGTAAATTTAAAAAAATAAATATTCAAGCGTTAAACAGATGTAGTGCAGTAAAAGTGACATACGCAAAAATACCAGACCATGTTTATTCATGCATAGGCTGGACAGCCAGGGAATAAAACATAGGCAACCCAAGTAACAATGTATAGAGGGCATAGCACAGTTATTATTATTTGCAGATGTAGACAAGGGAGAACAGGAATGCATAACTTTCACAGGTAAGTCTATGACTGAGTGTGAGTGCTGAATTGTAGCAAAATAAAAAGTGCTTTTATGGGTACTGTTATGACTGAATTAATGACTAAAAGGGTCATAGTTTGTGGATGTGTGGGATGCTGGAGACTTTGTTGGCATATGTGTGTGTGTGTGTGTGTGTGTGTGTGTGTGTGTGTGTGTGTGTGTGTGTGTCTGCAGGAATGTAGTTTCAGCACTTGATACAGCACTGCATCTCAGCCTACTAGACAGATCCAGGACATACACAACAGAGAGTTCAGCTTCCTGTGCATTCATACGCCCACCAGAGATGGCCCTTCCAGGAGTTGCAATGGTTGGTTCATAACCTTGGCCAGATGCTAGTGTGCTGTGTAACTTCAATCGACATCTACTAGGAGATATTTCATCAAGATGAGGGCCACAACAATGAGAATGCCCTCTCCTGTGTATAAACACTTCCACAGTCGATGTTCCAGTGCAATTTCTAGCACTGTAAATATGGAGTCTGTAAATATGTGAGTCCTAGTTGAATCACTGAAATTACATTTAATCGAACTCCAAATTACTGAGATCAGTGTGTCAAAAGAACAATATGCCGAACACTGACTTTGCCGAACCACAACACATCGAAAACACACCCATGTAAAAAAATAAACACCAAAAACAAACATTTCCTAATGTTTTTGCAGGGGGGAACCCATGCACCCCCTAAGTGGGGGACTGTACCCCCCACCCCATGAAAATTATATATACCAACTCTGAGATCACACTACAGTGACAACAAGGGTGGATTTCTCAGTGTTAACTGTGGTGAGATCTGCATGTAACTGCTACGATGGTGTGAAAAGAATTTGGTGTATACTCAGCATTTCACTTCGGCAAAGTCAATGTTTGCTATATTGCTCTTTTGGCAAACTGGTCTCAGTAATTTGGAGTTTGATTAAACGTAATTTTAGTGATTCAATTAGGACCTATATATATATATATATATATATATATATATATATATATATATATATATATATATATATATATATATATAGATATATGTATAGATATATGTTTCCACTTAGCAGCAAGATGACCACTGGGTAAAGTGAGCTACTGTGCCAGGCATGGGAATCATGTACACTGCCAGAATGCTGGCAGAGACATTGGTGATGCACCTCTATGCATCAGACACTACTTGGCAATGGATGGGATTGTAGCCCTAACTGTTGTGGTGTCACACCTCCTGTGGACCAGAGGGGGGCCTAATTGTAACATGGGTGCAATCTACTGTCCTAAAGGAAATGTGTCATCCCATAAATGCACACATGGTCATTGTTCAGTCTTGAGGTGACAATGAGAAATTGGTGCACTGATCCACACATGCTTATAGAATATTTAGGATCTGCTGCAGTATCCTTGAATTATAAGCCAGTGAGATCCACAATATGTCTTCAGTCTATCTCAAGAAAGTTCCCCTGGAAAGTATAGAGAGGAGTATATATATATATATATATATATATATATATATATATATATATATATATATGTTAGTGTCTACAGAGATTGAAAGTCTATAGATTCATCCAGTCTCCCTATGGGCATAATACTAAGACCCTTATAATGTCACCGTTGACTGTGAACCTCTCAAGTATGTCCTGATTATTAAAGTTATAATGAGTTATCATATGCCTATATCTCTACTTTCTTGGCCGGCAAGCACCACTGGGTGTATGCTGTTTTGGCTTAGCCATGCTTAGCAACTGACATCCAGAAATCACAAGGCTTGCAGCAAGTGACATCATTTTTGCAGATAGCAAAGTAGATAGGGTTGATGAGACTCCGCTTTATATAAATAATATTATATATCTAAGAATCCCAAACAGGTGATACAATGCTACATTAGCATATGCTCAGTTGCATCATATCTCATTTATATCTCATTATGACTTCATTTGCCTAAGCTTATTTACAACCATTCTGCAATAGCTTAAGTGGCATCTGTGAATTGCAGCTGAGCTGCTCTCATTCACAAGGCACACAAGTAGCATTGTCATGCCTACATTATGACTATGAATGCCACCCATAGTCTTACTGTGTAACCTCTGCACATATGTCTTGATCTCCACTACTTACAAAATCTTATCTCCACTTTCCTCACTTTCTTCCTATAATCAGCCTTTCTTTTTTTTCCTCTCTTCTCCAAATCCTTCTCCTCTCACACACCTAATGCTAACCTGCACTCATACAACATGCGCATCCACAACACTACTCTTCCCAATCATCTTTCCAGTCTTACTCAAAAGTAGTCTATCTACGCATTTACAGCAGTCCCTGCCATCATGTCACACCGCTGCTAAATCCAAAAATAACAAAATGTTTAACGTTTTCTTTTTCTCGGTCTTCACTTTTCCTACCTCCTCCTACAAGTTTGATCTTACACTTCTTCATGTTTGTTATTCATCATATTTTAATACTTAGTGTAATTTTTGATATTAAATATTCATGTTATACTGTTATTTCTTATATTGTATTTAATGATGTAAAGAAATTATATTTTTTATTTCTGGATCATTTATCCTCAAGCCTTGTTAATCCCAATTAGATTTTAACAATCAGCAAACATAGACAAGTAAATAAATAGATATCTTGGTCTGCAAGATCTGTTTTTTCATATCTTTTGCCTTGAGTTAAAACAGTAATTCAGCACGTTAGTATTACCATCCATGCAAGTGGTTGCACAGTGTTTACACTACATGCTCATGCATGGTCAGTGTTTACAACAGTGCTTGTACTTTAGTCTGGCCATGTATTGGACTAACACAGTCTTCCTATGATTCCTTACTGCAACCACTATGAGGACCTGCTTTTCATGCAAACTGGCCTGCCTACATACATTTCTAAGGAGTCTTTAGGTTTTGTCACAATCACAGATGCAGGCTTTCTGAATGCCTGATCTGCCCGGGATTTAACAACGCCTACACTAAGTCCACACTAAGTGTACACTGTTCTGAGTGAACAGACAACACAGACATAATTCACACCTTCTTCCTCATAATTTTAGTTTGCCTATTAATTTTCTTACATTTTTAAATATTGGCAGGGATACATGTATACTGGGTGTAATATTTCTGAGTGACCAGAAAGCACATATATGTGGTAGGGATGTTCTTGAATCCATATTGCACACCCTTAGTATACACTTAGTGTATACTTAGTGTAGGTTTTATTGAATATGGCCCAGCTATTCAAGAAAAGCAAGGCTGATTTCTTTAATCAGAATTTATGTGTCATCACAATTGTCAGTGCTATATACAACTACTGAACAAAAATAGATGGTGTGCAACATATGGGCATTATCTGAATGTCTACCACCACGATATATGCTGCAATCTTCAGAAACAAAATCTTGCAGAAATCATTGTGCAAGAAGTTCCCACCCAGTTAATGCATGTAATCAGTATCTGTAGACAATAAAGCCATACTTTACCATTGCTAAATTGAACAAAGTTCTCCAAAGTTAAAGGAATTCAAAAGCTGACAGTTCTACAAGAAACAAAGTCACACAAGGCTGTCAACAAATACACAACCTGAACTACAAGATGATAATAAGATGGCACGGTGATATGGGCAGTAACATAAGTAGATGTTGTCCTGACAAACCGAACCTTCTTCTTACAAATGTAATTCTTTAATGTAATGTTTAACAAAATGTTCTCTTCTAATGACTGATTATGCCTTTTGTCAGTTCTACAGATGTCATCGTTAATATTCACTTTTTTGTGTCACTGCCTAAGGCTCAACATATTTTCTCATTTCAAAAATATACAAACAAAAACATACAAATATAAAAATATACAAATCCTGCTGCCTGATCTGACCACATCTCCAGCAGATATTTTCACAGTCTATATTATCTTTTGCTGCATAAAATTTGGTATAATTTTGAGTAATTTTCATTTACTGTTCTCAGATTCTAAGAGTACTTTTCCTTTTTCCTTAATCTTTTCTACAGTTTATAGCGCTGCACAGAAGCTAAGAAGAAAGCTATATTCCTATTCTTCAGGGCCTAATGTTCAATATAGACTGCCAGTCACTATCAAAGTACAGATTTCATGGTTTACCTCTGTCCTTTTTTTAGGTCCTCTGTTTTCTTTCCATCTTCCAAATACTTGCCAATTAACTGACTACACTAGAGTGTCCACATGTCTTGTGTTTATATCTGCATAGTTAGATAATTATTGACTGAAAAGGAATACATGCCCAGTTAATAAATGTTAAATAAATAAATGCATCACATACCTTCAAAATCCTTGCCATCATTCATGTCACCCACAATTTTATGACCAGACTGTCTCATATCTCATTCTTTCTTCATACCTTTACTCTTCAGCCACATTGAATTCTTTATAAAGATGAACTGTTTTCTCTGTACCTCATGCTATGTCTCTTCCTCCACTTCCTCTTCTGCCTTTCACTCCTCCATCTTGTTCAAATATTTGTCTTTGTTGATTTCTTTTTTTTTCAGTGCCACAGTTCAACACATCCTCACTGCCACTCTCTAACCCTTAATACCCAGCATGCTCCATCCTCCCAACCAACAAGGTCCCTCATTTTTTTTCTTCCAGTTGGTGACATCTTACCCACCCACACAAAATCATCATAACACAGCTGTAATTTGCTTTTTAATCTTGTAACATATGTCCAGATTTGTATAGTTTAAGGGAAATCCTCATTTGGATGCTGCTACAACTCCTTGTAACAATACTACTACTATTTCCCCCACCTGCCATGCAATGTTTTTTTGCTCTGCTGTGAAAGATATGCGTTACTTCTCCACCATATGTTTTACATTTCTTATTCCCATTACCATAAATATTATATTCCTATGGTTTTCATTGTTGTATCCTCTCTTACCAGTTTATCTTCTTCAGTGTCTCATATACAAACAATTTTCTGCCAGTTACACTTAAACCTGAATTTCCTGCTGAATTTCCAAGAATTCTTGTTTATTAACAGGATGCCATCTACTTTATCTGTAATTAGTATTTAGGCACTGTTAAACTGAAGAAAGTGCTTAAACCCCAGTTTGTTCAGATCTTCAAAAGCTTCCTAACCACCGTGAGACTAGGAACATCATTTTCTCAGATACATTTCAATCTTGATTACTTTTGTTAATAACTCAGTAGTCATCCATGTATCGTGGGCATCACGTCAAGTGTTTCATCTAGTTCATTAATTAGGAGCGTAACCCCCTCAAACTCTGTAGAACATAAACAAGAAGCTTACACTCAGCCAAATCAAAGAAGATGAATCTCCCATTACATCTTTTCTCTTTGACTGTCTTCTACAAAAACAAAAAATACATGTGCACTATGTAATGACTTCAGTGATTATTTGAAATAATTCACTGTACAACCGGAAGAAGCCATTCACTAAAAATAAGTCCAGTAAACTTGCAGACCTATCCACTACTTTTCTATATTATCCATTTTCTGAGGCTGATGGTGTTATGTTTTGCAGAGCTACAGTTACATCTTTTAGGACAGAAATCATTTATTTCTGCTTTTTGACTTGAGTCACTTTACGTGCTAATGTAATCTTGTACTCTTCTTGTAGTGGCATCCAGCTCTTCAGTGTGTGTGTGTGTGTGTGTGTGTGTGTGTGTGTGTGTGTGTGTGTGTGTGTGTGTGTGTGTGTATGTCGCTGCTTTTAATAATTCTATCTGTTTTATTAATAGCTCCAACACCTTTTCTGTGCCTATTTCTTTATCCAGGTTGCTGATATTTTGCTTTAATTTGAACTAATATTTTTATAGCTTTTCCACAATTTGCTTTCACCTTGCACAAATTATTTACTTATTTAGCTATATATTTTAAGAAAGTTAGAATATTCTTTGGGCGCCAAGATACACCGCTACTTACCAAATATCTTTAGTGACTGAACTATTGCATCAGACAGAACAAGAAAGCAAAAGAGAAAAAAACGTTTTGAGAAATATTAGTAGAAAGTGTAACTTAATTGATAACCAGAAAAAAATGTCCTTTACAACTGGCTAACTAGCATCCATCTAATCCTTGAAACCAAAAAATAGTATCCATGTTATTTGGTACTAATCAAAAACTGGCTACTGTGCAACTGGGTTAATTAACCCAATTAACCCAGTTGCACAGTACAAATACCTAAGTCTCAGCTTTGATGCTTCTTTCTTTCAAAACTCACACAGACACCATTTCACCCAAAGTCATGGCTCAACAAAAAGATTAAGAGAGAAACTAATGGAAAGAAAAATACTTCCACTAGAAAAACTGTCAGAAGCTTCAAATAAAAATTTGTGTTCATTAATACAGCAGATTTAAGAAAAACATTACATAGATCAATAAGCCTTGGGCCATTTGGAAAAAGAAACAACTGAGAAAGTGTAAAAAATAAAGAACAAAATCTGGAGACTTTTGAAATGTATAAAAAGGTAATATGGGCATGAGCAAAGAAAGAGAGATCTGGTACGGTGCAATATTTATACAAAGGAGAACGCTAAATTAATCAACACAAAAAGGGCAGACGCAAAGATATGCAAACAGAAATATAAGCAAAGGCATCCAGATATGGAAAAAAATCACAATAACAAATAAGATCACAAAGAGGGAGCATAGAACAGAAGATTAGTAAAGTAGAAGTTAAAAAAAGAAGATTAAGTTATCGAATACTTGCAAAGTGAAGGATTCAGTGCAGAAAGTCTAACACTGGTTACATTACAGTATGATGGAACAGCATGTCCTCAAAGTAAAGAGAAAAAGGAGGAGGAGGAGGAGACATCTGAAGAAGAAATATGAACACAGGAAAGAAAAAGAGATTTAATATATTGCAATAGTTATGCAAAGGAGAAAGCAAAACTAAGCAATACAAAAAAGAGCAGCACCAAAAGATATTTAAAGAGAAATACAGGCAAAGACATCCGGATATGGAACATTTTACTACACAAAAATAAGAAAACAAAGAGGAAAAGTAGAAAAGAGGATTAGTAACTGAGAAGTTAAAGAAACAGAAACTGAGGTTATGGATTACTTATGAAGTGAAGGATTTATTGTAGAAAATTTAACTCAGCTAACATCACAGCAGGATAGAGCAATGGCTCCCCAAATTAAGGAGAAACTAGTGGAGCAGAAGACATCTGATCAGTTGCCATATGAAAATAATTTGGAGCCTTTCATAGGAAACCAGTACACACATTCAGTTGGAGTTGCACAGCTAGAGAAGGAACGGGAAACTGTGGCAACTCTGAGTGGTAGGCCACTGACCCCCATATAAAAGATCAATAGGTGACACAGGATGAAACCAAAGAGAATGCAGCATAGTAAGATAATCTGGAACGTTCTATAGAATGCCCGCAGAAAATAGAAAACAAAGAACGTGCTCTCAGTTTAGAAGAAAATGATCTAAGACAAGAGCTGCTCAATTTAATAGAAATGGAGACTTATTAACATCAATGAAAGAAATAGACTACAGAAAGTCAATAAAACACCCAAAAGCTAGAAGTTTGATAAAAGAAATTAACTCAGTAATTAGGACTGTCCATAGAGATTCACATGGCATAACAGTAGTAAATAGGATATATTACTGTGCTGCCAAATTAATAAGAGATAAAGTCTTGCCACAAAAACACAGGGTAGTAAAGGAAAGGAAGGGGTGAAATCAAATTTCATCATGGAAGTATCGGATAGAGAAAGTTATAAAGCAATAAAGACAAGAAGTGTCACTGTTAGAAGAGTATAGAAGAGGGAACAGATCAACAAAAATACTCAGAAAGATAAATGTGATAAAGCAATGCACAGTATCAGAAGAGATCAGGAACTATCATGCACTATCGTAAATAATAAACTAAAAATATCAGCACAGGCAGAAAAAATTATAAGATATGTAGATAAATATAAAGAAAAAGTACAAAATAAGGAATTTACTGATGACCCAAAAAAGTTTTAGAGATAGTTGGAAAAAAAGCCCAAAGGAATTGAAACATCATCAAAAAATAAGAAATAGATAAATTTTGAAGAAGTATCTATGAAGATCCAGTGGAACATAACACAGATGCTAAATAGATAGAAGAAGTAAAAGAAAGAATATGAAGTTCAAATGGACAGGATATGAAATGGAATTATGTAACAGCTAGAGACACTAAAACAAGTTAAGAAAATTTTCTAAGTGGAAAACTAGAGGTCCCGATACGGTACCTAACTTCTGGCTATAGGTATTATCATCTTTATATGAAGATTTAGCCATGTCACCCAGTGGATAGCTAACTGACTCACAGACAGGACCTAGGAAGTTAGAATTGGGGAGTCCACCTCTACAAAGAGGTCAGTCACAAGTGGAGTCCCTCAGGGATCAGTCCTTGGACCGCTCCTTTTTGGCATTTACTTCTCAGAAGTCAAGGCCAATGTCAGTGGTCTCTGGCTGACTAAATTTGCAGATGATTGCAAATTAGGAGCTGTCATTGAATCTCACATTGACACAAATGTTCTCCAGGAGGGGTTGACACAGACAAATAACTGGTGTCAGAGCCATGGACTAAAACTAAATGCCAAAAAATGCGTAATTGTATCCTTTGGGAAGTCATCCATCCCTGGTAACTATCATATTGACAACATACCCTTTAGAGCTGACCCAGTAGTCAGGGACTTAGGGACACACATTGATAGTCATCTAGCCTTTGATCATCATGTGCCTACAGTGGTGAGGAAATCATTCTATGTTGGGCATGTTATAAACAATGGTATGGCATCTAAGTCCAAGGATGTCATTGTTCCACTGTATCTGGCATTCATCAGACCTATCATTGAGTACAAGTCACCCTTTGGTATGTGCCTAACCAGGCATATCCAACAACTGGAATGTTCACTAAAAGAATACAGGGCATAAGTAATATGTCCTATGCAGACCGCCTCAAGGGCCTATCCCTGAATTCTGTCTCATACAGGCTTTTGAGGGGAGATTTATGCTTGGCATACAGGCATTGTCAGACCCCACTCTGATGGACCTCCTACATATCCACAAAACAAACAGGAGCAGAATTACCCATCCTAAAAACTTAAACCTTGCCAGTGATATAAATAGGACCTGCTGGAGAGATAAGTATGTATCTCGGAGACTACTCATCTATAGAACAAGCTCCCCATCCATGTGAAGCAGAGTTTCTCCTTGACCCAATATAAGTGCAACTTGGACAATTGGATGGAAAACTAGAAATTCATCCTGGGTTGGGACCTATGTCTCTAATGCAAACAGGTAACCTGTAAATGGTTCATCTCCCATGTCCATGCTTACACTTATGAACAGTATCAGAACTTGTCAGAGATTTGGGATGCACAACTAGGCTTAAAAAGGCCCTTGTGGTCATTAGCCTAATTAACACCTATGCACCTATGAGAAAGAACTATTTATAGGGGCACCCTGACCAGGCACCAGCCTGGTTAACAACAGAAAAAACAATATTGCTACTTAAGAGAGAACCTACAAGCTATTATAAAAACTATAGCCCAATAACTTGCCTTCTGATGACATATAAACTATACACTGGAATTGATGCCAGTAGAGTTTATAGTCATTTAGAAGAAAACTCAATCATGGCAATAGAACAAAAAGGTAATCAAAGAAAGTCACATGGAACAAAGGATAATCTGTTGTTAAATAAAGTCATAATGGGAACTGTAAAATGGGGAAGAATCTAAGCATGGCATGGACAGACTATAAAAAAGCATTCAACAGTATCCCACAGCATGGATAAAAGAGTGCTTAAAAATGTATAAGCTACACCCTAGACTGATTTATTACATTACAGCGACCATGAAACAGTGGTAAGCAACTTTGCAGTTACGCCATGATAAAGGACAAATTATTATTCCAAGAATACAAATTCAAAAGGGGATATTCCAGGCTGAGTCTCTGTCACTGCTGTTATTTTGTCTTGCCCTTATCTCATTAAGTTGTCTACTTAGCAGATTAGGTCATGGCTACAATTTGGCTCCCAGAAAGCAACAAAGTGCAAAGACTTGTCATATTCTTTTTGTAGATGGTTTAAAACTGTATAGTTTATCAGATGAGGAACTGAAAGCAAAACTACAAGTGGTCAAAACATTTTCAGATGATATAAGAATGTAATTTTGTCTTGCTACATGTGCAAAAGTAACATTTAAAGCAGGAATGTAATATAAAACAGCTTGAAAAAGAGGGAGTGTATAAGTATTTGGGAATTGATGAAGGATCAACAATAAAACATGAACAATTGTGAATAAAATTTAGTAAGGAATATTTTAGAAGACTTAAATTAATACTGAAAACAGCATTGACATCTAGGATCAAAGTCCAAGCTATAAACCAATTTGCTCTTATTGTCCTAACTTACAGTTTTGGAGTGACTGACTGGTCCCAAAAGATGTTGGATAGGTTGGACAGGAATACAAGGATGCTTCATGCTCATCAAATGATTTATAAAAATCAATGCATACCAAGAATATATATACCCCATTCTGAAGGAAGTATGGGCTTCCTCGAAACTGATTACGTGTATAGAGCTGCACTCGTGTGACTGCATACATATCTGCTGATCTCACAAGACCCAAACATAGTGAAAGTTTTAAAACATGAGGAGAATAAATCTAAGATGAGTTCCCTGCTTAGTTTAGCACAAGCATATTGGGGTCAACCAGGAATGGAAATCAAACCAGAAGTAAATAAAAATCAGGCAGCAACTGAATGTGCCAAACAACAAAAGAAAGAATATAAGGTGAAGGATGAGATGAGAAGGCAAGAAATATGGAAAATGCATAAATATAGTTGCAAGCACAGAAAACTCTTGGAACAACCTCATGTTGATGAGAACTGAACACAGGAATGATTAAGGAGAGGTGGATTTAAACCAAAAGACAAAAGGTTAATATTGGCAGCCGAAGATAGTGGACTACATACATGTTGGTTTACAAAATCCATTGAAAATGTGAGAGAAACAGACAAATGAAGGTTTTGTAAAACAAAATTAGAAACAGTCGCACATCTTGTTGTTGGTTGTGACATACTAATGGCAGAAGGACTGTATACTGAAAGGCATAATAATGTGGCAGGACTGTTGCATTGCGGATTGTGCCAACAAAATACTGATGTAGCTGAAAAACACTTGAAACATGAGCCACAGAGCAATAGAGAAAATGATGAAGTTTATATCACATGAGAACATCCATTATCAACAGTTCAGAAATAGATGTGAGAAAACCAGATATAGTAGTCCATGAAAAGAAGACAAAAGTAGCATATATCATTTAAATTGCTATACCCAGTGACTACAGTGTCTTATATACAGAGAGACACAAATCTTAAAATACCAGAATTTGCAGGCAGAAATAAGGGCAGTGTGGAAGAAGGATACCCAGAATGTGTCTTATTAAAAAAGAATTTTAAATCATACTTAGATATGTTACCGATACATGTAACTCCATATGAATTGCAGATGGTCATTCCTGGGCATATTGTGGGTGCTACAAAGAGCAGTTCTGGCTAACATCAAAGATTGAAACAATACAAATTTCATGAACTTTAATCATACTTTGACTTAGGAATGGGGTCCATTCCTATCATGTTATTAGAAACCCAAAAGACTTGGAGAAATTAAAATAGAAAAGGAGGCAACATTAGAAAAAATGTTAGTAGATAATTGTCAGGTACTTGTAAGCACTCTTAACTCAGGTAAATATATTTCATTTATTTTTTGAATAATTTGCAATACTAAGTTCATAGCTGACATTGCAATTCCGAGAGCAAAGTATGATGGGCTTAAAACCCTTTTTATAATAATGTAGTGGACATCTTTTGTCTGTGGCCAAAAGCCTTTTCTTTCTGTCATTCAGCTTGTTGATATGGCAGTTCCTTCATGTGGGTTTCATGCTAGACTTGCCATTATGCTTACATTGGGTTGGTAGAGATAACTAAACACATGGAGTAAAAAGAAGGCAGTAGCTAGTAGTAATGCTGCAATGATATTATTCAGATTAAAATCTGTTATGTTGGGATGTCCAGCAAATTAACTCTACATAAAAAAGGCACTACGGAGGTAGCAAATGTTTTATGCAGTATGTTATAACAGAGCAGTGAAATGTGTAGGTCATCCTATTGTATTCTGTTTAACTGCATATGAAGTTTCTGGTCTCTGGTTCTAGTGTTAGCTATGCTGTATGTCATACTGACAAACAGCTATTTAAGAAACATGGACACAGGCCTCTTGCACCAACCCACAATTGGTAAACATCAAACCTCCGTAACACTCCTTGAATATACTTTAAAAGATCCCACCCTCCAATTCACAAGGTCACACCTACTCCTTCTTCACTCAGCCATGATGAAAAACCATGCAGCTCACTCAAGAGTTATTATGTCATCAAGTTTCTCATTTCCCATTTGCAGATTCATAGTCTATTTCAACAAGGCCAGAAAAGGGAATAACTATTACCATACACCATTCTTTGAGTGTGAGTTGCCTGTAATGCATCCTCTACATCTCCATAAATTGGGTATCAGAGAGCTTGTAATCTCAGCATAGTCATGTGCTGTTAACAGTCGACATTTT